>NC_084845.1:20076603-20431603 GCF_033115175.1 Lepus europaeus | reverse complement strand
CAGCTTACATATATTTGCCACTGTAGGGCCGCTATTTACAGTTTTTATTATGCACGCACATTTCCTTGGGCTGCTGTTGAAATACAGATTTCAAGTACTGATTTACAGTACTGATTGGACAGTACTGGGGAGGCCCTGCGACTCTGCACTTTGAAATTCCCCATGGTATAGAACAGCTCGCCTGTGGAGCACATGTTGAGTATCAGTGCTGTCAAAGGCATGCGCCATTGGAGTTCTGTTTGAACTGAAAATCATGCCCCCTCTTCTCAGCATCTTCCTTGGCCCTAAAGAAAGTCTCCTTAGGTCTGAGTGTGTGCCTTTTTAATATTGACTATTAACAGCTTGACGTCTTTTTTTGAATAGGGAAGCATCGAATTGCTCATAAGCCCCATTCCAAACCAAAAACTTCAGGTATTTTTGAAGCGGATTTTGCAAATGATGTAAAATCCAAGGACTTGCTGGCTGATAAGGAACTGTGGGCTCGACTTGAAGAACTAGAGAGACAAGAAGAATTGCTGGGTGAACTTGATAGGTACCTAATGACAAATTATCTTTCTAAAAGAATTTGTTTCTGTACATATTTCCTCATTAATCTTTTTCCTCATTAATAAAATAATATGTGCTCATTGAAGGAAATACAAAAAAGCATAATATATTAAATTATCAATAATCCTTTCACCTCAAGATAAATATTAATTCCCTGGAGTGTTTTTTTTTTTTTTTTGAGGATTACATGTGCACATTCCCATGCCTGTACATGTGCTTATATACTTAAAATGAATGTACATTTTTTTCATTCTGAGATTTCAGCCATATTTTATATAAGGAAGTAATTATGCCAGATAGTTGACTTTTAATAATTATTAATGCAAAATGCATTAAATTTTAATTGAAATACTTTTCTACTACACTCAGGATAATGCTCAGTCTTTGAATGACTTATTAAAAAGAAAACTTGCTTTGAATTTAAGTTTGATATTGTGAAATGTTTATCCTTGCTTTCCTTTAGCAAGCTTTTCTGTTTACTGAACAGGCAATATATAATTTGGTCAGGTAGTTAAAAGTATGAGAAACTTTACCAAACCTTTATTTGAAATACATATTAGTACTCACTATAATTGTCAGAGTGCTAAATGAAGGCTGCTACTGCAGAAGTTCCTATATTATTTTGCTTAAATGATGTACCATATGCAGTAATTAGTTTCTGTGAAAAATAGGACATGAACCACAGAAGGTTTTTTTCTGCCATTTTACCTATGAATTCTTGTTGTTGTTTTTTTTTTTAATTAAGACATGCTATTTTATTTATTTAATTTTTTAAACCTAGTTTTGGATCTTGTGATTTTCTTGATTGTGATTCCCTGTTTTTGCATGATATAATTTCAGTTCTGTCGCACTTTTGGTTTTGTTATTTTTATAAGGTCTTTAAATCGTTTATAGAGTGAAGCATGATACATGTGCATCCATGTGTATAAATGCAACTATTTTCATGTGCATATGTACAAATCAATTATTTTTAAAAATTCTAACAGTACATGCTTATAAAATATGCTGAATATAGAAATAGATAAGAATGTTTTACTGTATAGAAATTAATTTTTATAGAAATGTACAGAAATATATGTTCTCTGAATTAATTTTATATGGAAATATATATTATCTGAATTTCTTACAAAGTTATTGTACTATTGATATTGTATATTATATCTGTCCAGTAGCCTTCTTGCAGAGATAAAAAAATTTCTTCTTCTATATTCTTAGATTTGAAAAACTACAATATGCAGAAGTGACATGGGAACTGATGTTTTTATTAATTTACTTTAGAACACCTTTTTTAACCTAAAATTCTAGTTTAAAGCATATCTTATTTAAGATTTTAGCTTCTGCTCATTAAATGTCTTGAAAATTAGAATATGTATAATTCTTGTACATTTGCCTGATCTTGTTAATTTTCTCTTTTTCAAACTAGTAAGCCTGATCCTGTGATTGCAGACGGAGAAGATACAACGTCTTCTGAAGAGGAAAAAGAAGACCCAAAGACAGATATGAATGTGATGTGTCGAGTAACAGACTCTCTTGATCCCAGCAGTTGCCATACAGATAGTACAAATGCACAACTGTTTAATGGTCAAGTGAATAGTCAGTTGAACTGTTCACTGAATGGTTCAGTTTCTTACCAGAACAATGAAGATGATGATGAGGAAGAGGAAAATGGAGATGATGGTGACAATGAAAATGACCATGATACTTTAGGAGTTGGAGATAATTCCATACCAACAATATATTTTTCTCATACTGTGGAACCTAAGAGGGTCTGTATACTTTTAAATTTACTAATTTTGCATATAATTTGAACATTAAACGTCTCTGATGGTTTTGAAAGAACAGTATTAATAGTGATTAATATTGCTGATTGTATCTAATGTGAAAATCTCTTTTGGCCTGTTCTGACCAATGTATCTTAAAAGAAAATGGGGGAGGGCTGGCGCCCTGGCTCACTAGGCTAGTCCTCCACCTACGGCACTGGCACCACGGGTTCTAGTCCTGGTCAGGGCACCGGATTCTGTCCCGGGTGCTCCTCTTCCAGGCCAGCTCTCTGCTGTGGCCCGGGAAGGCAGTGGAGGATGGCCCAAGTCCTTGGGCCCTGCACCCCATGGGAGACCAGGAGGAAGCACCTGGCTCCTGGCTTCGGCTGCGCCGGCCAGCTGTAGCAGCCACTTGAGGGGTGAACCAACAGAAAAAGGAAGACCTTTCTCTCTGTGTCTCTCTCTCTAATTCTGCCTGTCAAAAAAAAAAAAAAAAAAAAAAGAAGAAGAAGAAGAAAAGAAAAAGGGGGAAAAATGTAGTTTGCTGGTATTGGTCCATTGTTCTCTGAAGCCACAAATTAGAGTTGTTGGGATCTGGAATGAAATCATCATTGAGTGGCAATTATGGTAACTCCACCTGTCCTTCATCCAGAGAATTTTCTTAAGAATCTTGGAGTTAATTATACTGTGGTATTTTGGTGTGATTAGGCTGTGGTAGTGACTGCTTTAGTTAAATTTTTAATTATACCAGGTTGTTGTTTTCTGTGTGGGCATAAAATGAACAGGAACATCATGAGCAAAAAGGAAAAATTTAGGAAGAAGTAAAATTAGTTTCTTTTCTGACAAATATAAACATCTGTGAGTAATCATGACTTTAGCATTATGGCTGTTTAGGGTCGGATGACTAGAGATCTTGTGATACAGGGTTTGCAAGCTTTCCTTTAGTATAAAAATCGTTTGTTTCTTTCGTATTTATTGTAGCATCCCAGTATTTAAAATAGATCTAAGTGGGTCAGCTGTGGTTAAAGGAAAGACAGGCTACTGAAAGTTTACCTACCTCCATCCCCTCACTAGCTACTTATACTGCCATATACTAAGGAGCTGTAGAGATCCTTCCTTCAAATTCGTCTTTCTGTAGAGCTGGTTTGTAACAGAACAGGGACCCCTTTATTTCAGTCCGGGTTCCTTTTGTGCACAGAGTATTGACAGCCTGCATCAGAGTTAAGGGTCTTTGATTATCTGGCTACCTGTCTTAAGTGTTTGTGATTAATATTTAATGAAACATGTTTAAAACATATTTGTTAATTCTTCAGTTCCTTAAGTTATCTTTGTTTAATTTGAAATGAAATAATAATATGCTTTAAAATACTTGATTCATCAAAATAAAGGGATCCTTGGAATTTTTTGGAAAAGTTGACTGAAAAAAGATTTGTTTTTCTTTTTACAAGCTTTGATTTTTTTTCTTATTTTCCTTTAGATAAAACAGGAAGAATAAATAATATTTGCAGGAATGTTACAGGGAGGGGCAGTCACTGACATGGAAAGTGTGGCTTAACGCTGGGTAGGGATAGAAGAATGACCTGTTAACTCTGAACAGAGCTGAATTTTAAACTTCACTCTTCCGATTTCTAATAGAAGAAGTTTTAAGAAATTCTGAGTAGTCAAGCTTTTATGATTTAATTTATTTTAAATTATATATGCTTTAAAGTATATATATTATATATAAATATAAGCATTTATTATATTTATATTATATATATAATTTATTTCCCCCCCAAAGAAACCTTTTATTTAAGGAATACAAACTTCATGCATTTCATAAGTACAACTTTAGGAATATAGTGATTCTTCCCACCATACTTGCACTCTCACCCACTCTCGCACTCCTCCTCTTCCTCCCTCTCCCATTCCTAGTCTCATTCTCCACTAAGATCCATTTTTGATTAACTTTATACACTGAAGACCAACTCTATACTAAGTAAGGAGTTCAACAATTTGTATGAAAAAAAATTGTTCCTCAACAGTTGAGACAAGGGTTGTTCAAAGTCATTGCATCTTGAAGTTAATTTCACTACTTTTGTTTTTTAGAAGCTTAATTAACTTTAAAGAAGCACCCAGGAATGATACGTCTGTTTTGCAAACATTTAGACATAATTATAATACAACTCTTTGTGGACAGAGGTCCTGCATGGGAAGTTAGTGCACAGTAACTCTTGTTGTTAATTTAACAATTAACACCATATGTATGATGTCATTGATCACTTGAGGCTCTTGACATGAGCTGCCTAGGCTGTGGAAGCCTTTTGAATCTACACACTGTCAGAATTTAGACAAGGCAAAAGTACCTCCTTCTTTGTTGACCACTTCTTTTCACTGGGTCTCACTTACCAAGGTCCTTCATGTAGAACATTTTTTGCTACAGTGTCTTGGCTTTCCGAGCCAAAAATGCTGTCATGGGCCTTTCCATCAGGCCAGAATGCCTTAAGGGCTGATTCTGAGGTCAGAGTGCCTTATAAAGTGTCATTCTATGAGTCTGCTGTGTGGATTATTATATAGACTTTAAATATACCATAGTTATACTATGCATGTTACAGTCTTAAATGATTTAAACCAAAAACTTTTATCAAAGTAATTGAGTGATGTGAAGTTTATACTTAATCTAGCATTTAGTTTAAATGTATTTTGCTTTCTATACAATAATAAAAACATTGAAGACTAGACTTGATCATTTAAGAAGATATAATTGAATATCATAGGGACATGATAAGGTAAGGACATTTTAACCTTACCTGACAATGTACATCATTTCAGTGTCAGAAAATTTCAGCTACATCTCTTATGGTTTTTTTTTTTTTAATATTTATTTTATTTATTTGAAAGAGTTAACAGAGAGAGGTAGAGACAGAGAGGTCTTCCATCCGCTAGGTCACTCCCCAAATGGCTGCAATAGCCAGAGATGTGCCAGTCCGTAACCAGGAGCCAGGAGCTTTTTCCGGGTCTCCCAAGTGGGTGCATGGGCCCAAGGACTTGGATCATCTTCTATTGCTATCCCAGGCCACAGCAGAAAGCTGGATCGGAAGAGGATCAGCTGGACTTCAAACCGGCACCCATATTGGTTGCCAGTGCTTCAGGCCAGGGCGTTAACCCACTGTGCCACAGTCCCGGCCCCTTCTTACTATTTTTAAAAGAGTTTGTTTTAGTTTTGGGCTTGATTTCTCAAAAAGGCAATTAATTTTTTGCTATCAAATTTTTAGGTCCGAATAAATACTGGAAAAAATACCACTTTAAAATTTAGTGAAAAGAAAGAAGAAGCCAAACGTAAGCGAAAGAACAGCTCTGGCAGTGGTCATTCCACCCAAGAACTGCCCACCATCAGGACTCCTGCTGACATTTACAGGTGAGTGAGATTCACAGAGTATAGGGCAGTCTGCAAATGCCTTGCGTTTTTGAAAATGAATGTTTTACAGGAAAAGGTTCTAACATACAGGGGAGATATTCTGAAGTTTTTAGCCTAGTGTTTGAGAAGCCAAGCCACCAAAGCTTCGGATTCCAGAGCAGTTGGAATGGGGCATGGTTTTGTCCTCTTTTCCCACTTTGCCATGCCTTTTGAAGCATTCCCAGTTGGTTGAGTCACACAGTCTTGTATCTTCAGAAATGAAAGTTTGTGCTTCTTGTGGGCTAAGATGGTACTTCCCTATCACAGCTCTGATGTGCTTGGTATGTGGTTTACTTTTTCAGAGTAGAAATTAATTATACTGGTTCAGTTTTTTGTTGGGCTGTTTGTTGAGAAAACTATCACTTGAATTTTTTTTTTTAAGATTTATTTATTTATTTGAAAGTCAGTGTTACACAGAGAGAGGAGAGACAGAGAGAGAGAGAGAGAGAGAGAGAGAGAGAGGTCTTACGTCAGATGGTTCACTCCCCAATTGGCTGCAATGGCTGGAGCTGTGCCAATCTGGAGCCAGGAGCCAGGAGCTTCTTCCGGGTCTCCCATGTGGGTGCATGGGCCCAAGGACTTGGGCATCTTCTGCTGCTTTCCCAGGCCACAGCAGAGAGCTGGATTGGAAGTGGAGCAGCCGGGCTTCAAAGCGGTGCCCATATGGCATGCCGGTGCTTCAGGCCAGGGCATTAACCCGCTGCGCAATAGTGCCGGCCTCTATCATTTGAAAATTATCTAATGTTTCTAAGACCCATGCTTATAAAATAGTGAAAATTGCTAAATGTCTTAAAAGTGGGTCTAATGCTATATAGAATTTTGGCAAATTGAGACATTATCATCTACAACATGCTTACATGTAATATACTGTATTTTATTAGGCCAAAAATCTTTTAAAATAAGATAAAATACACCTCTTCAGGCTGCAACATTACTGTGAATGTGAAAATTTTAGATAGAAAGTTTTAATAATTTTAGATTAATTTCTAGAAAGGTGTAAAGAAATCCTTATAACGTTACACTGTTTTATGAACTACCTAAAATGGATGTGTTTTTTGTATATTATAGAGTCTTTGTTGATATTGTGAATGGAGAATATGTCCCTCGTAAGTCAATCCTGAAGTCTCGGAGCCGAGAGAACAGTGTGTGTAGTGATACCAGCGAAAGCAGTGCTGCTGAATTTGATGACAGGCGAGGGGTTTTGAGAAGTCTTAGCTGTGACGAAGCCACTTGGAGTGATGCTAGTGAGAGCATTTTGGAAGAGGAACCACAGGAAAATCATCAAAAGAAACTTTTGCCCTTATCAGGAACACTTGAGGTGTGTATGTTTAACTGTTTATCTCATATAATATTTTGGATCAACTTTCGCTATTTGATATGAAAAGTCATGATCTAATTTTAATCTGTACTTTTAGGATAATAATTTATTAAAAAATTCATGATTACCAGCATATACAATACAGATACTATAATATTAAAATAGTTTGGAAATTTTTTTGATAAAAATATTACCTCTCAAAATTATATTTCTGTGAAAAGGGAATTTTTAAAATATCTTAATTGTCATGTATATGACATTTTTTTGTTCTAATCCCATTTAGTGCTTTAAGTAAATTGTCAGTATACCTTATTATAGTTATTTTCTGATAGTTTAAGTAGTATATTCTGCTCTCTTTTAAAAGCTTTTGCTGAGTTAAAAAATAAAATGGCAGAGACTTACCTAACATCCTTCTGTGTTTTGGCCTATGACAATGAAATGCAACTCTTGGGGGTTTATGGATTCATTTTTTTCTGATAATGAAAAGTACAGATCTCTCCTTAGAAAAATTAGTGCATATTTGTACATTTTTACCCAGCATATTGCACAGTTTTGTGGTGGTTATGAAGATGGTTGAGAGATCCCAAAATCATTCTTGTTCATGAAATAGGACAGTATTGTTTCCTATATTCCCAGGCATGGTATTTTTTTGTGTGTGTTTTCAGTTTTAAAAAAGTATTTAAGAAGACTGGGGAACTTATACATGCATCAAGCAATATAGATGCTGTGTATACAATCAAATACATATAAAAATTAGTGTATTTAGAGGGCAGGCCTCGTGGTTACATTGCTGGTTGCGATGTCACCATCTCATGTTGGAGTGCCTGGGTTCAGTACTTGCCTCCAGCTCCTGACTCCAGTTTCCTGCTCATGCAGATCTGGGAGATGGTGATGATGGCTAAGTCACTGGGTTACTGCTACCCTCAGAGGAGACCTGGATTGAGTTCCTCCCTGCTTCAGCCTTGACCCAGCCCAGCTATCCTGGGCATTTGGGAAGTGAATCAGTAATACGAGTTCTATCTGTGTCTCTTTCTGCCTCTCAAACAAATAAAGATGTATATATATGTATATAAATAAACATAAAAATTTCAAATGGTAGTAAATGCACTAAATGGTAACTGGGCAAAGAGATCATTAGCATGTAGGGACCAGACCTATGATTAGAGTCTTTTCCTCCCGTCTGCCCAATGTTGCTCCTAAAATGATCTGAAAAGTATCTGAACTTATTGAAAAGATTTATTTATTTGAAAGAGTGACAGAGAGGGATCTTTCTATTCACTGGTTTATTCCCCAAATGCCCAAATAGCGAGGGCTGGGCCAGGCCAAAAACCATGAGCCAGGAACCCCATCCATGTCTCTCAAATGGGTGGCAGGGGCCCAACCCCTCATCCACTGCTTTCCCAGGCACATTAACAGGGAGTCGGATGGAAAGTGTAGTGGAGCGTCAAACTGGTGGTCCAATGTGGGATGCAGGTGTCACAAGTGGTGTCTTACTATCCTGTGTCACTATGCTAGCCATGCTTGTTTAATAGTTTTCTATACTGTTAGTAAATAGGCAATAGATACAGATTTTTGCTGATGAGTAATTGAAAATTGGGCTTTTGTAAGGACTTAACAAATAGTATAGGTAGAGTGTGGAACTTATTCTCATTTCAACCTTATTAGCTTTGCATTTTGTATTGGCTGTTACATAGTAGATGCTGTAAATTTTTTATTTTTTTTATTTTTTTTATTTTTGACAGGCAGAGTGGACAGTGTGAGAGAGAGAGAGATAGAGAGAAAGGTCTTCCTTTTGCCGTTGGTTCACCCTCCAATGGCCGCCGCGGTAGCGCGCTGCGGCCAGCGCACCGCGCTGTTCCGATGGCAGGAGCCAGGTGCTTCTCCTGGTCTCCCATGGGGTGCAGAGCCCAAACACTTGGGCTATCCTCCACTGCACTCCCTGGCCACAGCAGAGAGCTGGCCTGGAAGAGGGGCAACCGGGACAGGATCGGTGCCCCGACCGGGACTAGAACCCGGTGTGCCGGCGCCGCAAGGCGGAGGATTAGCCTGTTGAGCCACGGCGCCAGCCGCTGTAAATTTTTTAACATCAAAATAAATAGTTCATGATCTTGGCAACTAGTGTGAATAATATCTTGATTTCTAGTATCTTTTAAATGCCAAAAAATTTTCTCTCTCAAAAATACTCCTAATATAAGGGTCTATGCTCATCATGATAAAATATTTTCTGTTTGTTGTAGAAGAGTAAGCTTTGGGAGGGCTGCACTCCAAAGATACTATGGGAGAGAGATGATATTCTTTGTGTTTCAGTGTTGGTGAGAGGTAGAGGAGGGTGATTTTTTAAACCATTCAAGTGGTACATTGTCTTAAATAATTCAGAACACCTAAAATGTAAAGGGAGCAAAAATAAACATGAAAATTTACATATCAGATTTTAGTTGGTACTTCTGTTCTTAGATATAAAAGAAGAGGTTCCAAATACAAGAAATCTTAAAACAAATTGTAACTCCTTTGTTTTCTAAAAATATCTTTGTATAAGAAGATATAAAAGATATTTCCAGTGATTTGTTTACATTATTTTATTCCATTATTTAATTTATCTTGGACATTCTTGTATAACTGACCACTTGAAATTAAAGTTTTTTTGTGGAACTTCTGATTTCCATCATTGAATTAATTCTAAAAATCCATGGTTATTCAGTTTGATTTTCAGTTTCCACCAGTGTCTTAAATAAAACTGAGACAAGATACAATAAAATATTCAAATAATTGCATATATCTCACATACCAAAGAAGTGTCAGTACTGGTGAGACTAAGCCACTGGCAGCATGGCCGCCACAGGGTAGCTCATTAATCATCTTTTATATAGATACGCGAGTTTTACACCCACGCTTTTTATTATGATGCGTTATTGTTCACAACATGAGCTGGACATGAATGTATGAAAGTTTGAAGACCTTCTCTTTATCCACATTTGGTTTTTCCACAGATAAAATACATATTTTACATTTTGTTGTCTTGCATATGTACTATGAAAATTACTTTTGTAATTAAGAAAATTTTTTTTTAATTATTTGACAGATAGTTTAGATAGTGAGAGAGAGATACAGAGAGAAAAGTCTTCCTTCTGTTAGTTCACCCCCCAAATGGCCACCACAGCCAGCACCGTGCCGATCCGAAGCCAGGAGCCAGGTGCTTCCTCCTGGTCTTCCATGCGGGCGCAGGCGCCCAAGCACTTGGGCCATCCTTCATTGCCTTCCCGGGCCACAGCTGAGAGCTGGACTGGAAGAGGAGCAACCGGGACCAGAACCTGGCGCCCATATGGGATGCCGGAGCTGCAGGTGGAGGATTAACCAAGTGAGCCATGGCGCCGGTCCCAATTAAGAAATAGTTTAATGGTTTCTGGAAAATTAGTATTTTGATGTTATGCTGTTATCTATCTAAAAATATTGTGACTTTGCTTTTTAATGAAGAGAAATATCTGATTGGTGAATGGTGGATAAAGATTTTGTGGGTGTCTATTTACTTTTTGTTACCATAATGTGAATTTTGTCTTCTAGGCTTTTTCTGGAACTGTAATAGAGAAAGAATTTTTTTCATCCTCCTTAACACCACACCAAGCCATTGCTCATCCTGTCCTGCCCACCATTCCAGAACGAAAAGAAGTTCTGTCACATGTACCAGAAGAAACTGTGAAGAGGGTTTCAAGGTTCAAAGCTGCCAGATTGCAACAGAAAAACTAGGCCTTGCCTAGGATAATGGGAGTCTACATCCTAAACCCTTGTGCATTTTAGAGTATATATAGCAAAATATGTCAAATATTTGAAATAAGGCATTCTGAATTAAGTTGGCAGCAAGTTCTCTGATCCTTATCAGTGGTATTAAAAATATCAAAGTAAATGTTTGAGTCCTGTAATATTCAGCTTGTTTTTGCTAATTCTCTGAATACTGTCAACACTCTTGTCTAAGATTGCCTTATGATGCAGTGGCAGCATTTTGAATTATTTTTCAAAGAATATTGTTCATATGCATTGTTTTTGTGTTTCCAACTAAATACAGGCAGTTTTGTACCAGCTGCAATGTTGTGCATACCATATGGACCATTTTAAAGAAAGTTTTAAAATTTCAAATAGATTCAACAACTTCTATTACTTGCTTTCATATTTTAAGAGCACTTTAAACAAATCTATTTCTCTTGTAAGTTGTGAGCTAGGTGGCTGTTTTAAAATCTTTTCTTTGAGTGTCATACTGTAATCTTTAAGGCAGAAAGCCACATGTGCCCTATGGGGAAGTCTCTGATTGGAAGAATGTTATTTTGTTAAAAATGTTTTTCAAGTAAAAGTTTTATGAAACCCGGTCTCTAAATCTTGTGAACTTTGTGATTTAGAACTTAGTATAGAAATGTGTCGATTAACATATATGCTCTGTGTACCACATCATAGGTCCTTGGATTCTTGCCATTCCATAGGCAGTTCTTTACCAGAGAGTGCATTGTTCATTGGGATTATCTTTTGAGAAGGAAAGGTTGTCCAGATGCTTAAAAAAAAGATTTAAAATAAAAATTCATGTTTTAGCTTTCCCAACAAGTTACATTCTTTAAGGCTACTTCCTAATAGTAAATAACTGAAATAACATATTTGCTTTTAGCAAAACCCCTTAAAATAAAGAGAAATTTATGCTAACATTGAAAATTACACTGCAAGTGTTAATCATTAGCTTGATGCATGCTGAAATGTAGCCTTTTTAAAAAGCATTCTGCGTTAGTCCTAAAATAAGCCATCAGTGCCAGTCCACCCTCTATTCATGGCTAAATATTTAAAGGTTATTTATAGCTTCTTTAATGAATTCTTGCTTAAACAAAGTGAAATTATGTCCTAGAAAAGTAGAAGCTATTTGTAACTAGAACAGCACAACTGTAAAAGTTTTATGAATATGTATTTTAATGATAAAGGGGTAAACTTGAGTCCCCACTAGTTAATGGAAAAATCAGAACAGAGGACTGATTCTGAAAGATAACCTAAAAGTATGGATTAGTTCTTTCATAGATTTTGATCTACTGTGTATGTAGTTAAAAACTGTTTTTCTTTCACTTCATTCTACACTGCCTCAACCAACCCAAACCACACCAAAAGTAAAATCACACACAGAGGAGCCTCGGCTGCTGTTCAGGTGAGCCTTTCTGTGCTAGGTGTCTTACCCAAAAACAGACTTTATTATAGGACTCTTGTGTTTTTTACCCATGTATGATTTCAAGAGTGCTGTTATTAAATAATTTTTCATGTTTGTGAACTTCACTTTGAGCCTGCTGTTTATGTAACCTTTGTTACTTCCTTCAGACTGATCTTTCCTTCTAGAACAAGATGGTAGTAAAAGCAAAGAAAGAGTGTTTAATAACACATTTTTATATGTTCTACTTAAGACCAACTGGAATAGTGTTGCCCCATTTCATAGTTTCAGTCTTAAAATTATAGTTTTAAATTATAATCTGAAATTATAGTTTTTCAAAAAATATTCAAGTTCATTGGGGCAAAAATAAATCTTTAAACATTTATTTATTTGAGAAGCAGTTATAGAGTGAGGGAGAGAGAGAGAATGGCCCTCCATCTACTGGTTCACTCCCCAAATGGCTGCAACAGCTGGAGCCAAGCCGATCCAAAGCCAGGAGGCAGGAATTTCCTCCAGGTCTCCTGCATGGGTACAGGAGTCTAAGCACCTGGGCCATCTTCCATTGCTTTCCCAGGCCATCAGCAGGGAGCTGGATGGGAAATAGAGCATCTGGCACCTGAACTGGCACCCATATTGGATGCTGGTGTTGTAGGCAGAGGCCCAGCCCACTATGCTACAGCATCGTCCCCTGAAGAAGTGTTCTGTTTTATGCCATTTCAGGACAACAGACCAGGAGACTCTTTTTATGACATTTTTACTTTGAACTAATTTCAGTCCTAGAGAAAAATTATGCAGAATGCTAAGGCATTTCAAACCTTATGCCCCCTTACCACCATCCCCTAATGTTGTAACAGAATCATAAAACAGTTGTCAAAACTAGAAGATTGGGGCAAAGAGCCCCGCCCCCCAGAGCGGCTTCCCCAGGTCCGCTGGGGCCCTCCGCCCGCCCCCGCCCATCATATGACTCAGTCTCGCCAACTGGTGCGCGGAAGGCCGGCGCAGGGTGGTGGCCCAGGGGCTAGGAAGCCACAGGGTTGGGGGGCGGGCCCCAAAGGGGGCAGAGCAGGGCCCGGGAGCCCAGCAGCCTGGCAACGCCAGTGGCGCCCGGAACCGAGAAAGGGGGAAAAAAAAAAAAAAAAAAAACTAGAAGATTTACAGTGGCACAATCCTGTTAACTAAACTTTAGATCTTTAATTTTACCAACTTCTCAGTAATGTTCTTTTTCTGTCCTAGGACTCTGTCTAGGGCTCATCTTGCATTTACTCCCATCTCTGACAATTTTCTCCTGTCTTTCACGACTGGGAGTCTTGAGTGCTGGTGGGTATTTTGTAGGCTATTGCTCAGTTTGGATTTATTTGACATAGTCATGTGATTAATTAGAGTGACATTTTGCCTTTTTGACAGGAATATCACAGAAATGCATCCTATCAAGAGTTTTAGATCAGTGTACATGTGTTGTTTCAGGAAGTCTACATTTCACCATGCTATGATCCCTTGCTGAACGGATTATCTGCCCAGTATTTCTCCTGTAAAGTTACTGCCGTTCCCTTTGTACTTAATAAACGTCTTGGGGAGGAGCTACTTTTGAGACTTCAGATCTTTCTCTCCTCAGATAAGCCTACTGATGTTTGCCTTCATTGTTGGGTCTTGTCTGCAACAGTCGTGATAGTATCTGCCTACATTTTTTTTCCCCTTGGAATTATTTTGTAACGTAAAATTAGGCCTCCAGCCCCCTCTAGTTTATTAATTTACTTAGTTCTGTTATTGTGTACAGTACAAATTTGTTTTAAAATGTTTAGTTCCCTTGTTGAGAACCTGGTTCTTCTTATGCTTACATACCTGCATTTCATTGGTGATTGTCTTTAACAGTGATCTGAGGACACTACAGAGTCTTAAAGGGACTCGAATCATTAAGAAGTGTTAAGTACTGTATAGTTACTGCATAAATGTTGCTAAAAGTTGATGCTTTCTTGAAATCTGTCCTGCATTTCCAATGCAAGTACTTCAAAATTTGTAAAATACAAACTTGCAGATTTTTTGTCTCCTCAGGAAACAGCTTTTCTAGGGAAACACCAACCTTTATGTTCTTTTAGGTGAGTGGCATACAGCCTCTCAATTGAGTAAATGCCTGGCATGTGAGTTCCTCAAGTACAAAAAATATTATAGTTTCTGTCTTTACTTCATTGGTCAATATAGCAAGTTCTTACCTTTTAAAAATACTTTCCCACTTAAATTTCATTTTAAAAGAACATCATTTTGGGGCTGGTACTATCGTGTGGTAGGTTAAGCCTCCACCTGTAGCACTGGCATCTCATATGGGTGCTGGTTCATGTCCCAGCTGCTCCACTTCCAATTCAACTCTCTGCTATGGCCTGGGAAAGCAGTAGAAGATGGCCCGATTCCTTGGGCCCCTGCACCCACATGGGAGACCCAGAAGAGGCTCCTGGCTTCTGGCTTCGGATGGACCCAGCTCTTGACAGTCTGGGGAGTGAACCAGCGGATGGAAGACCTCTCTCTGTGTCTCTCCCTCTCTGTGACTCTGCCTCTCAAATAAATAAGTAAATATTTTTTAAAAACACCATCATTTAGAATCAAATGGTTTTGCAGTTCCCTTAACCCCTGAATCATGAAGAATTCAGTGTTTTGAGCACTTAGAATATGTCAGGTATTTCAGTGTACTTCACGTGGATTATCTTATTTAATGCTCACAGTACCTAGTGACGTAGGTATTAATTTTATCTCTCTTCCTCCCCTTGCTTTAGAGGTGGAGAAACTGCCGAGCTGTCTTTGTGGTGTAGTAGGTAAAGCCACCACCTGCGACACCAGCATCCTATGTGGGTGCCTGTTTGTGTCCTGGCTGCTCCACTTCTGATCTAGCTCCCTGCTAATGTGCCTTGGAAAGCAGCAGATGACCAAAGGGCTTGGGCCCATGCTACCCACATGAGAGACCTGGAAGAAGCTCATCGATTCTGCCTGGCCCAGCCCTGACCATTCTGGCCATCTGGGGAGTGAACCACTACATGGAAGAGCTCTGTCTCTACTTCTCCCTCTCCCTGTAATTCTCTCAGATAAATAAATAAATCTTAAAAAAAGATGCAAAAACTGCAATGAACCAACCCTTTAAACTGCACAGTTCTTCAGGGGCTAACTCCAGGCATCTTTAACACATTTTTCTGACCCTAATAAGAAAGTGTGATGAATGTAAGTTCTCTACAATCTTACTTGTTCATAATGAGGTCACCTTTTTAAAAATCTGAATTTGAAACCTGCTTTGTTTCTAAACTTCCTAAGAGAACTTTTTAAAATTTTTTGGTGGAGTGGGGGTGGGGTTTCAGTGGTGTCGTCTGGCCATATGTGTAGAAGAAAGGAGTGCACAGATGGAGAATGGTAACAGTAAGGAGAGAACTAACCAGTGTAACAGTACAGCATGGAAAAACTCATTTAGGTATTGTGTGCATGTAAGTTTAGAATCATTAAGTGGCCTTGGAGTGACCTTCTCTGTAAGGATAATGGTTTTTTTCTTGATGTATTTTGCATGACAAAATAACTGGTTAAATATTTTCCTAGTATAACAAGTTCTTTTTTCTGTGTGTGTGATTTTTTTTTTGTTTGTTTGTTTAAGATTTATTTGAAAGGCAGAGTAAGAGAGGGAGAACAGGATCTCTCCAGTGGTTCATTCCCCCAAATGGCCACAACAGCCAGTTCTGGGCCAGACTGAAGCTAAGAACTTGAACCAGCGTCTGGGTCTCCCACGTGGGTGGCAAAGGCACAAGCGCTTGGGTCTTCCTCTCCTGCCTTCCCAGGTGCATTAGCAGGGAGCTGGAACAGAACTGGAACAGCCAGGATTTGAACCATTGCTTCGATATGGGATGCTTGTATCACAAGCAGCAGCCTGTTGGGTTTTTTTATGTATGCACGAATACATACCTAATGTGATAGGTTACTGTCAGCAGTTTCTAAGCCACTCTGACCGTGTCCTATAACTGATTATGATTACTCTTGGTTGAGGCGTTCTATTTACGCTCTGTTTATGCAGATTAGGTGCTTCCCTCCCCGCCTTGTTTCCCTACTGACTGAGAAGTTAGATGCTTGCACCATAGGCACTTAGCTTTAAAAATGCACGCAGGCATAGCTGCTGGCTTTCTGGACAGTATTTTGATCACTGTCTTCTTACAGTATACGTTGTTTCCACTTTTTTCAAGCAGCTTTATCAAGGTATGATTTACGTTCTGTAACATCCATTTTAAAATATGCATCTTTGGCGTGTTGAATAGATCCTGCTGTGCCTCTTCTACCGCAGTGTTGTTGCAGAACGTTATTATCACGGCAGAAAGGTCCCTTGAGCACCTTTACAGTCAGTTCCCATTCTTATTCCTAGCCCCAAGCCACCAGCAGTCCATCGAGATTTCCATTTTTGGAAAATAGAACTATACAGTATGTAGAGTTTTGCATTTGTGCTTAATCAACAAAAGATTTTTGAGGTTCATGCATTTTGTAGCATGCATTAGTACTTTTGTTCCTTTTTATTGCTAAATAGTATTCCATTGTGTGCATATACCATATTTTGTTAATTCAAAAACATGGACCCCATGTTGTTGAGGCTTTTGAGAATAATGTTGCCTTGAACATTTATAGTCCTTGTATATGCTTTTATTTGTTTTGGGTAAATACCTGGGAGTGAAATTGCTAGGCTGGATGGAAATTCAGGTTTTAACTTGTTATGAAATTATACAGTTGTACAACTCTATGTTCCTACTAACAGTTCTCCATGTCCTTGGCAGCCTTGTTACTGTCTTTTTTTTTACAGTAGCCATTCTAGTGGCTATGATATTCCACTATTGATTTACATTTCTTTAGTGACTGATGATGTTGGAGATCTTTTCATGTGCTTTTCCCTGTATGTTTATTTTTGAAGTATCTATTCAACTCTTTGGCCAATTTTTAATTGTCTTATTAGTTTTTAGAGTTCTTTATATTCCAGATACAAGTACTTTGTCAGATATATACTTTGTAGATATTTTCTCCAAGTGTTTAGCTTTTGTTTGACTTTTTTTAAAAAAAGATTTATTTATTTGAAAGAGCAGAGAGAGAGAGAGAGAGATCGATCGATCTTCCATCTGCTGGTTCACTCCCTAGATGGCTGCAATGGCCAGAGCTGCAGACAGTGGTTTTACCAGCTACACCACAACACCAGCCCCTGTTTTTTATTTTATAGATGTCATTTGGAGCACAAGTCTTCAGTCTTGACGAAGTCCAGTTGATAGATTTTTTCCCTTTATGGATTGTACTTGTGGTATCTTACATGAGAATTCTTTATCACACGTTTTTCAAGAAGTTGTAAAGATTTAGCACTTGAAGGTAGGGCTCTGATTCACTTTGAGTTAATCTTTGTATATGGTTTGAGGCAAGGGTCTAAACTCAACTTTTTGCATAGACAATCTGGTGCTTGATTGTGCCAGAACTCTTTGTAGAAGACATTTTTGTAATGAATGTTGTGACATCTTTTTTGAAAGTTGTTGATTATAAGGCTGTTTGTGTATTACCAGTTGTTTCACCTAACGTTATGTCAGTTCCAAATAATCTCGATTACCAAGCTTTACTTGAACTTTGAGATATGGAACTGTTTAGTCCTCCAACTTGGCTCTTTTCAAAAATAGATTTGAGTAGTTTCAATCCTTTGTAGGAGGACACTTAAAAATGGTAATGGAAAAATGGAATTAAAAGATAATATATATTTCCCGTGAACTTTTTGAAGACCCTTCATAATTTCCATGTAGATTTTAGGATTAGCCTTATCCACTTGGAAAAATGCTTGTTGGGAGCTGGGTGGGGTACGTGTGGTTGCTGCTTGGGACACCAACTTCCCATGTAAGAATACCTAGCAGAGTACTGGCCGCTCTGCTTCTGATTTGTCTTCTTGCTGCGGTACACTCTGGGAGGCAGCAGGTGTTTTCTGAAGTACTTGGGTCCCTGCCACCCATGTGGGAGACCTGGATTCAATTCCAGGCTTCTGGCTTCAGCCTGGCCCAGCTCTGGCTATTGGGGGCGTTTGCGAAGTGAACTGGCAGATGGAAGATCTCTCTGTCCATTTTGTGGCACTGTCTCTGCCTTTCAAATAAAATGAGAACAAAAAAATGCCTGTTGGAATTTGTATAGAGATTGTGTTGAATCAATATATATTTGGGAAAAGTTACCATACTAATATTCAGTCCTTTAATCCATAAACAAAGGATATTTCTTTAGATCTTGATTAATTTTTCTTAGTGTGTTTTGTAGTTTTCAGTGAACAACTTGTACTTCTTTTGTTAAATTTATTCCTAAATTTTTAATTCTTTTTGGTAGTTAATGGAATTGTTTCCTTAATGTCATTTTTGAATTGTTCATTACTCATCTTTAGAAATATAGTTGGTTTTTGTATATTGACTTTGTATTCTGCAATCTTCCTGAACTCATTTATTAATTCTTGCCAGAGGTTGTGTGTGTGTGTGTATGTGTATTAGGATTGGCTGTGTTGTCTGTGAATAGACTTGTACATCTTTCTTTCCAATCTGACTCATGTCTCTCTTCTCACCTGGTTGTGCTGGCTAGAACCTTGAGTAAAGATTGAACAACAGTGGTAAGAACAGACATCCTTGTCTTTTCTCTTGACTCCAGGGAGAAGGTATTCAGGCTTCATCATAAAGTATGCTGTTGACTAAAGGCTTTTCATTGCTGCTTTTTATTGGGTTGAGGAAATTCTCTCTCTGTCTCTCTCTTTTTTTTTTTTTTTTCAATTTATTTGACAGAAAGAGAGAAACAGAGAGAAAGGTCACCCCCCAAATGGCCGCTACAGCCGGCGCTGTGCTGATCCGAAGCCAGGAGCCAGGTGCTTCCTCCTGGTCTCCCATGTGGGTGCACGGGCCCAGGCACCTGGATCAATCTCCACTGCACTCCCGGGCCACAGCAGAGAGCTGGACTGGAAGAGGAGCAACCGGGACTAGAACCTGGCACCCATATGGGATGCTGGCACTGCAGGCAGAAGATTAACCAAGTGAGCCATGGCGCCTGCCCCGAAATTCTTTTATCCCTGGTTTTTTTCTTTCATGAATGGGGTTGGATTTTATCAAATGCTTTTTGTGCATCTTTTATTAATATAGTATATTACATTAATTGATTTTTCTTTGGTTAAACCAACCCTGCATTCCTGGGATAAATCTCATTTTATGATATGCTAATCCTTTTTACATGGTACTGAATTTGTTTTGCATATTTACGTATTTAAAGATTTATTTATGTATTTGAAAGGCTGAGTGACAGAAAGAGACAGAGATTCTCCGTCTACTGGTACATTCCCCAGGTGGCCACAACATCCGGGTTTGGGCAGGCTGAATCAAGGTGCTAGGAACTCCATTTGGGTCTCCCACACGGGTGTCAGGGGCCCAAGTAACCTGGGCCATCTTCCACTGTCTTCCCAGGTGCATTACCAGGAAGGAGGATTGGAAGTAGAGTGGTAGGGACTTGAACTGGCCCTCCAGTATGGGATGCAAGTATCTCAAATGATGGCTTAACCCCCTGTGCCACAACAAGCCCCAATTTGCTCATATATTGTTGAAGTTATTTGGGTAAATATTCATGACTGATACTGATGTCTTATTCTTGGAATGTCTTTGTGTGTCTTTTGCATAAAGATAAGGTTAGTTAACTCACAGAGTGAGATGGGAGCTGCCCCCCGCCCTGGATGAGTTTGTGAAGGACTGATACTATTTTGTCTTTAAATGTTTGCAAGAATTTTCTAGTGAAACTGAATGTGCCTGTTTTTCTTTTTACAAAGATTTTATTTATTTATATAAAAAGATTTATTTAAAGATTTTATTTTTATTTGAAGATTTTATGGGAATATTTTTAATTGCTACTCAGTTCCTTGCTATCAGTCTATCTAGGTTTTTTATTTCTTCTTGAGCTTATTTTGTTAACTTGGTTCTTTCAAGGCGTTTTTCCATTTCATATAAGTTGTCTCCTTTGTCATCTTAAAGTTCTTCATGATATTCCCATATATTCCATTTAATTTCTGTAGGATTGGTAGTAATTATATTTCTGGTTCTGCTAATTTGTATCTTTTTATTTTTATTTATTTATTTTTTATTTTTTTGACAGGCAGAGTGGATGGTGAGAGAGAGACAGAGAGAAAGGTCTTCCTTTTGCCGTTAGTTCACCCTCCAATGGCCACTGTGGCTGACGCATCTCACTGATCCGAAGCCAGGAGCCAGGTGCTTCTCCTGGTCTCCCATGCGGGTGCAGGGCCCAAGGACTTGGGCCATCCTCTACTGCCTTCCTGGGCCATAGCAGAGAGCTGGCCTGGAAGAGGGGCAACCGAGAAAGAATCCGGCGCCCCAACCGGGACTAGAACCCAGTGTGCCAGCGCCGCAAGGTGGAGGATTAGCCTGTTAAGCCACAGCGCCGGCCAATTTGTATCTTTTTAAAAATCAGTTTAGCCAAAGGTCTGTTGATGATCTTTTGATACTAGCTTTTTGGCATGCTTGATTTTTCTTTATTCTTTTCTGTTTCATTGATTTTTTTTAAAGGATTTTATTTATTTATTTGAGAGGCAGAGTTAATAGAGAGTGAGAGAAAGGTCTTCCATCCACTGGTTCATTCCCCAAATGGCCGCAATGGCCAGAGCTGCTGGGCCAATCCGAAGCCGGGGGCCAGGAGCTTCTTCCCAGCCTCTCACATGGGTAACAAGGGCTAAATACTTGGGCCATCTTCCACTGCTTTCCCAGGCCGTAAACAGAGCTGGATAGGAAGAGGAGCAGCTGAGACACGAATCAGTGCCTATATGGGATGCTGGCTTGGTGCTGCAGGTGCAGGCTTGGCCCACTGTGCACAGCACCAGCCCCTACATTGGTTTAAGATCACCTGGAGGATTTTCTTTCATCCCTGTCCTGCTCTGGGCTTAGGTTGATCTTCCTTTTATAGTGTGTTAAGGGATTCTTTCTTGAGATCACTCTCGTAAGTGGGCATTTGGAAGCATACATTATTCCCCAATCACTGCCTCAGCTGTATCCAGTGAAATTTGTTGTGTTTCCATTTTCCTTTAGTTAAAAATATTTCCTAGTTTCCCTTGAGATCTCTTCTGTGAACCATGGTTATTAAAGATGCATTTTTAAATTTCTATTAGTGATTTTCCCAAGTTTCTTTCTGTTGTTGATTGCTACTTTAATTCTGTTGTGTTTAGAGGACAAATCTGGTATGTTATTTATGGGGTGCCCTGTACATGTCCTGTCTTCTGTATTCTTGACACTTTTGTCAACTTTTTCTGTCCATTGTTGCGGGTGGTGGTACTAAGGCCTTGGTACCTTAGCTGAGGGTGCGTATCTTTGATTCTTAGTAATTTTTAATGTATTTTTGGGGGCTCTGCTAGGTGTTTGTTATATCTTCTTGGTTAATATTCTTACTATAAAAATTTCTCTTTTTCTCTAGTTATAGTTTTTTTAAAGATTTATTTAGTTATTTGAAAGGCAGAGTAACAGAGAGAGAAGGAGAGGCAGAAAGAGAGAGGTTTTCCGTCTGCTGGTTCACTTCTCAGTTGGCCACAACGGCTGGAGCTACGCCGATCAGGAACCAGGAGCTTCTTCTGGGTCTACCACATGGGTGCAGGGGCCCAAGGACTTGGGCCATCTTTCACTGCTTTCCCAGGCCACAGCAGGGAACTGGATCGGAAGTGCAACAGCCGGGACTCAAACCAGCACCCATATGAGATGCCGGCACTGCAGGTTGCGGCTTTACCTGCTATGCCACAGTGCTGGCATTTTTTAAAAAACAAAATAAAATATTTTTAAAAAATAGTTTAAATTTGATAGAAAACTTCCATCAGCTGGTTCACTCCCCAAGGGCCCACAATGGCCAGGGAGGGCCAAAGTCGAGAGCCAGGAGCTCAATGCACCTCTCCTACTTGGGCGGCAGGAGCCTCATACTTGAGCCATTGCTACCTCTCAGGGCCTGCATTAGAAGGAAGCAGGAATCAGATGCTGGGGCTGGGGATCAAACCCAGCTATTAACTGCTGGGCCAAATGCCTGACCCAGACCATTGTAACTTTGACTGAGTCCAGCTGATCAGTTGTTTCATGGATCGTGCCTGTGGTGTCATTTGAGAAAAGTCATCGCTAAGTCTTCTAGATTTTCTCAGTTATCTTCTAGAGCTTTTATCTTTACATTTTACATGTATTCCTGTGATTCATTTTGAGTTACTTTTTGTGAAGGATGTAAGATCTGTGTCTGGATGGTTTTTTGGTATGTGGATGTCGAATTCCAGCATCATTTGTTGGAAAGACTCTTTGCTCCATCATATTGCCTGTCTTTATTGGTAAAAATCAGTTGACTGTTTTATGTGGCTGTACATATGAGCTCTGTATTTTGTTTCATTGACCTATTTTCTGCTTCTTTCATTGATTCCATTCTGTCTTGCTTATTGTAGCCTTGTAGTTAAGTTGGGAAGTGTCAGGCCTCCAACTTTGTGCTCTTTCAATATGGTGTTGTATCTTCTGGGTCTTTGCCTCTCCATGTAACTTTTAGAATCAATTTGTAAATATCTACCAGTTAACCTGCTGGGATAGTAATTGTTAGTATGTGGAACTTATAGGTCAAATTGGGAAGAGCCGGCATCTTGAGCATATTGAACCTTCCCATCCATGAACACAGAATACTGCTCCATTTGTTTGCTTCTTTTATTTCTTTAATCAGAGTTTTGTGGTTTTCCTCATGTAGGTCACATATATGTTTAGATCTAGGTATTTCATTTGGGGGGGGCACTAAAATAAATAGTGTATTTGTTTAAATTTCAAATTCTGCTTGTTCACTGTGAGTATACAGGGAAACAGTTGACCATTGCATATTAACTTTGTATCCTGCAGCCTCGCTAGAAATGCTGAGTAGCTCAGTAGAATTTTTACTCATCCTTTCGGATTTTCTATAAAGTTTATCATGTTATCTGCAAGCAAGTGGTTTGATTTTTTTCTCTCCAAATATGTATACTTGTTCTTTTTTGGTCTTTTACATTACAAGAGCTTCCAGTACAGTGCTGAAAAGAAGTAGTGAGAGGAGACATCCTTGCTCTGTCCCAGATCTTAGTGGGAAAACTGAGTTTCTCATCATTAAATAGTTATAGAATTTTTGCTGATATTTTACAATCAAATTGAGGAAAGTCCTTCAATTCCTAATTTACTGAGGTTTTTTTTTTAGTGTTTATTTCATCTTTTTTGAAAAAGATTTATTTATTTGAAAATCAGAGTTACAGAGAGAGGTAGATACAGACAGAGAGGTCTTCCATCCACTGGTTTGCTCCTCAGTTGGCTGCAATGGCCAGAGCTGCGCCGATCCGAAGCCAGGAGCCAGGAGCTTCTTCTGGGTCTCCCACATGGATGCAGGGCCCAAGGACTTGAGCCATCTTCCACTGCTTTCCCAGGCCATAGCTGAGAGCTGGATCAGAAATGGAGCAACCGGGACTCAAACCAGTGCCCACCTGGGATGCCGGCATTTCAGGCCAGGGCTTTAACCTGCTGCACCACAGTGCTGGCCCCTATTTCATCTTCTTGAAAGGGAGAGAACTGAGAGAAGGAGAGAAAGAAATCTCCCATCCACTCTGCAAATGCTGAAGCCATGGGCCCAGGACTTCCAGCTGGGTTTCCTGCACAGGTGGTAGGGGCCCAAGCACTTGGATCATAGTTTCGGCCTCCCAGGATACTTTATCAGGAAGCTGGATCCAAAGCAGAGCGGCCAGGACTTGAATGAGCACTCAGTATGGGATGTGGGTGTCCCAAGTGGTGGCTTAGCCTATTGTACCACAGTGCCTGTCCAGAGGTATTTTTTTTAAAATCATGAATTGGTGTTGGATTTCATTAAATTTTTTAATCTATTAATATAATTGTGTTTTTCTTCATTAGATTATTGATATAATGACTTATGTTAATTCTCAGATTTTCAACCAGTATGTATACCTGAGATAAATTCACTTGGTTGTGGTGTATAGTTCTTTCCCAACTATACTGGGGGTTCAGTTCATTAGTACTTTGTTAAAGATTCTTGCATCTGTGTCTTTGAGAGGTGTTTATCTGATTTTTAATAATGTCTTTGCCTGATTTTGGTATTGAGGTAATGTTGAAATTCTGGAATGAGCTAGGGGTGTCCCTCCTGCTTCTATTGTCTGAAAGAGATGGGAGAGAATTCCTTTATTTCTTCCTTAAATGTTTGGTAGGTTCACTAGGGTGCTCATCTGGGCCTGATATTTTCTTATTTTGCAAGGTTGTTAAGTATTGACTTAGTTTCTTTAATAGATACAGTCATATTCAGGTTGCTTCTTTCTTCCTATATGAGTTTTGGGCAGATTATATCTTTCAAGGAATTGGCCTATTTCATCTAGGTTATCAAATCTGGGCATATAGGTGTTCATAGTATTCCTTGGTTATTTTAATTTGTAGCTCTGTAGTGATGTTCTCTCTTTTTTTAAAAAAAAAAAAAAGATTTATTTATTCATTTGAAAGATTTACACAGAGGAGAGGCAGAGAGAGAGGTCATCCATCTGCTGGTTCACTCCCCAGTTGGCCACAATGGCCTGAGCTGTGCTGATCTGAAGCCAGGAGCCAGGAGCTTCCTCCGGGTCTCCCGCACCAGTACAGGGGTCCAAGGACGTGGGCCATCTTCTATTGCTTTCCCAGGACATAGCAGAGAACTGGATTGGAAGTGGAGCAGCCGGACCTCAAACTGGCGCCCATTTGGGATGCCGGTGCTTCAGGCCAGGACATTAACTCTCTGTGCCACGGTGCTGGCCCCTCTCTTTAATTTCTGGTATGAGCAACTGTGTTTTTTTTTTTCTTAGTTTTGGCTAGCAAGGCACTTGTTCATTTTATTTATCAAAGAACAAGATTTTGATTTGATTTGATTTTTATTTTGATTTCCTCTAATGATTTTCAATTTTGAATTTCATTGATTTCTGCTTTAATTTTTTTCATTTAAAATTATTTTAAAGATTTGCATAGCAATGGTACATATTTATGGAATCAGTGTGATGTTTAATACATATATACAGTGTGTCACTATCAGAGTATAATTGGCATATCCAGTGCTATAGACATTACGTTTATTTTAATGTATTGGGAACATTCAAAATTCTACCAGATATTTTGAAATCTTCAATTAATTGTTGTAAACCATAGTTATCTTTCTGTGCCATAGAATGTTAGAAGTTATTTCTCCTCTCCAACTGCACCCCAGTATCCATTAACCATCCTCTCTCCATCTCTCCCTCCTTGAAACTTTTCTAAGGCTCTGCTAATCACTATTCTCTTCTCCATTTCATTCAGATCAGTTTTTTAGCTTACACATTTAAGTGAGAGCAGGAGATACCTGTTTTTGTGTAGCTGACTTATTTCACCTAACATAATGTCCTCCAGTTTCAGCTATGTTGCTGCAAGTAAAAAGGTTTCATTCTTTTTTTATGGTTAAATAATATCCCATTATATGTATCCCACACTGTATTATCAGTGTGTCCATCAGTGGACACTAAGGATGGCTCCGTAACTTGGCTATTGTGAACAGTGCTGCAGTAAACACAAGGTTGCCAATGTCTCTTCCACACCTCCCTTGGATATACATACCCCGTAGTGTGGTGGTTGGATCACATGATGGTTCCATTTCTGATTTTTTTTTTTTGGAAGAAACTCCATACTGTTTTCATAATGACTATAGTACTTTATATTCCTGTTAGTAGTGTGTGGGAATTCCCCCTTCTCCACTTCCTCACCGGCATGTGTTATGTTTTGTCTAAGAGCCATTTGAATGGGAGGTGAGATGAGATCTCATTGAGGTTTTGATCTGTGTATTCCTGCTGATGGATGATGTTGAGTATTTCTTCATATACTTAGGCTATCTACTCTCTTTTGAGAAAGGTCTACTTGAGTCCTTGGCCCTTTTTCGAATTTGATCTTTTTTTCTCTTCGAATTGTTTGAGTTCTTTATATGTTCTGGAAATCAACCCCTTGCCAGATGAGCAGTTGTAAAACATCTCCTCCTGTTTGCTAGGGTTTCTCTTCACTCTATGGATTGTTTCCCTTGCTGTACAAAAGTGGTTTTTTTACTTTGATATAATCTCATCTGTCAGTTTTTGCTTTTATTGTCTGTGTTGGGTCATATCCAATAAACTGCCCAGATTATTATCCTGAAGATTATCTGGTATTTTTTTTCTGGTAGTTTCATAGTTTCAGTCTTAAATTAAACCTTTGATCTATTTTGAGATTTTTCTCGTAAATGTGAGAGGTGGTGGTTTAGTTCCTTTCTTCAGCAACAACTTACTTAAGACTTTCATTTCTCCGCTCTGTGCTCCTGTTGCCTTTGCTGAGAAATAGTTGGCTGTAAATATTAGAGATTTATGACTGAGCTCTCTGGTGCTCCATTGATCTGTGTGTCTGCTTTTATGCCAGCACCATGTTTTGGTTATTATCCTTTGTTTTAAAGTCGGGAATTGTGAGGCCTCCAACTTTGTCCTTTCTGCTCAGAATTGCTTTGGCTATTCAGGGCCTTTTGTGGTTCTGTACAAATTTTAGGGATTTTTTTTCTATTTTGTTGAAGAATGTTATTGGTATTCTGATAGGAGTTGTATTCAACCTGTTGATCACTTGGGGTAGTATGGACATTTTAACCACCAATTCTTCCAAACCATGGACATGGGATGTCGTCTTTTTCTTTTCATTCATGTTTTGCAGTTTTCATTGTACAGATCATTACTCCCTTGGTTAAACATTGTCATGGATTTTATTTTTTGATAGCTATCATGGATGGGATTGCTTTCTTGATTTTTTTCTCAGATTTTACGTCACGCAGCTTTACTGCATTTGTCAATTTTTAGCAGTGTTTCAGTGGAGATGTTAGGTTTTTCTATTTCTAAAGCCATCTCATCTACAGACAGGAATCATTTGACCTCTTCCTTTCCTATTTGGATGCAATTTCTTTCTTTTTCCTTATCGATCTAGCTCACAGTTCCCATCATACATTGACTAAGGGTGTGAAAGTGGACACCCTGTTCTGTTCTGGATCTTAGAGGAAACAATCCCAGCTTTCCCCATTCAGTATGATGAAAGAGATGGGGGTATCATATGCAGCCCTTATTGTGTAAGGTACATTCCTCCTTTACCCATTTTTTGAGGGTGTTTGTCATGAGCGAGGTTGAATTGTATCAAATGTTTTTTCTGCATCTGTTGAGATGCTCATATGGGTTTTTTTAAATGTCTTTTTTAAAATAAAGGTATATGTATTTGTTTGAAAATCAGAGTTACAGAGAGAGGCAGAGACAGAGAGATCTTCCATCTACTGGTTCACTCCCCAGATGGTTGCAATGGCCAGGACTGGGCCATGCTGAAGCCAGGAGCCAAGAGCTTCTTCCAGGTTTTCCACATGGGTAGCAGGGGCCCAAACACTTGGAGCATCTTCCATTGCTTTTCCCAAGCCATTAGCAGAGAGCTGGATCAGAAGTGGAGCAGCCAGGACATGAACTAGGGCCCATGTTGGATGCCAGTGTCAAAGGTGGTAGCTTTATCCATTTTACCACAATGCTGGTCCCAATGATCTTTTTAAAAAAGATTATTTATTGCAAGAGTTAGAACGAGAGAAAGAGCCTGAGTGAGCAAGTTTCCAACCTTGCTGGTCCTTTCCCCAAATGGCTGGGGCTGAGCCAAGAGGAAGCCAGGAGCCTAGAACTCCATCCAGGTCTTCCATGTTGGTGGCAGAGGCCCAAGCACTTGGGTCATCCTCCATTGCTTTCCCAGGCACATAGCAGGGAGCTAAACAAGAAGTGGAACAGCCTGGATTCAAACCGGTGGTCATGAGATGCCAGTGTTTCAAACAGTGATCCAACCCTCTGTGCCACAATGCTGGCTTCTGGTTGAATGTCTTAAATGCAGAAATTTAGCCAGAAATTGGATAATGTATATAGGGAGACTTCAAAAAGTTCAAGGACAATAGATTTAAAAGATGTTTGTTCTGGTGTAAATTTTTCTTTTGAACTCATGATTTTTAAAAAATATTTATTTATTTGAAAGAGTTACACACAGAGAAGGAGAGGCAGAGAGAGAGAGAGAGAGAGGTCTTCCATCCTCTGGTTCACTCACCAGTTGGCCGCAATGGCTGGGGCTGTGCTGATCCGAAGCCAGGAGCCAGGAGCTTCTTCTGGGTCTCCCATGAGGATGCAGGGGCCCAAGCACTTGGACAGTCTTCTACTGCTTTCTCAGGCCATAGCAGAGAGCTGGATCAGAGTGGAGCAGGGACTTGAACCGGTGCCCATAAAGGATGCCGGCACTGCAGGCGGTGGCTTTCCCTGCTACGCCACAGCGCTGGCCCTCATGATCTTTTCAAAATATACATTCTCCATGAACTTTCTGACATACACTTGTATACCCCCCTACACACAGTATACTTATCCTCCACAATTTAACACTGTGTCCTAAAGCAAGCAAACACTGTGGCATAACAATGGATGAATGCTCTGTAGCTATGCACTGAGGGTATCCTATTAGAGGCTCCACGTTTCTACTTAAGTCTGAATAGAAGTGAGCCAAGTTGAATCAAGATCAAGGATGCTCCTCCAGGTCCTGCCGGGGCTGGCAAAGTCTTAGCACACTTTCTGGGGAACCATGACTCCAAAGTCGAGGCAGCTCAGAGGCCTTCAGGCTGCTGGTACTTCCAGAAGGCCACCTCCCCATCATCACTACAGGAAGCCAGGAGCCCCTGCTCCCTGGGGCTCCTGGCCACACAGCTGACATCCTGGAAATGGTGCAAATGGCTGTCAGGGAGAAGGTGGGCCGCTGCAGGCCCAAGCTGGGACCCGCCTCCGACACTCGGATGGCATTGTCCCCACGAGCTGTAGCCAGGGCCTAGTGGCTAACACCAAGTGACGTCTTCAATGCCCTGGAGTGGAAGCCAGATAGCGTGCAAACACACTCCCACTGGGTTTGGAGCTGCTGCCCGCAGCCCTGGTACCAGATGGGTGCTGTCCCATCATCCCTGCAGGATGCCAGGTGCCGGCCCCTGGGGTCCATGGCTAAGCTCCACCTGGTGGATTCGAGGCCCTAGGGAGACACAGCACACCCAGTCATCCTCCTGGTGGAGGTTCACCGTGTCACTGTAGCTGGCAGAGGAAACAGCTCCCAGCTTAGGTGCCAAGCCTTACGCCTGATATCCTGTGTGTGGGAGTTGAAGACACTGACACATTCACACTCAATTTCTTCATCAACTTCCCGACCCACATGCTCCTGCCTTGGCTGCAAGTGGCCAGGAGGTTGCCAGATAGGGCCCAAGCCACCAGCTCGACCTCATTTTCATGGCTCCCAGGAGTGGTTCCACAAAGTCATACTGGTTCTTCTTCCACGTGCAAGTGGTAGCTGCAAAGCTGGCAATGGCCAGGTAGTTCCCGCAGGGAGACCAGGTCACCTTCTGCCCGTGTGCTAGTGGTCTTCAGAAAGGCCAGACTCACAGCTCCAGCTGTCACCTGAGGTGTCTGGAGGTGGGGACAGGCAGCACACAAGGCCAGTAGGGTCTCCGCGGGTTCTGAGCCAGAAATCATCAGGGGGAGCCTGGGTGTTCCGGGATACAGCCCAACAGCACTGATGAGCCCCACATGGTGCCCGGCGCCCGGCACCCAGCGCCCAGCACAGGGTGAGGAGGAGGTGGGCAGGGTCTCGGCCACGTCAGCTCCAGCTCCTGCGGCCGCCCACGGCTCTGCCTTCCCACACGACCCCCTTGAATGCATGCTCTTTTCCTGCACTCCATTGGTGTGCGACATTGCCGTGGTCCGTCTGTGTGTGGTCTGTGTGTGTGGATCCAGGCTTCACTTTCTGACATCCTGTCTTCTCCTTTGGAGCGAATTTTCTATTTTTATTATTTTATTTTCCTAAAGTGGATGTTTAATTATTGATTTCAGGCCTTTCATCTTTTCTAATGTATGTTTTCCATGTTATAAATTTTCCTGTAAGCATTGCCTTTACTGTGCCCCACACATTTTGATATGCTGTATTTTCATGTTTATTTAATTCAAAATATTTTAAAATTGGAGCTTTTTCTAACCATGTATGATTAGGAGTGTGTTCAGTCTTCAAGCATTTGGGAATTTTCCAGCTGCCTTTTTATTGGTTTCTCATTTATTTCCATGGTAGCTTGAGAGCAAGTGTTGTATGGTTTTTTTTTTTTTTGTTTGTTTGTTTGTCTGTTTCAATTTTGTTAAGGTGTGTTTTGTGACCCAGAATGTGATCTATCTTGGTTAATGCTCCCTGATAGCTTGAAGAGATGTCGGTTTTGCTGTTTTGGAATGAGTTGTTCTGTAGATGAGAATTTCGTCCAGTTAATCGGTGATATTATTGAGTTATATTCTTACTGAATTTCTGCCCGTGGGATCTGCCCATTTCTGATAGGAACATGTTGAAGTCTGCACTGTAATGGTGGATTCATCTATTTCTCCTTGCTTTATTAAGGGTGCTCTGTGTTAGATGCATACACCTTAAGGATTGTTAGGCCTTCTTGTCATTACACATTTGCCTGATAGCTTCCCTTGCTCTGAAGTTAGCTATGTCTGAAACTGACATAGTGACTCCCACTCTCTTTTGATTAGTGTTAGTATGGTATATCTTTCTTTATCCATTTGTTTTATTTGAAAGGCAGAGTTACAGAGAGAGAAAGAGAGAGTTAGAAACAGAGATCGTCCATCTTCTGGTTCCCTTCCCAAATGGCCACAATGGCCAGAGCTGGGCTGATCTGAAGGCAGGAGCCAGGAGCTCCTTCTGGGTCTCCCACATGGATGTAGGGGCCCAAGGACTTGGGCCATCTTCTAGTGCTTTCCCAGGTACATTAACAGGGAGCTGGATTAGAGTTGAGTAGCTGGGACTCAAACTGGTTCCCATATGGGATGCTGGTGTTGCAGGTGGTAGCTTTACCTACCACACCAAAGCACTGGCCCCTATCCATTTACTTTTAATCTATATGTGTCTTTTATATTTATAAAATATTTCTTATAGACAGTATATAATTGTCTTTTTTGATCCACTCTGACAACTAGAGCCTTTAATCATTGACACTAGAAATTATTAATGATATAGCTGGGTTAATATTTTCCATAATTGTTACTGTTTTCTATTTGATGCTTTGTTCATTGTTATGTTTTTTGGCCTCCACTCTTTTTCTACCTTTTTGGTTTTAATTAAAAATTTTATGTGATTCCATTTTCTTAACATATCATTTATACTTTTATTTTTTATTTTTCTAGGGGGTTGCCCTAGAGTTTAAAACACTCTAAAACTGACCCAAGTCTACTTTAATAGCACTCTGCTGCCTCACTGGTATACCTCACAATAGCAAAATCATCCTTGTTCCTTCCTCCTGCCCCTTCATCATTGCTGCTATTCATGTCATATAAAAATAAGCATATGCAGTCTTGTGTATGTACATAAGTATACTTAATCAAGAACATTGTCACTGTTATTACCATGAACAAACTATTATCTTTTAGATCAATTAAGAATAAGAAAGCTCTAGGGGCCAGCGCTGTGGCATAGCAGGTAAAGCCACAGCCTGCAGAGACGGCACCCAGTAGGGGCGCTGGTTTGAGTCCTGGCTCCTCCACTTCCAATCCAGCTCTCTGCTATGGCCTGGAAAAGCAGTAGAAGATGGCCCCTGCATCCACATGGGAGACCTGTAAGAAGCTCCTGGCTCCTGACTTCGGATCGGCGCAGCTCCAGCTGTTGTGGGCATTTGGGGAGTGAATCAGCGGATGGAAGACCTCTCTTTCTTTCTCTCTGCCTCTGCCTCTGCTTCTCTGTAACTCTGTCTTTCAAATAAATAAAGAAAGAAAGAATAATAAAGCTTTAATTTACCTTTTATTATTTTTTCTCTGATGCTTACTTGCTCTTTGTATAGATCTGGGTTTCTGATTCTGATCATTTTCATTCTCTCTAAAAAACAAGGCAGATCTGTCAGCAACAAATATCCTCAAGTTTTGTCTGAAAGAGTAAATTTCTCCTTAACTTTTTAAAAAATCTTTTATTTTATTTGAAAGAGTCCCAGAGAGAGAGAAGGAGGGAGAGAGAGAGGAGAGAGAAAGATCTTTGCATCCATTGGCTCACTCCTCAAAGGGCCACAATGTCCAGGACTGGACCAGGTTGGAGCCAGGAGCCAGGAGCTCCATCTGAAAGCATCATCTACTGTTTTCTCAGGCACGTTAGAAGGGAGCTGGATCAGAAGCGGGGCAGCTGAGACTTGAGCTGGCACCCATACGGGACGCTGGCACCGCAGGCAGTGGCTTAACCTGCTGAGCCACAGCGCCCGCCCCTCTCCGTCACTTTTGAAGGATGTTCTCAAGGCCCAGGATTCTAAGTTGCTGAGTTTCTCAGCACTAAATAATTCACTCTTTTCTTCTGTCTTCTCCTCCCTTCTGGCTTGTATGATTTCTGAAGGGAAGCAGATAGAATTCTCATCTTTACTCCTCTGTATATAGCTTGGTTTTTCCCCTGCGGCTTCTTGCAGGAGTTTTTAGCTTTGATTTTTTTTTTTTTTTTTTTTTTTTTTTTTTTTTTGTAGTTTGAAAATGATATGGCTTAGTGTGGGCTTGTTTTCTTTCTGTTTTGGTATTTATCCTGCTTGGGCTTCTCTGAGCTTCCTGGAACTGTGATTTGAGGTCTGACATTAAGTTGAGGGAAATTCCCCATCACTGTGTTTCAAACATTTCTCATTTCTTCCTCTCGCTTCTCCTTTCTGTGTGCGGTTATGTGTATGGTGTATGTGTACGGTGCACCCTGTGTAGTTGTCCTGCAATTCTTGGATATCATCTTTGTCTTTGTTTCTATTTGCTTGTCAGTTTTTGAGATCTTTATTGAGATACTCCCAAGCTCAAAGATTCTTAGCCCTTTCCTATTTATGAATGAGTTCGTTTATGGGGCTGAACATTTGGTACAGTAGTAAAGATGCCACTTGGAACACCCACCTCCCCTAGTGAAGTTCCTAGGTTTGAGCCGTGGCTCTGCTTCTGACTCCAGGTTCCTGCTAACGCACATCCTGGGTGGCAGCAGATGGTGGCTCAAATAGTTGGATCCCTGCCACCCACATGGGAGACCCAGATTGAGCTCCTGGCTCCTGGCTTCAGTCCCGACCGAGCCCTGGCTGTTGTGGACATCTGAGGAGTAAACAGCAGATGGGGTATTTTTCTCTCTTCTCTCCCTCTGAAATAAATCAGGCAAAACAAAACGAAACAAAGGGATTCTTCATTTCTGTCACAGTGTTTTTTATCTCGAGCATTTCTTTTTGGTGCTTTCCTAGAATTTCCATCCCTCTTTTTACACTGCCCACGTGTTCCTGCGTGCTGTCTGCTTTACCCATTAGGACTCTTAGGATGTTAGTCATACTTGTTTTAAATTCCTAGACTGATGATTGAAACATCCCCGTTGTATCTGTGCCTGGCATATGGTATACGGTTATCTGTGTCTATTCCATGTTCTCCCTTCAGCCCACCTGTTTGCCTTTCAGTGTGACTTGGACTTTTCTCCTGGTAGCGGGGCGGGATGTCTGGCTTCAAGTCCCTGCTGTAAGTAAGCCCTTGGAGATGTGGTGGGGAGGGGAAGTGTCCACAGCTGTGTCTCACTCCCTACCGCCCTCTGTGGGGCCGGCTCCCCTCTCCCTACAGGTGCCCTGGGCCCTGATGGAACCCCAGCACGTTAGGCTCTGGTTAAACAGTCTGCCCTCTGGGGAAGGCCTGGTAGGAGGAACGGGGCGCTCTGGTGTATTTCAGAGACGTCCATTCTCCTCTGCCCCTGCTGGAAGGGAAACGTAGGGCTTCTCTCTGATGGGCACTGTGAGAACTTGGGGAGCCCCTGGACGTGTTTGTGGGTGCAGCAGGGGGCAGTTATCAGGTCTCGCTGGAGTTTTCGACTCAGATTTGTCCACACCGAGCTTCCAGCGATGCATCCATTGCAGTGTCGGTCTTCCTTCCCTGCCGCTGGTTTCCTGGGAGGCTTCAGTTAGAGGGCTTCTGTTGGGATTCCCTGTGTTTGCCCATCGGTGTCTCTGCTAAGGGGCTGGGGGCAGGGCCCTGAGCTGTCCTGTGACCTCACTGCTCTCACAGATCTAAAAGGATGGCTGATTTTCAAGTCTGTTCAGTTTTTCACTGTTTGTTCGAATGTGATGACCATGTCCAAGCTTCTTAATGCCAGACCAATTCTGTCCAAATTTATCTTGTCTTTTTGGGAGAAAAGTATTTGCAAATAACCTTTCTTTGCCATTCCTCTCAATCACCTCTTAGATAATTCTAGAAAAACAGATGTATAAAATCCTTAATATCTGTTCGTGAGTTCACTGTTTGTAGTTCTCTTCATCACGTTCTGCCCTTTGATTTCGCCATCCGTTTTCCTTCAGCCGGCAGAGCTTCTTTTATCAGTTCTTTTCTGGCTGGTGTGCTAGACCAAGTAGGTATTTTGCTTTTATTTTTAAAGGATGTTTTTGTGAGCTTTAGGATCACAGTTTGATAGAGGGTCCCCCCCCCCCCCCCCGCCATCACTTTGGAGATGGTTTTCTGGCATCTTCTGTATTGTAGGTACTGTCTAATCTCTTTCACCTTTAGCTGATGTATTATTTTTTTCCTCCAACAACTTAGTCATGATGTGCCCTTGTCTTCCTTTGTGTTTCATCGTGTTTCGTCTGCTGTGCATCCTTCAATCTGTGTGTTTATAGTTTTCATCCAACGTGGAAATATTGGGGCCATTATTTCCTCACATATTAGTTGGCCTCCCGCCTCTGTCTCCACTTCTTCTGGAACACCAACTATGCCTGCATTGTACAAACAGACTTCAAAAAGTTCATGGGAACTGGAATTAAAAGATGTTTGTTTTGGTACAAAACTTTCAAAATCTACATGTAGCTTTTTCATAATGCACATTTTTCCACCACGTTTTTGAAGACCCCTCATATAGTCCTTATTATCTCATTGGGTCCCTGAAGCACCATTCATTCCTGTGCAGTCCGTTTTCTCTCTTTCATGTTGGATAGTTCTCATTGCTATGTCTTCAAGTCCTTAGGTGCTTAGGGGTCTCAGTCTTGTCCCATCTGTGGTCCCGTGCCACAGCACACTTGCGTCCTAGTATGTCTTGTCCAGTTTGCTGGCTGTTTACATGGGAAGAGCAGGTTCTGTACATCCGTCTCCTTAGATTGGCAGCAGAGGGCTTTGGCCACATCTTGTGATGTGATGTTGAGTTCAGTGCCTATGGTTTCTTGGTTAATTCTATGGCTTGTGGCTTCTCAGATTTGACCCAGGTGAGAGCCAGCTCCCAACCTAGAACTCAGGCAGGTAGAAGCGGGGGCCCTTGAGACCTTTCACGGGCTGGTGTTTATGCCTGATCTCAGTTCTAATGAATCCTTAGTGGATTCCAAGGACTTGGTTCTGTTTCTTAAGCGTTTACAGCACCTCTTGGCGAGGTCACAGGACAACTCTCACTTGGTCCTTTTCCTTTTGCTTTTATCTTTTCCTTCATTTTTGGCCACTTTCATGCAAGTGGGGGTCTGTACTTGAGAATGCGTCTGTTATATTTTATTGAGCATTTCTAGGGGTTTTTATAGTGGGAGGGCTGGCAGAGTATACTGTCTGCACATTCTTTTCTATAGCTCTATAAAGGACTGTGCTAAGTCCTGCAGAAGGTAGTATTGCCTTCAAGTTGCTTGTCTTCATGAGAAGCTAGATCAAGTGTACAGGGCAAGGAGAATGCCAACAATGTGCTATACGCAGGCAGTGGGATTTTGACCTTGGAGTCATAGTGTCTTCTTTAAGAGAATGGACAACTGTTTCTTCTCAGGGGAAGCACACGAATGGGACTAAGGATCAATAACACTTACAGGATGGGAGGATCCTAGAATTGGGGACAGAGCTAATAAAATTAGAACTCACACAGGGGTTTTAGATACTCCCTGTTCACGTATAAGAGCACCAAGTCTGTTATCAGTAAACATATATTTTTGGAGAATAAAAAAATTTTCTTGGGAAACCAGAATTTTTTTTAAAGATTTATTTATTTGAAAGGCAGAGTTATAGAGAGGCAGAGAGAGAGAGAGACAGAGGCAGAGAGAGAGAGACAGAGACAGAGAGATCTTCCACCAGCTGGTTCACTCCCCAAGTGACCGCAACGACCGGACCTGTGCCGATCTGAAGCCAGGAGCTTCTTCCAGGTCTCCCACACGCGTGCAGGGTCCTAAGGACCTGGGCCATCTTCCACTGCTTTCCCAGGCCATATCAGAGAGCTGGATCGGAAGTAGGGCAGCTGAGGCTCAAACCAGCACCCATATGGGACGCTAGCACTGCAGGTGGCTGCTTTGCCTGCTATGCCACAGCGCCGGCCCCCCAGCATATTTTTGAGAATGTACATTCGGGGTACTGGACGCTGCACTGAAGGTAGGAGTGGGCTGGCAGTGATACTTGGGGGGTGAATCTTGTTCACGGAGGGATGATTCCGTTATAGAAAATGGTAACGAAAGTAAAAATGTGCTGGGGGCAGACTTTGCTACTCCGAGAGCTAAAGCCATATAGAGTCTGGATCCACCTGAAGTCACAAAGGCTGGAAGAGTAAGTTCCGTTTTTCACAGAGACTGAGAATCCTTCAAGAAGCACTTGTTAGGAGCTAATTGAGGTGCAAGCAAGGAGCATCACTCAGAACCTCTTCAGAGAAGTGAAGTTTACAAATACTTGCTCGAACCTGGAGTGCGTTTAAAAACGTGGGCCCTGATCGGACCTGTGTAGGCGCTCTGCGTGCTACCGGCTTCAGCCGTGAGACTGTGTGCGTCCTGAATGTGCACGTTGCATATTCCAAATCTGATCTCTACCGAGCCTGTTGATAAGAGAATAACCATGAACGGCTAGCTCAGTGTTAGAACTGCAACAAACTCTGCAGAACTAGAAAATGCTGGGAAATCTGTTGACTTGTGGAAATCAGTTATTCAATAATTGAACCTAGAATTGATTAATGGGGAAAACCTAAATCTATGATTGCCACCATATTAGATTGATTTTAAAACCATAAAGGGCATGCAATTTGATCCAATGGTTAGCCTGAGATGCCTGCGTCCTCTATTGGAGTGCCTGGTTCGAGTCCTGGCTCTTCCACTTCCAATCTAGCTAATGTGCACCCTGGAGGCAGCAGATCATGGTTCAAGTAACTTGGTCCCTGCCACCCACGTGGGAGACCAGGATGGAGCTCTTGGCTCCTGGCTTCGGCCTGGCCCAAGCCCTGGCTGTTGCAAATATCTGAACCAGTACATAGGAGATTCTCATTTTCTCTCTCTCCCCCTTTCACATTAGCTAAAAATTCATTTTAAAAATTAAATGCTGTAAAAGCTGTTTTTTATTACTATGTGCTATGATTTGAATGTGGTTTGTGTTCCAAGGGTCCATGTGTTGGAGTCTGGTTCCTCAGTGAGCTAAGGCAGTCTAGAAGTGGTGAGCCCTTTAAGAGGTGGAGCCTAGTGGGAGAGCCTTAATCTTACAGGGAGTTCCTGTGGTGCCCTGAGTTAGCCCTTAGGAGAGGTTTACTATTTTTTTTTAAGAATTATTATTATTAATTTTTTTGCCAGGCAGAGTGGATAGTGAGAGAGAGAGACAGAGAGGAAGGTCTTCCCTTTTGCCGTTGGTTCACCCTCCAATGGCCGCCACGGATGGTGCATCTCGCTGATCCAAAGCCAGGAGCCAGGTGCTTCTCCTGGTCTCCCATGCGGGTGTAGGGCCCAAGCACTTGGGTCATCCTCCACTGCACTCCTGGGCCATAGCAGAGAGCTGGCCTGGAAGAGGGGCAACCGGGACAGAATCCGACGCCCCGACCGGGACTAGAACCCGGTGTGCCGGCGCCGCAAGGTGGAGAATTAGCCTGTTAAGCCATGGCGCCAGCCAAGAATTATTTTATTTATTTGAAAGATGAAGTTACAGAGAGAGATAGAGCCCGAGAGAGAGAGAGAGAGAGAGAGAAAGTTTTCCATCCACTGGTTCACTCCCCAAATGACCGCAACAGCTGGAGCCAGGAGCTTCTGGGTCGTCTCCCACATGGGTGCAGGGGCCCAAGAACTTGGGCCATCTTCCACTGTTTTCCCAGGCCATAGCAGAGAGATTGATTGGAAGTGAAGCAGCCAGGACTCGAACCAGAGCCCATATGGGATGCCTGTGCCACAGTGCCGGCTCCCGAGAGGTTTATTATTAAAGAACAAACCTGGCCACCCTTGTTGCCTTGCTGTCCAGTGATCTCTCCCTCCTGCTTCTGCTATTGTGATGTCACCCAGCCCTCTGATGTCACGTGCCATAAGCTGATGTGGCTGGAAGGAGGGCCCAGGGGTGGCACTGTGCTGTTTGAGCTTTCAGCCTTCAAATCTGTGACCTCAATAGGCGTCTTTGCTGTATAAGTTCCCCACCTCAGGCATTTCATGACAGTAACAGGAAAACGGACTGATGGACAATGAAATCAACTAATTAGGGCCCGGCCTGGAGAGTCCGTGATCGCCTCCAGCCGGGAACTCTCAGGGACGCTGAAGGATCTGCAGGTGTGGAAGGGTTGAGCGTGGCTGCTCCGTGGAAGAGCTGAGTGCTTCACCCCCATTGCTCTTCAGCCCCTCCGTCTTTGTGATGCTGAGCCTGACTTCCCCAGTCTCTGGCTCTATTTGCCTTTTTCCTTTTGTTGCCTCTTGAAGGGAAAGAATTCTCCCAAGCTTGATGGAAACAGCGAGTCCAGCAGCCCGGATGCGTGGTGGCTGTAGGTGAGAGCTGGCTGGCCGGGTGGAGGTGCCCATCCCAGCGGGTGGCAGCCGTGGATGGTGCCCTTGGCCGAGTGACAGCTTTTCAGTAACCAGGGCCTGATTCATTGCCGCAGAAGCGCTCTCTCGCTTTGGAAATCAGATATGGCAGATTCCTAGTTTCTAATGGGGGCAAATGCAGCTGTTTTGTTGTTCTTTTTAGCAAACTAATGACTTCTGCAGAAAAGATGATCTAGGATTAAAAGAAATCAGATGCGTGTATTTGGTGTGCGATATTTTTGTAATACAAATAGCTACATTCTAACCCACATTAACCCCATGATATGTGAATTTTGCCAACTCCTGCTGTGTCTTTTAAATCAAATCCAGTAAATCACTATGAATGTTCTAATTTCTAAACAAACTAGTCTTCCAGTAGAGGTACTTTAACACTGTACTGCAAATTAGACAACCTAAGATAAATGGACCATCTTTGTTAATTATGTAGTTTAATTGATCAAAACTACCAGAGAGGGCTTTATTTATCGTGGTTTTGCTTCGTATCAAATTCTATACTATTAAATAGCTTGTGAGTTGTATATTTGGGGTCATTAAGATATATGCTCTTATTTAGCATCTGTTAACCTTATTAAGTACCTTTTTTTTGGTCTCGCTCATGTCACAATATGAAATTGCTTTTAATTGAGATGACCAACTTCCATTAGACTGTTCAACTCCCATCATGTCGACGAACACAAAGCACTTTTCATTTTTGCTCTATTGATTGAGCAACCATCTACTTGAACTATATTCAGAACCTGGCGGAGGGAGACAGGAGGCGATTTCCGCGGAGTTCTCTGGGCTGTTGGTTTTTCTCTCCCGCAGGCCCCCTGTTTGCTTGTAACTAATTTTGCATGCCAGTAGGTAGCAGTGGTGAGCAGAGGCACGGACAGAAAGCTGCCAGTCAGCGGTTATAAATTATTATTCATTTCTGTTATAGGTGGGGTGTGCAGCCAGTTACAGTAATAATTACCAGGACGAGAGGTTTCCTAGGCAACCGATGTCCCCCCTCTTCCACGCTGTTGCGGAGGGAGTGCCTGTAAAGCATGACATTGCTGTATTCTGAGGTCTGTAGCCCCCTGCCGCTCCAGGTTTGAGGTTAGTTACAGCATCATAAGCAGCTCTCAAGCATAGAGAGCCCAGGCTGGGCTTCAGAAGCAAACTGGCCAGAGGGCCTCCCCTCCACTGCCCCGCTTTTAAAGACCAGGGTTTTGAAAATGCAAACGTTACCTCCTGCTTGGCTGCACGGCCAGGAGCCCCCGTCAAGTGGCAGAGCCCCGTATTTTCTGTTCTTTTCGTAAGAGCCTCCTCAGTTCCTTTTTAAAGTTTCTTCTTGAATCCGAAAGTGCAGAGACGGACCTGCAACTAGACTTCTCCCAAGGATCGCAGTCAGATAAATCGATGGGGAGCTGTCAGAGCTAATCACGGACGTGTTTGTTGTTTATTCGGTTTTATGAAAACGGTTCATACAGAGGAAGGCGACGCTTCCTCCCGGAGCAGGGTGCGTCCTCTATGTGGAAGGGAATCATCGAAACCGCATTTGTCATCCGGCGTCTGCCCATGAATCATTTTATCCTGCATTTTGGGGCCCTCTAATCTTTCATTTTAATGAACTTACATCAAGTGCTTTTTGCCGTGATAAAAAGTAGCTTTTGTTTGTGTCTGCTGTGAAAAAAGATAGGGGCCTCTCGCTGCAGTCTTACACGGAGATGCGAAGTGTTTATCCATGTACAAGGCAGGAGTCACCGACCCAGACAGGAGCCACGCAGCTACAGGGCTGCAACAAGGGGCACGGCCTCCCGTGGGCCCCGCGAGTTGCTTGCCGTGGGTTCTCAGGGAGACGGAAGCTGTCATCCGCTCAGCGTTCACGGTGGGGACAGCGCCAGAGCTGGGGATGACCGAGGAGTCCTCGGACGTGAGCCGTGACTGCCCCGCTCCTGGGGCTTCTGGTACCCGATGCAGATGCCTGCTTTCTGGGCCCCAGAAGGTGAGCCCAGGCGGGGACATCTGTGCCCCGGCCCTGTTTGTCCTCAGCTCATGCCGCTGGGACAGCTGGTACACCGCTGCCCTGGCTGCCCCGCAGAGCCCCAAGCACCTGCCCTGCCCTCGTCCTGCAGGCAGGGTAAGGAAGCCGCAGGGGGCGTATAGGTGGCCTGGTCCTGCCAGAGCTGACGGCCCGTGCCCTTCACCTTCCCTGGGTGTCTGGAGGAAGCGGCCTCCTGCCATGACCTGATTCTATCCTTCTGCTCCCAGAGGTGGGCCCTGGACTTCAGCTGCCCCAGGTTCTCCGGGGTCCCCCACTGAGCGCCTCAGTCACCCACTTAGATGTGGGCTGATGGTGTGATTCATAAAAATGCAATGGAGGGACTGCGTTTCTGATATTATAGGTGCTGTAAGATGGAAGTGGCCAAATGAATCCATCAAGATGGGTTCATCTGAAGGTTAGGTTTCCTTTAAAAACTTTAAGCGTCTTTTAAAAAGCATTTATACGCCAAAGCTCTAAGGCCAGCACCTGCTAGCCCAAACAGTTTAATCACGTCATCCCCATGTTTCTCTAAATCATTTAACAGACTCAAGAGAAGGGAGTTCGTCTTGAAACGCAGTGGTCTGATATACTTCAGGTAGGGACTTCTGCTCAGTTTAGCGAAGGAAATAATTTAAAAAATTTCTCATATTGCACGCATCTCTGTGGCGTAAGTTATTTAAACTGCAGCCCTTAGCCAAACGTTCTAATGAGTGTTAGAAATTCCGTAATGGACTGATCACAGGATACACAGTACGTGCAAGTCGCTTCCAGCTGACTGTCCCTCTAGCCCAAAGGCGGGAGAAGTGAGGGACCCTCGGGTGGGCTGCAGATTCCAAGTCCTTCCTTCTAATTCTGCCCCCTGCATCTCCACTCTCTGGAGAAAGAACTGCCTTACTCTTCCGAAGGGCCAGTCTCCTGTTTATAATAAAGATAAAATTAAAAAAAACAAAGCACACACACACAACAGTTGGGCAGCTTCTCCGTTATAAGCTTGCTCTTTTGTTTTCTTTTCTTTACATAATTGAACACTTACTGGAAACATTGTTAAAATCTTAAGGTTAAAGCCTTCTTTCAATTTTTTTTTTTTTTGGCTAAAGATTACTCCGCACCCAAGACAAAGGAAATATTTAAACTGTTAAATTTGAACAAAGATACAGTCTGCGTATGACTTCTCTGAAGCCCTATAAAAATTCTTTAAAATTGCCTATTCACTCAAATTTACTGAGTGTAGCAAAAATGTCAAAGGCATAAAGTCAGAGGAGATGGAATAACATAATGGAGAAAGACAGATTAGTCATGCACAGACCCACACAGGCTTTCAGAGCGCACAATACCACTCTTTATTACTGCTCTATCTGTACAAAGACTACGCTCAATACATAGGAGATGATACATGGCCAGCCATGTCATCTGCCTGCGATTCCAGGACTCATTTATCTGGGCCCTTTTCACAATGACATTGATGAGAGATCTCAGTGTTTTCAGAGCATTGTTTTATTTATCATATATAATGGCTGGGGAAAAAAATAGGAATTATGTCACCGACAGCACATAAAAGAGTTGCCCAGAAGATTCTATGACAAAGTTTGGTGCAACCTCGAACAAGGGGGCTCATGGAAACCTTCCTTCCTCTGCTGCCTCCCCTGCTGGGCCCTCTCCCCCACGCCTGGCCCGCCCCCGAGACGCACACGCTGGGAGCCCCTGGGAAAGAGCGGGGAGATGCGTCCCGGAGCCGGAGGTCGGGCCCCGTCCCTGGAGGCCTCCTTGGCCGTGGCGTTTTGTTTCCACGGGGAGCACCTCCGCATTCCCACGGACGTGCTGACCGCCGCTCCTGCCTCATGTGTCAGTCCCGGGTTTGCTATCTTGCAGATCTCATAAGGAGCAGGCCTGCAGATAGAATTTCTTAGGCTGCCACAACTGACAAAAGCCAGCTAATGTTGAAATGTCAACAGCAAGCCTCATCAGCGGGCCTCACTGCGGTGCTATCAGGAGCGCGCCAGAGCCCATGGAAACAAATGTGGATCCCGTGCCTCTGTGTGTGTGTGTGTGTGTGTGATGTGTGGTGTGATGTGTGTGTGGTGTGTGTGCTGTCTGTGTGGCATGTGGTGTGTGTATTGTATGTGTGTGTGATGTGTGGTGTGTATGTGTGGGCTGTGGTGAGTGTGTGATGTGTATGTGTATGATTGTGTGTGTCTGTGATTTGTGTGTGGTGTGTATGTGTGATGTGTGTGGTGAGTGTCTGTGATGTGTGTGTGGTATGATGTGTGTTGTGTTGTGTCTGTGGTGTAATGAGTGTGTGTGGTGTGTGTGTATGTGGTGTGTGGTATGTGTGGTATGGTGTGTGTTTGTGTGGTATGTGTGTGTGTGGAGTTTATGTGTGTGGGGTGTGGAGGGTGTGTGTGTGTGGTGTGAAGTGTGTGTATGTGTCTGTGATTTGTGTGTGATGTGTGTATGTGTGGTGTGTGACGGACGGGCATCCAGACTCTGGGGATCTCAGTGACAAGGGGACGCTGGAGAGGCAGACGCTGGCCCTGGGAGCCCGGGGACTTCCTTCTCCAGCTGGGAACTTTCAGACCCCGTGCTGTCTGGATTTCTCCAAGAGCGTCTTGCCAGGGGACAGGGGACTGGGAAGATGACAGACACCTGCCTTCCGGGCGGTTCCTTGTGTGTGTCTGGGGGAGGGGGCTTATTTCCATGCGCACGGGGGAGTTCCTGCTCCTCTCTGTGCCTTCCATGTTGTCAGTAAACACGAAAGGGCGTCTCTGGGGACTTTGATGTTTCAGAACCCGGAACCAGGCCCTCCACTGACCATGCCAGAACCCCTGAGTTCTTTGATGCAGGGCCCGGAGGGCGGGCTTGGGGGCTACGGGCCGGAGCCCGGGGTCACAGCCAGCTCTGCTCCTGCCCACTTTGCTGGGTCATTTCTGGACTTGCAGAAATGAGGATGGAGCCGTGGACAGGGCGGCTGCGCGGACAGCTGCACGTGGAGCGCAGCGAGGGCCGCTCTTGAACATGGTTCCTTCATCCCGCAGACAAGTTTGCTCTGGGTCTGTATCTTTTCCTTTTTTTTTTTTTTTTTTTTTTTTAATAGAGACTTATTTATTTGAAAGGCAAAGTGACACACACAGAGAGGGGGAGAGAGAGAATCTTTATCTGCTGGCTCACTCCCCAAATGGCTGCCGGGGCAGGAACTCCATCTGTGGCAGGAGCCTAAGCCCTTGGGCCATCATCTGCTGCCTCCCTTGTGTGTTAACCAGGAAGTGGAGCGGCTGGCTCTCCAAGCAGCGCTTCTTCATGGCGTGCTGGTGGCAGCTTAACCTGCAGGGCGGCAACGCACCCCTCCCTGGACCTGTGTCCTCGGGTGAGCGACCCTGCCTTCTTCTAGCCCCTCGCCATCTTCGGCATAGGCCGGGGAGCTGCACACCCAGGGAAGGGAGGCAGAGGACAGGGTAGGCTTTCCCACTCACCGTCGCCTGCCTGCATTCGTGGCAGCGTCTGGTCAGGGCGAGGAGGGGAACTCTGGGTTGCCAGAGAACGGGCGGCTCCCAGGGCTGGAGGGGCTTGGAATTTCAGTCTGCCTGTGCCTGCTGCTGCCGCCGCACTGTCTCTTCTACCAGTTCATCTCAACTTCAGGACTCCCGGCCATGGTGGGCTAGCCTCTGCCCCTTGCTCCTCTGTGGGCTAGCCTCTGCCCCTCGCTCCCCTGTTTCCCTTCTCCTCTCCCTCCTTTCCTTCTTCTGCCTCCTCTTTCTCATTTTCCTTTTCCTCTTGCCTTTCTCTCCTCTCTCGTCCTCCTCTGGCCACCAGATACACTTGGAGACAGCACAGCCTCACTCCTCAGGGCTCGCCATCAGGTCCCAGCCTCCCCCCCCCCCCCCCCCCCCGCACTGGAATGTCCCGCTCCCCTTCCTGCCCTGCCCCACCCATCAAGGGGAAGCTGGAAGGTGAGGCACCTGCTGCGTGCAGCAACTCTGGTCCCCAGAGGGAGGAAGGGGCAGCCTCAGGGGGAAGGGGGCTGACTCTGCAGAGTGCAGGGAGCTGTTTATCTCCAGCGGCGGGAACAGGTGCTTTGCAAGCCCAGCTGAGTTCCTCCTTTGTTCCTCCTTCCTTTGGGAGGCTGCTGCAGGCAGGGGGAGGTGGGGAGGGGCAGGACTTCCCTGCCCAGTGAGGCTCACTGCTGATTCTGTAGGCCTGGCTGCCCAAGGATTGGTTCCTGGGAGAAATACTTACTCATTCCAAAGTCTGTTGGGCTGCTGTTTGGTGGTAGGCCCTGGTGGTAAACCAGATCTCGTGTCACAGCCTTCATGGGACTTACAGTCCGGTGAGAATGACAACACACTTGGGCCCAGTGAATGACAGGGGGAGGTGGGGGGCGCCCAGGAGAGGGCGCTGAAGGGTGCACAGGAGTGAGCTGAGCAGAGAAGTTGGGAGGAGGAAGGCTGGAGTCAAGACCTGAGGCTGGAGCCCCGTGGGGGCCTGGTGAGCGGGGTTGGAGTTTAGGACATGAGGCTCTGTGGAGGGTTTCTCCGGGATGCGGAATGCGGATGCTGCACGTGGCGGCGACCGCATATGGCTCAGAGAAAGATCCTAGTCCAGGAGACCCAGCCTGGAAGCAGGGAGATGGGTGGATTTTTCCAGTGACTCAGATGATGGTGACGATAGAGATGGAGAGCCAGGGACAAGGTGCTCACGTCCTGTGCAGTCAGAACTGAGGGGACTTGCTGATGGACTTGTGCAGGGAGCAAGGGAGGGGGAGAGGTGAGCAGCACCCTGGCTCTCGGGCTTGGGCAGCTGGGAGGCTGAGGGCATCCGGTCCGACGTGCAGGGCCTGGTGAGAGGCGTGGCGGAGTCAGTAACACCCGGAAGGAGCAGAGCCCGCCAGACCTTGAAGGAGCACACTCCTGATGGCGGAGAGCCCCGACTGGAACTCTGGACTCCTGCTTTCACGGCAAGGCCCACACCCAGCCTCGCCTCTGGCCTTCCTCAGAGCCCCCTGCCCATCTAGAACACCTCTCTGGCTGGCGAGAGTCCAGCTGAGAGGAGTCAGCCCCCTGGTGTCCATGCACTGCCCGCATTGCACGGTGCACAGAGCGGGAAGGGGACAGAGGAGCTGCGGGGGTCCTTCCTGGTGTCGGAAGGCTCAGCCTGGGCCCAGGAGCCGATGGTAGTGGAGGGCAGCAGAGACCAGGAGTGGGTGCAGACGGGGAGAGAGAATTATCCCTTTGGACTCAAATGGCCGGAAAAGGAGGCCATGATTGGGAGGAGGGGATGAGTGGGCCATGGTGGGCAGGAGGCCAGAGCCAGGAGTTCTGCAGGCAGCAGGGTTGCCACAGAGCCATGAGAGAGAGAGACCTACAGGACACAGGCAGGTGGGCCAGGCTGGCTGCTGCTAAGAGCCACCGCCCACGTGGCTGGATGTGCTCTTGGAATTGATGCATGTCAGGGTAGGGGTAGCCTCCCACTGAGAGACTGCAGGCCCCAGCTCCTACCCAGGTCCTCTTTACTATGGTCTTCAAAACTTAAGTTGAAGCAGAGAGAGGTAGAGAGATGGCCCCAGTCTGTTAGTTGTAACCTGAACAACTGGTAGCACACCGGGAGTCCTGGCCGTAAGGAACTTGTCAAGAGTAGATGATTCAGTTCTGTGTTCATTCCTTCGCTTTCCTGGGTACACGCTGTGTCTGCACTGTATTCCTAAATACACATCTGTTTTCAGCTGCTTTTACCTGGAACAGCGGGTCCTCCTGTGTGTAGTCTTTTGTGACTTACTCTTGGCATTGTTGAGATTCTTCCATACACACACTTCATTTCCTGGAAGTGTTTCTGTATTGTGTTCCACCTGGGGAAAATCCACGCTGGTAGTCTGTGTTTCTGAGTGGCAGGGTTGTTCCCAGGACTTGGGTGTTGTGAGCAGGGCTGTTAGGAGCACTCCTGCCTGGGTCTCCTTTTATACACGCCCAGGATTTCCTCTAGGGTATACCTGAGCGTGGAATTGCCAGTAGTGTTCAACTTGAGGAGAAAATTGCAAACTGTTTCTAATGGGATGACTTCTCCAGCAATGTCTAAGAGATGCTGTAGCTCCATCTCCTTTGCAGCACTTCGTGTTATTAGACTGCTAGTGTTTTTAATCAAATGGGTGTCCTGTAGTCTCTCACTGTAGTGTTGATCACATTTCCCTGATGGCCAATAATGCTAATCTTTTCTTGACATATGGCCATACTTATGTACTCTTCTGAGAAATGCCTACCTATGTCCCTTGGCTAATTTTTTGTTGAATTGCTTACTGACATGCACTTCAATCTACTTTTGGTAATAATCTTGTTGGTTGTCTGTGTCTTGCAAATATCTTATGACTTGTCTTTTTTAAAAATAAGATTTATTTATTTTTATTTGAATGGGAGAGGGAGAGATAGAGAGAGAGAGAGAGAGAGAGAGAGAGAATGAATCAATCCTCCATCCACTGATTCACTCCCAAAATGCCCACAATAGCTAGGGCTATGTCAGGCTGAAGCCAGGAGCAAGGAACTCAATCCAGGTCTCCCATGTGGGTGGCATGGACCCAAATACTTGAGCCATTATTTTTTGCCTCACAGGGTAGGCATTAACAGGAAGCAGGACTGGAAGCAAAAGTGGGACTAGAACCCAGGTAGCTGATATGGGGCGCAGACATCAAGAGTGGCTTAAGTGTGCCACAATGCCAACTCCTATGACTTATCATTTTAACTTCAAAATTATCTTTTGACAAATATAAAGTGCTTAATTTTAATAAAGTGTTAGGTCTTTCTTTATAATCACTCATGTTTGTTTAATGAAATTATTCCCATCTCAAGGTCTAAATGATATTTAGATATATTCTCTATGAAGAAGTTTAGCATCTTGTTTTAACATATAAGTATTTAATCCATCAGGGTTTAATTTATCAGTGTGGTGTGAGGAGAAAATATAATTTCTTCTCAGCTACTTGCTTTTCAACTTCACTTACTCAACAGTGAATGTTTTTGTCTGACATGAGACTCTGCTGTCTGATGTATAACTTTTGTCATAAACCTTAGTGTGTGATTCTGTTTCTAGACTATTTATTTTAGTTTTCCCAGCAGTGATATCTCACCATCATAGCTACAGTCGGTTCTTACTAAATCCTGGCATGAAGAAGGGCAAATCTTCCCTCTCTACTCTTCATCCCCAGGCCATAATGCCTCTTTATTCTCCCACATCACTGAACAGATTTTTTTTTTTCTTTCTTTCTTTTTTTCTTTTTTTTTTTTTTTTACAGGCAGAGTTAGACAGTGAGAGAGACAGAGAGAAAGGTCTTCCTTCCATTGGTTCACCCCCCAAATGGCCACTACAACCGGCATGTTGTGCCAATCTGAAGCCAGGAGCCAGGTGCTTCCTCCTGGTCTTCCATGCGGGTGCAGGCTCCCAAGCACTTGGTCCATCCTTCACTGCATTCCCGGGCCACAGCAGAGAGCTGGACTGGAAGAGGAGCAACCGGGACAGAATCCGGTGCACCAACCAGGACTAGAACCCGGTGTGCCAGCACCGCAGGCGGAGGATTAGCCTAGTGAGCTGCAGTGCCGGTTGAACAGATTTCTTAAAAATCCCTGTTGGGACTTTGAGTGAGATGGTGTGGAACCAGTGGATCCCTCTGGAGAGAACGGGTATCATACCATGCTCCCCTTTCCCATCCATGAATATGGTATACCTCTCCATTGAACTGGAACTTCTTGGACAGCTCTTGCAGACTTTGGTTGCTTTCCTTGTGCAGGTGATAAACATATTTTGTTAGGTTTCCTCCTAGGTCCTTGGTGTTTTCTGTTCACATGGATACTACAACTCTGCAGCTGCCTCTGTTCTTTCTTGTTGCTCTTATCAGAATATTAGAATGCAGACATTGAGGGGGCTGGTGCTGTGCCACAGTAGGTTAATCCTCCACTTGTGGCACTGGCATCCCATATGAGTGCTGGTTCTAGTCCCAGCTGCTCCTCTTCCAATCTAGCTCTCTGCTATGGCCTGGGAAAGCAGTAGAAGATGGCCCAAGTGCTTGGGCCCCTGCACCTGTGTGGGAGACCCAGAAGGAGTTCCTGTCTCCTGGCTTTGGATTGGCGCAGTTCCGGCTGCCTCTCACTGCCTGTAACTCTACCTCTCAGATTAAAAAAAGAAAGAATGTGGACATTGAGAGCTGGGCTGGAAGGCTGTTTTGGGGATGGATGGTGTGGTCCCTTTGCTGCTGCTCGAGCAAGGAGGTGAGGGAGCTGTGCTCTGGGGAGAGCGTCAGTTCTTCTCTAGGGGAGAGTCGTGGGTGCCTTGGGTGATCCTGGGAGAAGCTGGTCAAAGAAGAAGCCAACAAGGAAAAGAGAGGAGAAGGGGTCCCTGAGATCCACTCTTGAATCCTGGACCTGAAGTCTTGTACTAGCTGGAGACCTCAAGCAAGAACTCGGCCTCTCAGTTGTGACACCTGTGTGGGGTTTAGGACCACAGGAGGGATCTCCTGCTTGTCTCCGTACCAGTGGAGGCCAGTGAGGCCTGAACAGGGCCAGGGTGTTCAGGACAGATGCACAGCCCAGGGCACGGCCAGGCTGAAGCTCTCTGCAGAGGACAGAGTCGTGGCTCCATGGGCCTCCAAGTGGAGTGGTTCATCTGGGGATTGTGAGTTCAGGGGACACTGAGCAGTGCTGCTTCTGAGGCTTTGAGGCTGCTGTGTGCCCACCTTCTGTGGCAGAGCGCTGGTGGGCGTGGGGGTCTGAGCCGGGCTGACAGTGGCATCTAGGGCCTTGCATCTAAGAGACTCAGAGACACCCCTACCCCACCAGCATCATTCTGGGAGCAGCCCACGTGGGACCCTAACACGTCCACCTCCCTGGCCTCCTAGGCTCCCTGTCACCCCGAGAATCAGGACACCATGGCCTCCAACCAACAGTCCCCAAAATGCGTGGGGTGGGCGCTGCCAGCTCCACAGTCCCTGGGTGCCCTTTTCTAAAGGGGAGCTCTCTGGCCAGCCCCTCTCCACCCGGCTCCATCCTCACCTGATTTGTGATCCACACGAACAGAGCCTGCATGTGGCAGATAAGTCATCATCCCGAGAGGTGATGACAGTCATCTCCATGCCCATTGATTAATGAAAACAGGCCTAGCTGGACACAGAGTAGATGGTTATAAATGGTGCTGTCAGAGAAAAATAATTATTGTATTAATAGGGAAGCAGTTCAAAACCAGGCTCTAAAAAAAGAGAACCGGTGACTTGGTATCTCCGAGGGTTTGTGAGGTGGCCTGGATGGGCTGTGGTGGGGCTCGGGGGAGGCACCTCTGTTCCCCCGGGGCCTCTCCTGGCCCACGCACACGCGTGGACGTGTGGGTGGATGCATGCATCCTGACCCAGCTGTCACCGGGGTGGGGCTGGGGGTGGGGCGACTACCGCCCGGCGGGGGGTTCTTTGCAGGCACCCGGTACCACTTGCAGCAGGAACGGGGGAAAAACGAATCTATCTCATTGTACCTGAAACACTCCATGATATGTACTAAATATTATGACTACTCGGGGCTTGCAATAATTGATTCACCCACACAGCCATTTAGTCTGCGAGCTGTTCGTTTTACAAATTCTACAATCTTTTAGAAATTCCTTCAGTGCGGAAGATTGCTGCCTGGCCTCAGATTCATTATGGTGATTGAATCCTCTTCAATAGAGAACGGTTTAAAGAGAGCACATGCCCGTGTGTCTCACTCAGAGGGAAGGCACATAGGTTAAAAGCTTGTCTGGGTGGCATAATTCACTGCCGCCATGCCAAACAATCACGTCTTATTGTGACCTTCATAAGATACAAAAAGGCAACAGGATGGAGCTTGGCTTTTTTTTTTTTTTTTTTTTTATAAACCCACTCACAGAGTTAGCTTCCCAACATCTGAAGCTTGGAGAATTCCTAATTAAATAACCAATTAATAATGTAGAATAGAAAAAGCTATTTTTTTTCTGAAATGCAAAATCATAATTAATCAGAGTACAAAAAGCTGCCTGTCTTTATATCAGAAAAATATAGACGAGGTATTTAAATATTCCACCACACCTGAACCCTGGCCATCCGTCATTGTTATGACTTAAAACATCTCAGACTAAATTAGGTTTTGTTTGTATAGAGCAGTGAAAGTCAGATGGCTTGAATGACAAAATTAGAACATGCTCGAATCACTGAGACAAAACCGCATAAAGAGAAAGATGTGCAAGGAGGGAGCTGCCAGCATGGAGCAGGAGCCTTCGACTGAGAGATTCTTTAAAATGTGCTCTTCCCTCTTCACCCAGCCCATCGGCCTGGGGCCAAATTTCTGACCCCAAGGCAGGCATTCGGGGTGAGGAGGAAGGGAGGGGGGCTCATCCCTGTCCCCCTGTCAATTTCCCCAAGTAGCCAGCATGGCTCTGAAGACGCGGCAGCCCCCCCTCCCCCCAAGTCCCCAGGATTTCCCACCTCCGGCTGGTCCAGGTGCCAGTCACTCTCCGCTGGCCGCGGCCCGCCCACCGCTCCAGCCCCCGCCCACCATTGCTGCCAGGCTCTCCCCGCCCCCCGGGCCACCTCTTGGCACATGTTCAGTTAGGAAAGAAAAGCTCGCTGTCATAGTGTGTGCCGCCTCTGCAATAATACTTCAGCCACGAAATACCAAACCAGGGAGCCCCTCGTGCACGGCAGAACCGCTAGCCCTAGCCCCTTCCTGCTGGGCAGCTGCCGCGGGCGTAGGAGGTGCGAGCTGGCGGGGGTCTCCGGCGGCCGTTCTTCCACACCACGAGCCGAGGGCGCTAAGCACGTCGAGGCCTTGCTCTCTGCGGGTCTTCCGGCATTTCCTCCAGTGCTTTCTGGCTCCCAGAAGCAAATACCAGGAGCCCGCCTGGTCTCCCCATGGTCACTTTCTATAGGACATGACCGGGTTAACCGGGTGAAAAAGTGGCCTCTCGGCTCCTGACCGCCTGGGTTCCTGCGCCGACCCCATCCTCCCTTGCATTGGTCGCTGTTGACCGCACCCACGCTTCACCTGCCCCACCCCCACCCCAAGAGCCTTGCCTTCCCACGGGGCGGGGCCTGGAGTCCAGCCTGGTGCTGCCTTCAGGGCTGGCAGGGCCGCGGTCGGTCGGCGCATGGGCAGGCCTCGGGGTGCCCGCTCTCATCCCACGATGCCACCAGCCTCTGTCTTACCCACTGCCACAAATCTCCCTCAATATATAATTTGCTGTTATCGTAGCAATAAATAATTTTCGGTGACAGTTTTACTGTGAGACTTTGTGCAGTGTTTTTTTATTGACAAAACCGCTATGAATCAACATACATGAACACAATAAAAGGGTAAGAAATATCTGCATTGTGGTGGAGGTTTTGTCGATCAGGCGCCACATTGATCTGGGCGCCTCTTTGGGGTTATCTGTGGGGCTTCAGCCTGTGGCTTTTGGAACTGCCATGCTCAGGAGGGGTGGAGGGGTCCCTGGCTGCTCCTGGGGGGGCAGCCTTGGGAGCCCCAGGGAAGAGAATGAGGGCCTGGAGGAGAGCTCACCCCCATGTGCTTCCTCCTTCTGGTCGACCTAGCAAGATGCTGCATCCTGGGGACACAGAGATAAGAGCTGGGCCAGCTTGCAGAGTGTTCCCCTGGTGCAGGGCACAGAGCTCCCTCCCCATGGGTGCTGGCACAGGCTAGTGGGAACCGTGGCAGGAACTGCTCATTCATTCACTCACTCACTAACTCACCAAGTCCACCATTGGTTCAATGCCTCCTGCATGCCAGACTGTGTCTTGACAATTCCCGGGCAATGGCGGGGCAGGAGTAGAGGGCAGCCACATCGGGCACAGAGTCACCCCAAGATGCAGGTGGCCCCCAGCAGGGTGAGGAGTCCAAGCCCCCCAGCCACGGTCGTGCCCAGCGGGATCTGACTTTGCTCGGGGAGCCAGGGCCCTCTGGGCTGACGGGAGGAGGGCAAGGAGGAGTGAGCCGGCTGCCGGGAGCCCAGCCTGGCGTAGTCCTGGCAGGCAGAGCAGCTGGGAAGGAGCCCAGTGCACTCGAGGAGCTGCGAGGAGGCCTGGGTGGCCCGCGTGGCGGGGCCAGCCAGGGTGCAGAGGGCAGCGGCCTGTGGCAGGGGTGCCGTCCAGAGGAGAGGCCTCGGCCCGAGAGCAGGTGTGGGTTTGTGGGGTCCTGCGCCCACTCCAGGCAGCAGGAGCCAAATGGCCTGGCACCACCTCCTGCAGTGACTGTGGGCCTGGGCTCCACACCCCCTGCTCCATGACTTGTCGGTCCTCTGGGTGGGTGATGTGGTCAGGACTGGCTTTGCCAGCCTGGACTTCTGCACCCTCCACGACTCTCTGTGACCCACCCTCTCGCTGAACCAGGGGCCCTTCCTGTCCTCAGCCAGCGGATCTGCCCATAGTCACCTGCCCAGCAGGTAGGGAGCACTGGGGGCCTCCACACCCCCTCTATCACACTGTCCCTGCCCTGGGGGTGCCTCCTCGACCATGACCAAAGCCTGCCCTCCACGGAGACCCGACAGAACCAACCTCCTCCGGGCAGACTTCTTGGATTGCGCTGCCACACGGGCCTCCTCTTGGCCCAGGTTGTTGGCAAGGCTGGAACTCCTGGCTTTGGCTGAGAAGTCCCAGACAGGGAGGGGCGAGGGCCAAGGGTGGGGAAGCTGCCGGGTAGCCTGCCCCCAGAGGCCCTGTAGAGTCCCTTATGTGAATGACCCACTCCTTCAATGCCCCTCCACAAGCCCCCGAGTTCATGTTGCCTGGTAGCGAGTGCTGTCTGGCTTGTGGGTTTTCTCGGCTGAGGTCTGTCGCCCTCCCAGCAACCCTGAGCTCCTGAGAGCAGGGATGAGTGTGGGTGGCCATGGGCCATCCCATCAGGAGGGCAGGGACTTGAGAGAGCATCTCTTCTGCACGCCAGAGGGTGGGGATGGGGTGGGGCTTGTGGGCGGTTCCGTCTCCTGCAGTATGCCCCAATCCCCTAGTCCACTGGCTCCAGCACCCTGAGCCTCGCTGAGCCTTGAGTAGCCGCCGCCGGGCACCAGAGCGGCCCTCAGCAGAGGGGAAGGTGCTGTTTTGGGCATGCATCCAGCCAGCCCACGCGTGACCCATGAGGGTAAGGCACACCCCGCTGAGGGTGGCCCACGCTGCCCCAGTCCCCCAACACTTTTGTCAGGGTCTCTCAACCCCCAGAGCTAGCCAGGAAAGCAGGCTTTTCCTGGAGCCGAGACAATGGCAGCCCCTCCCCCCGCTGTGGCACCTGCCCACGTGGCACCTGCCCAGGGCGCCCGTGGTGCTCTCAGCAGCCCTTCTGACGTCAGCCGAGGGGACGCTGCCTCCTCCTCGGCCACACGTTGTTCACAAAGTGTAGGCAAAAGGCAGGCGTCCAATTGCTGTGGGTGAGGAAGGGAAATAATTTGGTTTCTAAATTAGGCCTCGGCACCCGTGGCCAGGGGAGCGGGCAGTCTGTCGGCTGCGGGCCGGCTGCCCCTGGCCATGGAGGCGGGAGGACTTCGGGGCTCCCCTAGGCTGGGCCCCGGGGCCAGGAGCCCTGAGAACAAGCCCTTGGAAAATTAGGATTCTGTGTCGGCCTGTCAATCCCCAGAAGCGCACAGCCTTTCATTAAAATCCGCCTGACATTTCTGTTACGCTCAGAACTCCCGAGGATGTGCCAAGCGCTTGCTATTTGCCATCACATCCGCCTGGGAAGCCGCGGGCCGCCGAGCCCACTGTGCTGTGGTGTTCCCAGGAAGCGGATGGCAGGCAGGCTGTGCAGGCCCTGGCAGGGGCAGAGGGCGGCTGCCTCCCAGGGAGCATGGCCCGGGCACCCCGGGCTTTCGCTTCTTGCTCTGCACGGGGAGATGCCTCTTTGCTCGCATTCCACAAGGGCTCCTGCGAAGCCAGCCAGGGCCAGCTGTGTCCAGGGAGCCTGCAGAGTTCTTCCTCCGTGCCCCCTGGCTGCCTCGTGTCCAGGTCCGGACATGGGTGATGGAGGCAGCCAGGTGCCGGGGGAGGAGGCAGGCAGGCTGTGTTGGATCAGGGGCTGTGTGGATATTGGGCATTGACCCGGGTGTCTCCGAGGGAGGACCTGTCATTTGGCCCGCGTGCCAGGAGTAAATGTGCCTGAAAGGTCACAGAGATCACAGAATGTGTGATATGGAAATGCGTCCCCCACCCGGCCTCCCCAAGAAGGCTGGGGCAACCACGGGAGGGAAGGGGAGGCCCACACTGCGGACTCAGGCTGCCTGGCCACATCTCAGCTCTGCTCTCTTGCGCAGAGGCAGTGGAGGGAAAGCCACACCTCAGCATGGAAGGGCATGACTGCGCCCTGAGAGCCTGGGGTGGCAGGTGGTGTGAGGGGGGGAGGGGGCCCTGCGGGGTGCAGGAGCCAGCCCAGGCCGCCTCTGGGACTGACTGTAGCACTGGACTGGAGAAAGTCAAGGATGTGAATGAGACCCGCTCCGGGATCTGTCATGGCTCCAGGAGCCTGGATGCGAGTGACATAAACCCAGCTTTTGGCTTCTGCCAAAAAAGGGGAATGTATTGGTTCATGTAACGTGTTGCCTTCAGGCATGGCTGGATCGAGGTCCCTAAACAGAGACACCACTTCTCCGGAGCAGTCGTAGCTCTGCCTTCCTTTCTGTTGGCTTCATTCTCATCAGTAGCCACCAGCAGCTGCTCTGATCCCCTTAGTAACCCAATGCCAATTGCTCCTATGAAAGTCACAGGTAGGGCTCTGTTGGCCAGGCTCCAGGGACCAGTCACTGGCCAGGACAACGTCATGCTCTGGTTTGTCGATCCTAGATCACATAGCCATCCCAACCCACAGACTGTGAGCTTCTTGCCTGAAGAAGAGCAACGAGGTGGGGTTGGGACTGGGGCAGAAACAATGGAAGTTGCTGTGATCCCCCAGAATAGATTGCACGCTCCTCACGACCCTGAGCTTCCCTCCTGTCCCAGGAAAACTTACTTCTTTTGGGTCCTCCACCCACACACAATCAAACCCAGTGCACCTGTAACTATCAGACACCCGCCTGAGCCAGGCTAAGCCTGTGGACTCCAAATGAGGGAGTGGCAGAGCCTGGCCACCAGGTCCTACTCCAGGGACACCAGTTAGTGAAGCCAGAACAGGGGGAAAGCCAAGGGGGAGGTTGTATAGTCATGCTGGCTACTGAGTGGCCAGAGCAGGCTTCCTGGAGGAGGTGGGAGTAGGGCCCTGAGAGATGGACAGAGCTTGGTAGAGAGTTCCATTTGCATCATTCCCAAATATTCCCTGGGAAGTCACTGGGCTCCAAGCTTCACCTGGAGGCCAGGTGCAGCCACGTGGCTGATGAGACTCAGAAACAAGCCCAGAGGCCCTGGAACCTGGGGTTAAGGGAGAGCCAAGCACCAGCTTCTTCTCCAAGGGTGACTGTGGGGTGCTGTCTGCTGATGGAGCTGCTGTGCACCCACAGGGCAGCAGCCCTGCACAGCCCTCTCTGTGTGCCTCATGTTTCCTTCTCTCTGCAAGGTGAGCCACGAGGCACGACCTCACCTTGTGCATTTTTGGATGGACTACCTGCTGCCTGCAGAATCTTATGTCACTGCCTTGTGATCTGTGTATAGAGACAAAAACTCCGCTTCCTGCCACACAGCAGCCCAAGGACCTCAGAGGACTTAAACAGGTTTTGTAGGCCCGAGTGAAAACTCTGTCTCCTACATGGACTGGGAGAAAAGAGACTCTCTGATTAGGTCCTGCCCTTCCTGCCCCTGGCCTCTCAAGAGCTTCCAGTCACGTGCACAAGACTAGGATATTTGTGCATGGCAAGGATTTGGAATCACACCTGATTTAGGCCATGCAAGGCAGGAGGCATCATGCTTAGCACCAGGAACTCCTCACTCTGTCGGAATTGGTTACTGGGACCAGGATTTCAGTTCTGGACTCCGAAGCTTCCCAGGCCATTTGCTGAGCACTCCTGGATCAGGCCACAGGCAGAATGGGGAGCAGTGGCCTCTGCTGCTGGCTCCATCATCGAGAGGAGCAAAGCTGGCAGTAGGTCCATTGCCATCTGAGAGCATGTGGGCCTTTGGGGAAGGAGAGCTTCCAGGAGGGGAGGACCATGGGGCATTAATATCCCCGTGTGGTGGGGTAAGGGTGAAAATGATATGTAAGCAAACTGGGGGCAGTGACGGCAGACCTAGCCAGGTTGGGAAGAGGGATCCTTGAGGACAGCACAGAGAGAACCACAGGGGCAGGGCCTGATCAGCAAGGTCTTGGAATGCCAGGTAAAGCTACCGACTTCATTCTGCTGTAAAGGGGCATAAAAGGATAAAGCAAGGCTCCAGTGACGCTGTCCATCCATCCATGCATCCATCCTATCACCTACTCATTGGTCCATCCATCCATTTTATCCACACATCCATCCATTCATCCATCATCCATCTTCATCTACCCATTGTGTCCATTTATCATCCATCCATCCATACAACCATCTAACTTACCCACCCATCCATCCATCAATCCATCCTGTATATCCATTAATCCATTCATATATCTTCTCTAACCACACACCCATCCATCCAACCATTTTATTCATTCGTCCATCCATCCATACACTGTATCCACTTATCCACCCATCCTTCCATTAATACATCTATTCACCCATCCATGGTATCCATCCATCCACCCATGGTATCCATTTATCCATCCATCGATCTTATCTGTCCATCCATCCAACCATCCATTATATCCATTTATCCATCCATCCAACCTTCCATCTTATCCATATATTCACCTGCTATATCAATTTTTCCATCAATCCATCTATCCATCTTATCCCTCCATCTATTGTGCCACTTATCCATTCATCCATCCATCCATGTATACACACATACATACATCTTATCCACTCATCCATCCACTGTATCCATTTATCCATCTTATGCACCAACCCATCCATCCATCTGTCCATCTGTTCTTCCATCCATTGTATCCATTTATCCATCCATCCATTCACTTATCTTATCCATCTATCCATCCATCAATCTAGCCATTGTATCCACTTATCCACCCATCAACTCATCCATCCATCCATCATCTACCTTATCCATTCAACCATTCACTGTATCCATTTATCCATCCATCCATTGAATTTGTCTGTCCATTCATCTATCCATCCATCCTACTCATCCATCCATTGAATCCATTTATTTATCCATCCATCAATCCATCCACTATATCCATTTATCCACCCCATCCATCTTATCCACCCACTCATCCATCCATCTAATCATCCATCTACTGTATATACTTATATACCCATCCATCCATCCATCTTATCCATCCATCCATCCTATCCATCCATCCATGCAAACATACATTCATATATCCATCTATTAATCTATCCATTGTATCCATTCATCCATATATACATATTACATCTTATCCACTCATGCATCCATCAATCCATCCACTGTATCCATTTATCCATCCATCCATCCATCCATCCATCTTATCCACCTATCAGTCTATCCACTGTATCCCATCCTCCCTCCTTCCATCTATCCATCCATCTTATCCACCCATCTATCCATCCATCCATCCATCCATCCATCTTGACCACCCACTGCATCCGTCCATTGTACTTATTCATTCATCCATGCATCCATTGTACCTATTTACCCAGTTATCTATCCATCCATTCACCTTATCCACCCACACATCCATCCATCTATGCATCTATTATACCCATTTAGCCATCCATCTGTCCACTCTTCCATACATCCATCAATTGTATGCATCCACCCATCCATCTTATCCACACATCCATCCATCCATCTTATTCACACATCCACTCACCCATCCACTCACCCATCCATCCATCCATCCATCCATCTGTCCATCCATCCATCCATCCAACCATGTTCACTTACTGGGACACGACCTTCTAAGAGTCACCCATTCATCCATCTGAATGGATGCTGGGGGCCTCCGTATGTAGAATTTGGCAAACGAGACTGTTTTTCACTTTTATTACCAACTTCCAGCCAGAAAAATGGCACATGATGAGCCAAGGTCTATGCTGTGGGACAGGCAAAGTCTTCCATCCCACTAGTGCCCAGAAGATGGAGGCACTCATACCCAGCTGACCGAGAAGATGGGGTCAGTTGGAAACAGGCTGGTTAGGCAGGGCACCGGCCTGGGTTCCCAGTCAGGCTACTGTGGCCATAGCACTTGATGCATTCTCGGGGCTATGCCCAGGGTGCAGGTGCAGTAAGAGTGTGGATAAGTTAAGGACAGAAGCAATTTTCCCCTCCCTCCCTTTGACAGACATTGATGAGGTAGCTCCCTTTTGCCAGACCCTGGGACTACAGTGGTGGGCAAGTAAGACCCAGCTCTGCCCCCTGAGAGCTTACAGTTTGATAGGGGCAATAAATGGCAATCTCCAATCGCCAGGTTTGCCTCTTGGCAGACACCCAGTGAAGGAACGAATGAGAGATGAATGAATGATGCCAGACTCCTGGAGAACAGGGGGTAAGGCAGCCTCTCCTGCACTCTGTGTGTTAGGAGTTGAATTACTGCCCTGCCTCCAGGCCCATGTTGAAGTCCTCACACCCAGTTGCTCTTTTGGCAAAGATACCTTTTCAGATGGAATTAATGAAGGTGAGGCCAAGCGGGAGCAGGGTGAGCCCCTAACCCAGATGACCAGTGTCCCTACCCAAAGGGGAGACGTGGACATGCAGGGCAGTGACTTGAGGAGAAGCAGGAAGGACATGCCCATCTAGATGCCAAGGAAAGAGGCTGGGAACCTACACTCCCTCCACAGCAAGCGGCGTGCAGGGGCCAGCTCCACCGATGACTTGATCCCGGCTGTCTGGCGTCCAGAGCTGGAGAGAATAAATACTGGCCATGGAAGCCACTTCTGTTGCTTTTTGATGGCAGTGGTGGCAAACCAACACTCCGTGCCACTGGAGCCCTGGATGCCCATGGCAAGTCGCTTGCAGGTGGGGACAAGCCAGACACTGGGTGCACTGGGGTCGGGAGGAATCCACACACAGGTGCACCCCTCCACTCAGCAGGCCCCGGGGGTTCTCTGGCTCTTCTTCCCCAGTGGGCCACCCAGGGCCAGGCCAGGCCAGGGCCCATGCGGCCTGCTGGGGCACCCTAATAGGAGGAGGTTCTGCTGGGAATGAACATTGACCTCTGACCTGATGAGCATCAATCTTACTCCTTGCTCTGCTCTAGAACACAGGAGGACTTTGCCCCTGGTGCACTTGCTGACCCCTGTGGCTCTTTCCTGGGCCCGCAGCGTCACCAACTCCCCTCACTGTAGGACTCAGTAGAAACATCACCTATGCCTGGATTCCGGAGTACAGGCGCCACCTCTTGCCCGAGCACTGGTGGGCTCTCCTGTTTTCCTTTCATTCTGTGTGTGTTGGAATCAAGCATTCCACCTGGCATGGTGGCTGCTATCCTCTCCATGTCGAGAATGGTATGTTGGACATAGCAAGTGCTCAGTTAGTGTTCGAGGTGGACAGATGGATAGATGGATGGCGGATGGGTGTGGATCCTGGGGTGCAGCTGGTGTCTGAGTGTTTCCTGGTGGGCTGGGGGAGGTGGGGGCAGAAGCACAGAGCTCCTAACCACAAGCAAGGAGACCCCTGTGTCCCCGGCTCTGCACTGGGTGCCCTGGCTCTGGGACCTGGGCATTTCAGGCAGGGTCAGCCAGCACCCCAGGTTGGAAGGCCAGGGCAGGTGGGCACCTCAGGTTGGAAGGGCAGGCAGGCACCCCAGGTTAGAAGGCAGGGGCAGATGGGCACCCCAGGTTAGAAGGGGGCAGGCACCTCAGGTTGGAATAGGGGGCAGGAGGGCACCCTAGGTTGGAAGGCAGGAGCAGGCAGGCACCCCAGGTTGGGAGGGGGCAGGCAGGCACCCCAGGTTGGAAGGCAGAGAGAAGCAGGCATCCCAGGTTGGAAGGTGGGAGATGGTGGGCACCCCAAGTTGGAAGGTGGGGGCTGGTGGGCACCCCAAGTCTGAAGGCAGGGGTAGGTGGGACCCTAGGTTGGAAGCGGGCAGGCAGGCACTCCAGGTTGGAAGGCAGGGGCAGGAGGGCACCCCACCTCTGAGGGCAGCACACCACCCCCAGCACACAAGGGGCCCATGCCTCCCCCCTCCCCAGCCTGGCCTGCAGGGCCCCAGGGAAAGCCAGCCTGGGGCCGTGTTTGTTTTTGGAGGGTTTTAACTGGTCCGGTGAGGAAGTGAGCCTTGTTAAGAGGGATTTAGCTGTGGGTCACCGCCAGTTTGAGGGGCTTAGGAGGGAAGAAAGAGAAGGGCTTTTTCCCTCCTCTTCCCCAGAGCAGGGGCCCCTCCTCACAAAGGCTCGCTCAGTGCCGGACCTCAATGCCAGCCCAGCTGGAGGGAGCCCCGCAATAGGGAAAAGCTCGAGACGTTTATGGGAACCAGAGAGCCAGGTCTTAGCGGCAGAAAGAAAGGCCTCCTGGAAACAGCAGGGCTGCAGGGCTGAGCATTGCCTGGGCTGGCCTGCGCGGCCCCTGGGGGGATGGCGGCCCTCTGCCCTCTGGCCCTCCCCGGCAGTCTGGGTCTCAGGCCCCGCCCCTTTTCTCTTCTAACCACAGGGTCTGTGCTGTCTGTGGCGTGGCCTGTGGGCAGGCCCCTGTGGAGAGCCACAGGTTGGCAGCCTCAAGGCCCAGGGGATGCTGGAGACACCTGTGGGACTTTGCTCCCTGGGAGTACTGTGGAGGGGAGGGGCAACGTCTCCACGGCCCAGCCTGGAGCCTGCCTGCTCAGGGTCACAGAAATGCCACGTCCGTCCACTTCCGCTGTGTCGAGCCCCCTCTGCCCACCTGCCTGTGTGGCCCTTGCAGGCTGCAAGCCCTCACCGAGGGAGGAGGGGTGTGCTCCAGGCTCCACACCCTGGCAGGCTGGGAGTCGGTGCACCCACTCACTGTGTCACCTCGGGGCGGGGGGGGGGGTCCCTTATGGCTGCTCCTCTGACCCTCCTGCTCAGGGTGGGGGAGCTGGTGACATCAGAGCCCACCCTGGCTTCTAGGGGATTGGGTCATCACGGGAAATGGCCCAGGTGGGCAGGAGAGGGTCCATGGGCTCCCGCAGCCAGATAAAATAGAAACAACTAAATAAAGCTCCCTTGCCACTCAAGGGAAAAATCAGGCCTGTCAATTATGATTTATGAGTGATTGCCAACCCGGGAGCGGGGCTGCCTGTCTTGGCGGCGGCTTCCTGCACCCCCACTGACTTGGTGGGTGACACTGTGGGTGACCTGGTTCTTCTTGGAGAAGAAGGTAGGTCTTCCCGAAGCTGCAGCCATTAACCCCTTCCTGCCTGCATTTCCGAGGTGGCGGCCAGAGGGGAGGGAGGGCGGCCTACGCCCCCAATTTGGCACTGAGGTGGGGAGGGCATATGGACAGCAGCCACTGGCAAGGTGCCCACGCCAGGCCCTGGCTCCGGTCCCAGCGTGAGCTTGGGATGGTGGCGGGTAAGCTCTCTATCCCTCTCTGCCCTATAAAGATTCCTGGCAGAGCCAAGCCGCCCGCGCCCGGGCTGCCGCCCACGTCCTCCCGGGCTCCCCGTGGAGGGGCACCAATTTGTCCTCGCCTGCGACTGCTCAGGCCAGATGGCGGGTATTTCCAGGCCACAAAGTCCTGTGACCTTTGAACAGTTGCCGCCGAATTTCAATAATGAAAGGGGCTCTTTTGAATACGTACAAATGAGACGTTATATTTCCATACATTTTATTTCCAGCCTCATCTGCGAATCTAATATTGACCCGGAGTTATCTGTGATGGGGAAGTTATTAATTCTGACAGATAGAAGGGAGAAGCTAATATTCGCCTTTTACAAACACCTAATATTAATCTCGGGTGCTGTAAACCAGTGCCGCGCGCCGGCATGGGGGAGATGACACTAGCTCGGAATTTGATAATGAAAAATGGGGAAGTTTAATTTCAGGGAATGGAGAAAAACGTTTTCCTGCTGCGAGGTAAGCAGCATGGGAGGCCCCGGGCGGTGGGATTCCCGGAGGTGGGGGGCGCGCAGGTCTGTGAGCCGGGCGGGCCCGGGCACCCAGAGTGGTCAGCCTGCAGCTGGAGCTGCCTGGACGCTGTGGTCCTCGCCACTCACACCTCCAGATGGGACCCAGCAGCCTCCCACTCGCCCTGTGCTGAGGGTCTACAGGGAGGCTGGAGCGGTCCTGGGGTCCGTGGGCTCAGAGTTCCTGCCCGACCTGGCAGACTGGGTGTGGCTGAGCACCTGCGGCTCCACCCTCTGTGCCCCGACCTGGCAGAGGGGAGGTGAGGAAGAGAGCAGGTGGGGAGCCAGAGGGCTCTCCATGACTTGGGGAGCTTCGGGTCCTAACCTGAAAGACGCTGCCTTGCCCTGGCCCTGCTGCGCCCCTAGCACCCTTGACCTCTTGCTCCATGCTGGGCTCTCCTGAGATCGCCTTTCACTTCTTGGAGCTTTGCATGGGCCCCCCTACTCTTCTCTTCTGTCATGGGCAGAATTGTGGCCCCCCAAATCCAAATATTAAAGCCCTCATGCCTGGGACACGGGAATATGGCCCCATTTGGAAACCGGGTCATTGCAGATGTAATTGGTTATGATGACGTCATACTGGAGTCCCTGATACAATGTAACAGATGTCCTCACACAAACCGGGCGCTTGAGCACACATGCTGAAGAATGCCACGTGAAGATGAGGCAGATGTCCCATGAGGCTAGGAACCCCACAGCCTGGAGGCCACCAGCAGGCAGGCCTGGGGCAGGTGCCTCCCTCACAGTGCTCACAGGGAACCAGCTCGGCCGACACCTCCATCCAGGGCTTGGAGGCTCCAGAACTGTGTGATGCTAAACTTCTGTGGTCTCAGTTCCCCAGGCTGGGGTACTTCCCAGCAAAGACCTTCTGCGTCTCTGGGCCTCTGCCTCCTCCCTTGCTGACTTGGGCATGCAGTAGACTCAGTGGTCACTGGGTCTTCCCCACTTCTGATGGCCGATGCTCCGAAGGCACTGGGTCCATCCCCCCACCCCCCAGTCCTGCAGCTCCACCTAGCAAGGTGTGCAAAGAGCTGACCGCTGGGCAGGCTGCTACACACACTGCTCTCTCTCCCTCTGTGGGATTTGTCACCTTGCACAATTGTGCGCGGAGTTGAGTGATGGTTATTGTAAATCGCGCGAGGGCGGAACAGCGCCCGCCATCCTGCTTGTGCACCTGCTGTATTCCCAGCACAGGGTATGATGTGTGTACATTGTAGGGGCCCAGAGTAGCTGCTTGATACACAGCTGAGCGCCTTGCTGTCTCCAGCCAGAAACACTCCAGTAAGCATCTATTAGACTCCTCCTGTTTGCCCAGGACTATGCCAATGGCACTGGGGTGTATAAAGAGGGCTCACCCTAACAACCTACCCCAAAGTATCCCGATGAATGTTGTTCTATATTTCCTGCAGGCACAGGGGGTACTGCACGGTTGGTGAAGTGGGGCCTCTGCTGAGAGCTGGGAAATTCAGGTCAGAACCCCAAGTGCAGCCCTCGCTTTGGGAAGGGCGGGGACTGTGGGAGGCCTGGGGTAGCCGGAAGTGGTGTCTCATTATGATTTCCATGGAGTTGTCCTCCTCAGTCGGTTCTCACTCTGGGCCCTGGTGGCAGCACCTGGCTGTGCTGGTCAGCGCAGAGGACTCTCAGGCACGCTGGCATGGGACAGCAGCAGGACACACTGTGGGGGCTGGGACACAGGGACCTCGGAGCTCAGCCAGTGGTCAGCTCTTTGCACACCTTGCTAGGTGGAGCTGCAGGACTGGGGGGTGGGGGGACGGACCCAGTGCCTTCGGAGCATCGGCCACCAGAAGTGGGGAAGACCCAGTGACCACTGAGTCTACTGCATGCCCAAGTCAGCAAGGGAGGAGGCAGAGGCCCAGAGACGCGGAAGGTCTTTGCTGGAAAGAAGAGGTTGAGAAAGCACTGGTTTGGACAGGAACTCCAGATGTTTCTTTCTTTCTTTTTTTTTTCTTTTCTCTCTCCTGGGGTCCTAAGTGCCCGCTCTTCAAGAATGCTTTGAAGAATGCAGGTGCGTTCCCTCTGGCTCCCTTCTCCTCCTTAACCTTCCTGAGAGCGTTGGCATGGGGCAGATGGATGCCCTGGCGGGAGTCTACCTTCCTCAGGCCGGGCCTCCTCCCCTGCCAGGCTCTGGAGCTCCTGGTAAGCTGGACCTGGAGCTGCAGCTCCCAGCAGGGCCTGCGCAGGAGAGCTTGGCGCCATCCCAGCTGCTCCAAGGAGCCAGCATGCCCCTGGGCTCCCCTGGCAGGGCCGCTGGGAGCAGGCTCTGACCACCCCCAGCAGGAGGGCATCGCCTGGCCCAGGGCCCGACCTCTGAGAGTTGCCAAGGTGGTTGTTGGTGGAGAGAAGTCGGAGAGATCCTGTTGTAGCCTTGTCATCAGCACTCCGGTCGGAGGAGCAACACCTAGAAAATCTATTATTCATTAAGTGTAACCAATATATAATTTAAAACAGTGGGTTTTGTCAAATAATGTTAGGTCAGCATAATTTTCTGCCTATTACTAATATCTATAACATCTTTGCTTTAGTCAGCTCTATTTAAATATGCAATCATTTACAGCTTTTGAGAATATTTCTGTGCTCTCAATTTCCAATATTCAACGACGACAAATTTTATGCTGACATCAATAGCAAACTATTAAAGACAGTATTTCATTATTGGTTTTTCATCCCCAAAGTTATTTACAATTATATACTAAGCACTAATATTAAAGGAAACCGTTTAAATGAGGTGCTATCTACTTTAGCAATATGTCTGTCACAGAATGAGATTGTGTTTAAAGATTTTATCAAGAAATGGTTGTTTGCTGAGGTTATGTTTTGTCCATGAAATATGCATTTCATATCTCTTTCATTTCATTAACATAATTTAATTTGTGCTTTGCATTTTGTGCATAATACATATTTGATTTACAAAACAAATATTTCCATTAGAAAATGAATTTCATGCAGGCAAAAAAGCAGAACCAAATGATGTATTGAAGGAAAATAAGAAGAAATGAAATGCATTTTCTCAGTCTATTAAAAAATCTATGGCATTGACAGAAAGTGCACTTAGTGCTACATTTAAAAAATAGCACATATGTCAATGTATTAACAAATAGAATTGGAAATACAAATATTTCCCTATATCAAGCCAAGAATCTCTTTATTTTAATTGAGTTGATTTAAAAGCCCAACTACAATTTAATTTTTATTTCATGACGTGGTGCTGGGGCTGGTGCTGTTGGAGCTGTGTGGGGTTGGCGGTTGATGGAAGAAGATAGTTGACCTTAAAAATGGCTTTTATTGACAATGGAGAGACACGGTTGAATAGGAAGCAAATGGGAGGCGGCCCTTGGTGATGGGGGCTGGGAAGGGAGAGCGGGCCGCCAGGCTTCTGAGCGGCTCCTCATTCTGTCGCTCCTTTGCTGCCTCCTCCTTGTCCCTTCTTGCCCCGATCCAGACTCCCTGGGCAGCTCAGGGTGCCGGGCAATGAGGAGTGTGAGCTCTCATTGGCCCACGCGTGCAGTGGAGGCTCTGCAGTCGGGGGAGAGGTGGATCTCAGGGCGAGGGATCCAGGAGCCTTCCCCCACCCCAAACCCCACTGCCACCTCTGCAGTACGCCGTGGTCCTTGACCGTGCCTGGAGCCTGGTGCAGGTGTGCAGGGAGCAAGTGCATCTCCCAGTGCCTCTAAAGCTTCATTTCCAGGCGACCTGTTGGGAGGTTAAGTCAGTCACGAGAGGGCTTTGGAAGGAGTGGCTGAGGCACCCACAACAGTCCCTGACACAGGGCCAAGGCCACTGTGCCTCCCTCCCCACCCCACCCCCTGGCAATCCCCAGCCTCTGCTCAGCTCAGTGGGAACAAAGGGGAGCTGACCCTTTAGGTGAGCTCCCAGGGAAGGGGCCTGAGATAGACCCCTGCGGTCCAGCTCCTGCACTTCAGATAGGGAAACAGGTCCAGAGAGGGGAATGGGGCCAGTGAGGCTGTGTTCAAGCTGTCTACACTGGCTATCACCTCGGCTGCTGGTCTCTGATCTGAAAGCTGTTTCCTCTACCCCCACCTAAGCCACACCCCAGGCTCCCTGGGACCCCCCTGCCTTGGGCCCCACAGAGCAAGGGAGCTGCATAGCCCCTGAGACGCGCATGGCATCGATCTTGGGAACGGGCTCAGGCTATTTAGAAGAGAACCTGGCCTCGGTGCTGTGGTGTAGATTAGCTGAGGAGGCTGCCAGGGCTCACGAGCCCTTCTAGTTGATGTGAGCAGAAGGCAGTGGTGAGCAGGCAACTGTGAGTGCGGCGGCAGCACGCGGTTGCACAGGCTGTGCACTGAGCCACAGCAGGGGTGCCATTCATGTAGATGAATGTGAGAAGGGCGCTCCCAGGAGCTGTGCAGTGCAGCAGCCCAGGCTCTGAGCGTGGGCTTCCACCCAGCAGGTTATACCACACGGTCAGTGGTCATGGGACGTCACAGTCTGGGCCGGGGTGATCCCCCATGCTCCCCGGGCTCCATACGCTCTCACACACACTCTTACCTGCACACCTCAGGGACCCTGAGAACCAGCTTGCACACCTGTGCCCGCCCTGGCCTGTCCCCTCCCTGCCCATGGCCCCTGCCTATCAGAACGCGGCTACCCTGAGACTGGGCCTGGCCTTCTTGGATAGTTCCTCCTGTGCCAGACAGAGGCCCCCGTGCGCCCTGGCCAAGGGAGGATGGGCCACCTTGCATGTGAGAACCGTCCACAGGCCTCTGGGGCTAAGGGCCAGGCGAGGAGGCCAAGGGAGCCAAGGGAACTTCCTCCACCATCTGCCTGGGATTAGCCCTGCTCAGCAGGGGTCCAGCATGTGTGTGTGTGTGTGCATGTGCATGCAAGCTTGGGGCCAGCCTGGTCCCTGCTGATAGCCTCAGCCTGCTTCTCCAGCCCCTGCCCCTCCCACAGCCCCTCGCAGCCCAGAACGTGGGAGAATGTGGTTTGGAACGAGCACAATCCCTTTCCTTTCACTCATGAGGGACCCAGAAACCAGGCCGCTGGCCGGAGATGGAGGGACCCACAGAGGAACTTAGGAGCTGACTTTCCAGGTTGGAGAGGGGCGGAGGGAAGTGCACAGGGAGTGGGGAGGGGCCACCTGGGCTCTCCTGATGCCCATCTCAGACGCTCCCCTCCTGGGAGGGGCAGGGGCCAGCTCTGTGGCATAGCAGGTAATGCATCTGTGATGCCAGCATCCCATATGGGCGCCTATTTGAGTCCCCACTACTCCACTTCTTTTTTTAAAAAAAGATTTTATTTATTTATTTGAGAGGTGGAGCTACAGTGAGAGGGAGAGACAGAAAGAGAGGTCTTCCATCCTCTGGTTCACTCCCCAAATGGCTGCAACGGCCAGAGCGACACTGATCAGAAGCCAGGATCCAGGAGCTTCTTCCAGGTCTCCCACGTGGGTACAGGGGCCCAAGCACTTGGGCCATCTACTGCTTTCCCAGGCCATAGCAGAGAGCTGGCTCAGAAGAGGAGCAGCCAGGACTAGAACTGGCACCCACATGGGATGCTGGCGCCACAGATGGCGCTACAGTGCCAGTCCCCACTGCTCCACTTCTGATCCAGCTCCTTGCTAATGTGCCTGGGGAAGCAGCAGAAGATGGCCAAGTCCTGGGCCCCTACACCCTTGAAGGAGACCCAGAGGAGGCTCTTGGCTCCTGGCTTTGGCCTGGCCCAGAGGATGGAAGATCTCTGTCTCCGCCCCCCATCCTCTCTGTAACTCTGACTTTCAAAACAAATAAATAAATATCACAGAAAAAGAGCTCTTGGGAGCTGCAAGCAGCCCTCTGATTGCCCGCAGCCCCCAGTGTGGGGGAGACAGCAGCCCAAAGGCTTTTGCTGTCCTGATGAGGACAAGGAGAGAGGCCCCAAGGCAGTGCAGCACCCATGGTGCAGAGGAGAGAGTGGCCCAGGCTCTTTCTGGTCTCATCTGACACCTCTCCCTGGAGGGACTCCCTTACCCTCAAGGCGGTCAGCGGTGCCCAGCTCCCTGGAGGGGAGGGAAAGGGGCAGGGTGCCTTAGGGACTGGCCCGGGGCTGTGTTCCAGGTGGCTGCAGGGTCCTGGCTCCTTGTGAACTGGCCAGGGCGCCCTCAGCCGGAGGACGGTTGGACCGTGCTGCCCTGGAAGTCTGCCTGCCTCCTGCTGGCGATGGGGAGGAAGTCCACATCTCAGGGAGGACAGCCGCGTTGCGGGGGAAGTGTGGACTTGAGGCTGCAGCTGAGCCAGAGGCCGCTCACCTGCGAGGGAATGGCGGCCACCACTGCCTTCCCTGGCGGCTGCACAAGAGGCCTTCAGAGACCCTGGGGCTGTACCTCGGTGGTCAGGGCCCAGCGGCCCCTCCCACAGACAGGTCCCAGGGCTGTGCCCCTCCCTCCCCTCGCTGCCTGCAAGTGGCCGTTTCCTGTGGATCTGGCACAGCTGTGTAGGAGATGACACAGCTCACCTCTCAGACACGGAACTTGTGCACAGCTAATAAATGTGTGTGATTTGAAACAGCACAAAGCCCTCATGGAGCAAGCTCGCAGCCTCTGGCCTCCCCAACCCTACTCCAGCACCCCGGGGGCCACTTCCCAAACTCTCAGCTGCTCTAACTGCCCTTCGGTTTTTGTTGTTATGGTTTCTGCTTTTTATTTTTAAATGCACCATTCCTAATTTATGCCAAATCTCTGGCCAGAACCGTAAACCCCTATCATGGTTATCAGCTATGAGGCTATCTTCTGTTTCCATCTTTTTTCTTGGGGACGTCTCTCCCATAGCGTCAGGCTTTGCTGGTCTCACTCCCTCCTTGCCCCCCAGAATGGGGGCTCAACTGCTGCCCTGGTGTCTTCCTTCAACACCAACCAGAAATTACCTTTGCTGCCTCCTGTGTTCCATAGGATTTGTCTTCCTCTTTCTTGGTTTGTGCCCTCATTTTCATGGTGTACATCCTTTAATGGTTTTCTGAGAAAAGGTGCCTGGAAAATGGTTTTTAGAAAGACTGCCTATTTGAAATGTCATTGTACCTCTGCCCTCTCATTAACCATTTGGCTGGACCCAGTGTCGAAGGCATTGCCCCACGGTCATCTTGGTTCCAGGGTGGATTTTGAGAAGCCTCGTGTCTTTTCTAGTCCCAGTAGTGGACTGGGGCTGGGCCAGGCTGAAGCCAGGAGCCAGGAGTTTCTTCCAGGTCTCCCACGTGAGTGCAGGGGCCCAAATACTTGGGCCATCCTCTACTGCTTTCCCAGGTGCACCAGCAGGGAGCTGGATTGGAAGTGGAGCAGCCGGGACTCAAACTGGTGCCCATATAGGATGCTGGGGTCACAGGCAGAGGCTTAACCTGCTGTGCCATGACGCTGGACCCTAAAAGCCTTTCTACCCTTGACCTCAGAAATTTCACCATGGTGAGCTCTTTCTGTTCTGGAACTCGTGCATTTCCAGCCTCGCTTCCCCTAAGTATTTCCTTCCCAGAGTTCTGCCCGGGTTTGTCTCAGCCACATCTTCCTAGAATTCTCGGCACCCTCCGATCTCATCTATGCTCTGATCTTACCTACTCCCGCTTACTGTTACAAATCTTTGTCTTTCTGTGTCACTTTCTGAGCGATTTCCTTAACATTGAACCCCTCTCTTGATTTTTTTTTTTTAAATTCCTCTCTCACGTTTCTAATTTCCCTTTCTTTTTCCCTAGGGAATGCTGGTTCTGTCAGTCTCTGATTCCTGTTGGGGAGGGGGTCTGTGGTGATGTGGTGGGGGTTTCCTTTTCCTCTCGCTCCTCTCTCTCTCCCATGGGAGACGTGGTGGCCTTCAGCTGCCCCTCAGTCTCTGGGAATAAGGACTGGGGGCAGTGGTCCCAGACTTGTGGGTGGGGCACTGGGGTTCCCGGCCCATTTCTCTGGTCTCCACTGGTCTTTCACGCGGGCTGGCCGTGTTTGCCAACCTGAGACCTCTGACCTCCTGTTGGGGTGGAGGTGGAGGGATGAGCCTGACCATCAGTCTTGGGGACCCTGGGTGGAAGCTGGGGCTCCCTGCTCCCCAGTGTTCCTCAGGGGGCTTGCTGCTCTCACTCACCTTCCCTGGAGAACAGGCTCCACTCTGCTGGGTCGACGGGGTGTTCCCGTGACTGCACAGGGCTGGGAGATTTTGGGGGTAACCCTGGCTCTCAGCCAGCCCGCCAGGTATAGCTCCAGCAACACCTGGTGCTTGGATGTGCCTGGTGCCCCCGGCTCCCGTGAGTCCCCACTGCTGCCTCTCCATCTGCTTCCGTCCGCCTCAGGCCCTTTGTGCTGCTGTAACAAAGGACCACAGGCTGGGTGACAACTTTCTCACCATTCTGGAGGGTGGGTCCAAGATCAGGGTGCTGGCTGCTGAGGGCCCTGGCTCTGTGCTTACGAGACGGCCACCTTGTGGCTGCACCTCTGGGTATGTGTGTCTGTGCGTGTGCATGCGTGCACTCTGTCTTTACCAACAGTGGGAGAGCAAACAAGGCCTGAAGGAGTTCCCCCAGCCCTTTGACCCAGTACCGCTCCATCCATGACGGAACCACTTCTCTGCAAGGCCCCACCCCCAGCTCCCCACAGCAGAGACCAAGCATGAAGCCCGTGGATTTGGGAGGCGACCCATGCAAACCCCACGGCGCCATCTCCCAGACCACGCCCTCCCTGCTTTGTGGATTGGGCCCACTTTACTCTTTTTGTTGGGCAGCGGGATTTGGTGTGAGAGCAGAGATGTGGGCCCGATGACTCTACCTCCTGCTGGGAGCAAGCGAGAGTATGGGGACAGGGACTTCTCAGGCGTTGGCTGGCTCGCCTGGGGTCTCTGGGTTGGGCCGAGGTCCCCAGTGCTCTGCAGAATAAAGTCACAGCTCTGTCCAGGGTGACCACAGGCTGGGCGTCACAGGGCCCAGCCCCTGCCCGTCTCCTGCTTGGAGGGCAGCCATTCCTCCCTCCTCACTCTGGAGCCACTAAGAGGCCTGGCGGGGAAGTGAAGGCGACAAGAGAGAGTGGGTGGGGACAGCAGCACCAGGCAGCTCCTGCTCCCTAGGAAGAGTTTTAGTAACGCCGAGCTAACTTACAAATCCCCCTGGCTGCCAGCTGTTTGCTCGCCTGGAGATACAGAAGCCGGCCTCGTGGCGCCGTGGGTGAAGCCGCCACCTGTCATGCCGCTGTCCCATATCTGAGCAGGTGCAAGCCCCGGCTGCTCCACTTCTGATCTAGCTTCCTGCTGATGCACCTGGGAAGGCAGTGGAAGATGGCTCATGCAGGGTTGCGTCTGGCCCAGCTCTGGCTGTTGCAGCCATTTGGGGAGTGAACCAGCAAGTAGAAGACGTCTCTCTCTCTCTCTCTCTCTCTCTCTCTCTCTCTCTCTCTCTCTCTCTGCCACTCTGCCTTACAAACAAATAAATCTTTTTTTTTTTTAAAGAGACCATGTCAAGTATTAAGGGAAATCTAAGGTACAGTGAGGCTGATAGGCCAGATAGGCCGAGGCCATCGGAGAGGCAGAGTGTCACCTACACTCCCTAAGTGGAGGGGCGTGACAAGCCACGCAGGGCCACCTGGGGAAGCACCAGGTGCATCAGGGGTGGAGAGGGCTGGGGGCAGGCAGGCAAGAGCCAATGCTGTGGTTTCCATGGGAAGTAGTGACTGTGGAGGGTAAATAAATTCAGTGTGCGAGCGCTAACAGCTTCAGCAGGCTCGGAGGCTCAGGAGCTGCCCTTTGCTGGCTGGCGCTGACCCCGGCCAAGCAGCACTGTTCAGTGTGCAAAAGGGAGTTCATGGGGTCAGCTGTTTGCCAGCTTTAGGAATTGGGTAGCCCTGGGAAAGCCCCTTCCTCTGGGTCACCCAGGCCCCAGGTACCCACAACACAGGAGATACAAGACATAACTGGTGCATGTCCCCTGCCCGGCTGGGCATCAGGACCATGGGGCAGGTGAAGAACTGGCCACGCATCGGATGCAGCCTGCGGGCTGGGGGGAGGGATAGTCTAGGCTGAAGGGGGGGAGGAAGGCTTATGGCTCAGGAGCCTGGGAGCTGGATGGAGAGAACGGGACATCCTAAGAGAGGACTCAAGAGGGAGCAGGCTACACTGGTGCTCAGGGGCTTCCTAGGAGGGCTATGAGCCCCTAAAGGCGAAGCCAGCTTTTGAGACCCGTGTGGCCACGGGAGGGAGGAGCCTCTGGGGAGAGGGGCTTGGGTGTCAAAAGCCACAGTTGGGCAGGCTCCAGCCGCTCGGGGAGAGCTTGGGGCGGGGAGGAATTCTTCCTCTCCTGCCTCCAGCTCTCCTGCTCCTTCCCCCATCCTCTGCTCCTTCTCGTCCTCTTCTTCATCTGAGGCTGTTCACGGGAGCCGGGGGAGGGGGGGTTTGTTGACCCCCAAGAAGTGCCCAGCAAGGTCCCTGTAAGTGCCCCGCAGTGTCCGGGCAGGTGCCGTGGGTGATGGGGCCCGGTAGGCAGGTGGATGCTGCATCGCATCCTGGCTCTGGGGCGGGGCGCTGGGGTCCAGGGCGTGGGCGGGTCTCGGAGCCGGCAGGGGCCTTGCCCAGGGGAGGGGTCGCTTCAAGTGTTGCCTGACTGCAGGGAAAATAACAGCGGTGATTTAGAGGCCGCCTCCACTCGACGGGCTTGCTTAGCCCAAGACGCTCGGCTAATGAACCTGGAGCAGATTCATGGCCGCGTGCGAAGTCGACGGAGTCCTTACTCCGCGGAGACGAGCCGCATAAATCTCTGTTTTTAATGTCTAATGATATGTAAAATATTTAAATTTGCAACTCAGAATTATTAAGCTGCCAAGGTTTTTTGGCCTATTAAAGTGTATTCTTGCCTGAGAATTTATGGGGCACCGGGTGGCCGCTGGCGGCCCCCGTTAGGGGACGGGAGGTATAGATTTGTGTTCTCCTACTGTAAAAAACTTCAGGACCGGCTGACCCTGTAAACTGAAAATTCATGTCCCTCGCCCGGGGACAAATGCATTCTTTGTAAAGGCGGCCCATGGCCAGCCTTGGGCTCGTGTTAGTTTATTGTCACTGGTTGATAACGTTTAATGGAAAAGATACAAGAGTGCCAAAGAATTTTAATTATTTTTGTGATAAAGTTATATGTTCGGCCTTGAAAAAGTAGAGATAATGTAGGGACTCATTATTATTCGCAGTGTGTTTAAACAGACGACACAGAATGCAAACAAAAGCAGATGAAATTTGAAAAGTATTATCAATATTGCAGATAGCAGATGCCCTTTCGAATCAGAACAAGCATATCTTCTATAGCAACTTTACGGTTGAGTAGTTTATTCATTTCTATTAGAAGGTTGTACGTTTCTAAAATATGTAGATGCTATCTGGAGAAAGCAACCAACCAGACGGGTCATTCTGCTTGTTTTCCTAAATTTATTATTTCACTTTTGCAGGCCTGATCTGAGGGCATTAACATGGGAGTGCAGTCTTATTGTGTCAAATTCTATCTCGTGCATGACCTTTGGCGGGCTTCGCACTGGCGCAGAGAGGAAGCCGGAGCGAGGCATCTGGACCCTGGCTGGGTGAGCGTCGGCTTTTATCTGGGTGCTGGTGGTGGTTGGGGGGAGCTAGGAGTCAGGGTTAGCCAGCCTGCCCGCCTGCCCGTGAATTTGCTATATTCTGTAAACTGCCTTGGGTGCCTTGTGTAGGGAAGTGAAGTCCAGCAGAAAATCGCAGGCACCCTACACCCCGTCTGCCTCTCCTAGGCTCACCTCCCCAGACCCGGGTGTCGGAGGTGATCTGGGCTGAGCCTTGGTGGGTAGAAGGATCCGCCCTCCTGCCTTGTCCCCCATGGGCAGCTGGGGCTCTCTGCTCAGGGGCCTGGGCGTTCCAGGTTGTGCAGGTCGGGATTTTGAAGCTAGGAGCAGTCCCTAGAGCACTACTCGATGTCCAGTCCGGACCGACCACTTCTGGGGCCTGGGCACAGCCCTTTGGCCTTTTCCTACCTCAATTTTCCTTTCCGAGAAATGGACCCATTCTGGCCATCCTGTTCACTCACCGAAGTAGCTTAGATCCCCAGCATGGCAGCCGGCCAGAGCCTTGGGTGAGCAGCCGTACCCTGGGGGTCCCCGTTTTCTCTGCTGGGACGGGGTTACAGGCTGTGTTACTGGGTGTGGTCCGGATTCAGTGAGGTCATAAGCTGGTGTCAGGCTCTCAGCTCTGAGTCTTTTTTTTTCTTTTTAAAAGATTTATTTATTTATTTATTTATTTGATAGAGTAACAGAGGGAGACAGAGAGAGAACTTCATCCACTGGTTCACTCCCCAAATGGCCGCTACAGCCAGGGCTGAGTCACACCAATACTAGGAGCCTGGAGCTCCATCCAAGCCTCTCACCTGGGTGGCAGGGGTCCTAGCATTTGCACCATCTTCCACTGCTTTCCCAGGCACATTAGCAGGGAGTCGGATTGGGAGTGGAGCAGCCAGGACTTGAACTGGCACTCCTATGGGATGCTGGCATTGTGAACAGTGGTTTAACTGAGCTCTGAGTCTGGCACTTAGTGCTGAGTAAGAGGGTGCTGCTGTTACTATCACGGCTTTTGTTTTCCTCCAACGCTTGCCCCCAGGGCACTGGAAATGGCCCTCCCTGGCCCAACCCTCCTGGAATGGGCCTAGGAGTGACCACTGAGGCCAGGTCTCAAAGGATGGATCAGGCTGCCACCTGATCCCATGCGGGAACACTTGTCCTGGGAGGGCTTGAGGGGAAGGCTGGTCCCCAGGGAAGACTGGGGGGGGGGGGGCTGGGAGGAAGGGGCTGGCCCATGGGGAGGGCCGAGGGGGAGGGGCTGGAAGCCAGCCCAGACTGCAGGGGATTCTGCACACCTGGCTATGAGCCTGGGATGGCTGCTGCGAGTGAACTGTTTTCAGAAAGCTGCCGCAGGGGCTGATGCTACAGTGCTGGCATCCCATATGGGCGCCAGTTCAAGTCCTGGCTGCTTCTCTTCCAATCCAGCTCTCTGCTATGGCCTGGGAAAGCAGTAGAGGATGGCCCAAGTCCTTGGGCCCCTGCACCCGCATGGGAGACCAGGAGGAAACACCTGGCTTCAAATCAGCTAAGCTCTGGCCATTGCAGTCATTTGGGGAGTGAACCAGGGGATAGAAGACCTCTCTCTCTCTCTCTGGCTCTACCTCTCTCTGTAACTCTGTTTTTCTTTTCTTTTCTTTCTTTTTAAAGATTTATTTTATTTATTTGAAAGAGAGTTACAGAGAGAGGCAGAGAGAGAGAGGTTTTCCATCTGCTGGTTCACTCCCCAGATGGCTGCCAACGGCTGGAGCTGTGCCGATCTGAAGCCCAGAGCCAGGAGATTCTTCCGGGTCTCTCACATCAGTGTAGGGGCCCAAGGACCTGGGCCATCTTTTTCTGCTTTCTCAGGCCATAGCAGAGAGCTGGATCAGAAGTGGAGCAGCTGGGACTCGAACCGGCGTCCATATGGGATGCCAACGTTTCAGGCCAGGGCTTTAACCCGCTGTGCCACAGCACCGGCCCCTGTAAATCTGTTTTTCAAATAAATAAAAGAAATCTTAAAAAAAAAAAAGAAAGAAAGAAAACTGCCAGCAGCTCCTCAGGACAGCCTCGCCCCTCAGCAGCATGTTTACAAAAACGAACTACACGCTCGGCCATACAGGAAGTGCCCGTGGCTCCCGAAGGATTGGTGCAGTCCTCACGATGCCTCCGATCATGGTGGAATCAAACGAGAAATTAAAAGCAAGATGGGAACTCAAAAACCCTGCATATTTGGAAGCACATCCGAAAGAGAAATACGAAAAGAATCAGGACAATGCGGGATGGAGCGTGTGGGCTCAGAGGGGAGTCCCCAGGGGCTGGTTATGCCTTTACCTCTGTCAGGCAGGAGCGAAGGCTGACAGATGGGGCTGAGTGCTCTAGAAACTGGGAAGGAGGCATGGAACAAACTCAGAGAAACCAGAGGGTAAGACGGATAAGGGCAGGGGCCGGCACTGTGGCACAGTGGATAAAGCCGCCAGCTGCAATGCCGGCATCCCATATGGCGCTGGTTCAAGACCCGGCTGCTCTACTTCCGATCCAGCTCCCTGCTGTGGCCTGGGAAAGCAGTAGAAGATGGCCCAAGTCTTAGGGTTCCTGCACCCACGTGGGAGACCTGGAAGAAGCTCCTGGCTCCTGGCTACAGATCGTCGCAGGTCTGGCCGTTGAAGCCATCTGGAGAGTGAACCAGCAGATGGAAGACCTCTCTCTCTCTCTCTCTCTCTTTGCCTCTCCTTCTCTCTCTGTGTGACTTTCAAGTAAAATAAATAAATCTTAAAAAAAAAAAAAGGCAAAGGACAGACACGGCCAAGCAGCACACGCGAGCAGGGGTGCTGGCAGCTCTTCTGCAGTGGTTGCCAGGGCAGAGGAAGGGGCAGGAGGGGCACACAGGCAGGGGGGGCCAGCCTAGGGGGCCTTCAGGCTGTGTGCTGGGAAAGGCGGCCTGGGATTCCCTGCGTGGGCTAACCTGAGACCCTCCTGGCTTCTACCTGTTGTCCTGTGGAATCAGGCCTGGCACTTCTTTCACCTCATGGTGTCCTGGTTTACTTAATTTTCTTTTTGAAAGGCAGGACAATGGGGCGGGATAGGGTGGGGAGGAGAGACCCTCTAACCACTGGTTCACTCTCCAAATGGCTGCAACGGCCAGGGCTGGGCCAGGCAGGAGTCAGGAGCTCCATCTGGGTCTCCCACAGGTGTCGCAGGTAGCAGCTTAACCCACCGTGCCATAACACCACCCCCAAGGTGCCCTGGTTTAGAGGTTCACTTGCACCTGTGCTGTCCAGTATGGAACCAGGAGCCACACCTGGCTGTTGCCTGAGCTGTCAGCATAAATTCACACTAGATCTTGAGGACTTAGCATGAGAAAAAGGAATGTCAAAGATCCCATGCATGTTTTTCACGTTGCCGACACGTTAAACATTATTTTGGGTGTCTTGGGATAAGTCAAATGCATGATTGGAACCTCATTTCCGCCTGATTGTCTGATGCGGCTACTGGAAAGCTGAGCGTGACCTCTGGGGCCTGCAGTGTCCTCTGAGAGCTGAGCTGGGTGAACGGTGGGTTAGGGGTCAGCTCCAAGTTCAAGGCTCAGGGCTTAAGGGCAGATGCCAGCACTAACTTGCCGTGGTCCAATGACCCCATCTCTGTCTCTCTGCACTTCAGTCTCCCCTGCTGTAGGGTGGGGACTGTCCCTACCTCGGACGGGGAGCTGGGGTTTGGTGACCCGCACAGAGCGCTCAGCTCAGCCCTGGGCACTGGGCACTTGTTCAGCCTAAGTCCCCAGTCCTGGGACAAGCGTGGTGACAGCGTACTTCCACTGTCCCGCAACGCCATTCTGCTGCTTTGTGACAGGGTTAGGAGCTTACCCCGAGTCTCAGGGTGGCGGGTGGCAAACCTGCCTGCCCACCCCCCACACCCCTGGGACCTGGCAGGCTGAGGGGGCCGCTTTGCTTCCACGACAGCTCCCCCCAGAAGCCGTCTCTGCCCACCCAGCCTCCAGCAGTGAGCTTGCAACGTGGCCCTCGGTGAGGCTGGCTGGCAGGTTAACAAACGCTTCCTGGTTCATCACACAAACTCTCCAGCTCGAACCAAATGGCTCTCAGAACGGATGGGCCTCAGCCACAGCGCACCGTCACGGTGAGCAGAAATGCCCGCGGGTGACCTTGGTGATGCCGTCCGTGGCTGCAGGAGTTGGGCGCCTTCCGGGAGGGCCCCGCCAGAGCTCCCGGTTTCGTGGATCGCACAAAGCTCTCTGTTGTAACAGAGACCAGTGCCATGGGCCGGCCCTGCTGCTGACGCCGGTCCTGAGACCCCTGCCTCTGCGCCGGGCCCAGGGACAGATGCCTTGAAGGTTTGGTGCCTGCCGGGGAGGCTGTGATGTGCAGGCAAAGCCAGGGGACTTGAAGCTCGGGATCACGTGGGACGCCACGGCTGACCACATGCTTTTTGGGTTCTTACTGAATGTTCACAGCAGCTCTGTTGCATCATGCCCGTGTTACAGTTGGGAAGCCCCCAGAGGGTCTGGGGAGGAGCCAGGGTTTGGAAAGCACCCAGCGGGCTGTGGGGCTGGGGGGCTGGGAGTCCCTCACTGCTCACTGTGGCTCTGTAGGTGGCAGGCTCTGTGGAGGCGGAGAGGGCTCTGGGGAGGCCACACACAGGTAGGTGGCAAGGACTTAGGCTCAGGAGTCTGACGGAAGGATTAGGTCCTGGGTCTCTGGCCGGTGGCAGGGGAGGGGTTGGATGTAGCAGTGCATGTTGGTGTCCTGGACAGGTTAAGGTGGCCTGTGATGCTGGGGAAGGCCCCGATTCTACGCAGCTTCCTGTGTGGCCTGGTCCTGCAGCCTCTGGAGGCGCGGCGCCTGCGTGGTTGGCTGCACGCCAGGCCTTGGCTGCAGGAGCCTGCAGAGTGAGACGGGCCAGGACGCACCTGGGCCTCGTGCGGTCTGGGCTTTCCGCAGCAGCTCCTCTCTCGCCCTCTCTGGGGTGACCCCAGCATCATAGTACATGTCTCTGCCTGTCCCCTGTGTCCTAGCTGCATGTGCCCACGTGCCTGCCGCAGGGCCAGGCCTACCACTGAGGCCCTGGTGAGCTGGCTCAGGTCTGCCCGGCTGGACCCTGCTGGTCCTGTGGTTTCGGGGGCCCTGTGGTCAGCCCTGAGCTAGCTGTCGGAGGAGCAGAAGAGACGCGGCCACGTGGCCGGCCGGGCGGAGTCGGTGCTCAGAGCCAGGCTGTGTGCCGAGCCTGGGGTGCCCGCAGGAAACTCAGCCCGCTGGTCCACCCCTCACGGCCTCTGCATGTGCCAGCGGCTGCATGTGCTTCTATTTTATTAGCTCTGCTCTGGGAAAATGGAGCTTCTTAAAACTGTCCCCTCTGGGAAAAGCGGCCCCCGCCTCTGCTGCCATTATGGGCAGTGACAACGTGAAAAGGCAGAATTGTGTGCGCAGGTCCCAGGCAGTCATAATCAGAGTAATTGTCCCAGGTTTCAGGTGCCCCTCTTTCTTGGAAGCTCAAAGCACTCCGTGAGCATTATCCAATTAGTGCTGGAAATAACCGGGCGCGAGCGGCGAGGACCGGCCCGCCCGCACCGATTGTGGCCAGGGGACCCGCAGCACCGAGAGGTTAAGTGACTGGCCCAAGGCCCCCACAGAGCCAGCAGCCAAGCCCGGGTTCTGTGCTGCGTGGATTCGCAGCCTCCCAAAAAGCATTTTCTCGGCAGCTGGGCTCCAAACGGCAGGCGAGAGGCCCCACACTGACGTAAGAGGCAGACACTGCCCGTCCAGCTTCCAGGTCCCAGTTTCCCTCTGGGATCCAATGGTGTCACCCCCGGCCCGGCTGCCCGAGCGGCCTGGGGAGCCTCTGCCTGCTGGCCCAGCTTCCGGCGGGTGGTGAAGCCACGGCGCCACAGCTGCTGTACACAACGAGCAGTGACCGAGGGAGCTAACCAAGCCGCATGCATTTTATGGGCTGCAGAGCAAATTAGCTATGAAGAATAACCCCCTTTTTTGGAGAAACAATCAGCGGAGGCATAATTGTTTAAGTAGCTCTCTTGATGGTGTGGTTTTACGAGCTCGTCTCAGCTGAATTATAAACACCCAGCCCAGCAGAGACCCGGGAGGGGTTTTGACCCCAGGTGCTGTGATGGAAATGGCTTGTGGGAAACCAGGGCATGCTGGGAACTTGATGGAGAGAGGATGGGAGACCCTTCTTCTGCTGGCTCTGGGAACCCAGAGCATGCTGGGACGTGAGTGGGTGAGGCTGGGAGGCCCTGCGGTGGCTTTGCTGAGCCAGGTGTGTGTGCAGAGTGCTTTGCTGGAAAGCTCCCTTCAGGGGCGGGCAGGGCGCGGTGATGAGGACGGCAGGGATGGCCGCGCTGAGAGCTCCTGGGGGCGGCTCCCACCTGGGCGCCAAGCAGGAGCTTCCTGGGGATCCCTGTGGCCAGCCAGGGGGGGCAGGGCTGACCCCAGAGGGTGTGTCCGGATCTGCCCACTCTCCACACAGTCCGGTGTCCGGGTCGTGCTCCACCGGGATGCCAGCGAGCCAGGACAGAGTGACGGAGACCCAGGCCGTGCACTCCCGTGGCTTGCTGCCCTGCAGGATCCGGACAGGAATCCTGAAGCCATGTGGGTGAAAGTCTCTGTGTGCTCAATGCTGAGGGGACAGGGGCCTGGGGTGGGTGCGTAGAACAAGGAGGTGGACGTGCAGACTGGTGGGGGCTGGTGGCCGAGGGAGCTCCCTGAAGGGCAGCGGAAGAGGTGAAGGGGTACCCGTGAAGGGGTATGTGTGTGCATGTAAGTGTGTATGTGGACACACATATGTGTGTATGTGTACATGTGTACGTGCACCCCATGTGCACTTGTGTGGACGTGTGTATGTATGTGCACTAGTGTGGATGTGCACATGTATGTGTGCATGTGTGTGATGCGTGTGTGGATGGTGTGGAGAGGAGGGGCAGGAGGCTGTCTAAGGCACAGGGAACAGTGAGTGGGACTGAGCAGGGGGAAGAAACTTGGGGAGACCCCTGTGAAGAGGGGAGGGGTGCTGGTGCTGGATGAAAAGGTGGCCCACCTCCAGTAGGGTGTCGTGTGTGCTGTGCAGTGAGCTCTCAAATTCAGGTCCACTGAACTCTCCTTAGCAGGTGTGTGGAGCAGAGCAGAGAGCTTAGCAGGCACAGGTTAGGAGCCGGTTAACCCAGCGGCCCTGAGTACAGGTGCGCTCTGCCTTGAGCCCTGCCCTGAGAGTTGCAGAGAGATGGCTCACCCTGGGGCTGGAGTCCCCAGTGCGGGACCCACAGCCTGAGGGACTGGCACGGAGCAGGTGCCTGTCGCCACCGACACCCTCACAGCCTCCCAACGACCACTCCCTCCCCCACAACCCCAGCTGGGGCCGCCGGTTAGGTTCAGCCTGAGAGTGATGGGGGACCTGGGGAGCAGGCAGGAGCCTGCTGGCTGCAGTGTGACCTCTGGGCAGTCAGAAGCTGGATTGTGCGGGTCTGTGGTCCCCAAACACGTCCCTCTCAGCACAGAACTCCCGTAGCTGAGCCACCAGCCGTGAGTGCAGTGAGACCCACAGTCTGTCTCTCCCAGGGTCCACGCCCCCTGCCTGATGTCCACCGTCCAGAGGGGGTGGTGGGCGTGCACGCCCTGGACAGGGCCCAGGGCTCAGCGGCGCGTGGTGGGTACCTTTGAGCACGGAGCTCCGGGAGGGGCAGCACGGCCATTTAAACAGCTTCGATGGCCACCTTCTTCCGTGAGAAATAGGTGGCCGCCCCTCCCGCCCGCCCTGTGATTATACAATAGATTTAAAGTCTCTGATATCCACAAATCTACATCAAAATATATTCTCTAGCCATGGGGAACTCTCGGAATTGTTAACCTTCTCCCCAGGTGCTAGAGGTAACACACTGTGAGATTAGATGTATATTTTCTTCAAGATACACCCCCCATCGAGGGGTTCATATTTACATCTTTTGTTGATATTTTTTATAGATTAAAAGCGCCTCTTTGCTAGGTGATAATTCTGCTAAGTACTGTAATTTGCTGCCATTAATATTTGTCTGAGTCCTAGTTTGCAAAATATATTTGCAACCACGTTAGAAAGTCGCATAATTGCTTCTTTGCGAGCCAGGGAAATGAGTGGTTTCCTTATGCAGCCTTTATCCTGTTAACCCCGGAGGGGAGGGGGTTCACGGGAGGCCTGGGGAGGGCTGAGCACCATTGGCCGGTGGATGCCGGTCCTGTTGGGGGCTCTGCTGTGTGTCAGGCCCTGCTCCCTCGCTGCACCCCCAGTGGGAGGTGAACGCCCTGGAGAAAGCCTTAGGCCCTGGGCAGTGGAGAGAGTTACTTAACCCAGGGACCTACGCCCAGACCTCCTGCCTTCCCAGGCTCTCCTAGGAAATGCAGGCATCCGCCTCCTCCCACCTGCTTTCCCAAGGGACTGTGGGAAAGGCCTCTGCTCAGGGGTCAAAGTCGCTCTGTGCCAGCCTCAAATGGTCAGGGAACATGGGAGTGACACAGCCGATGATGCAGCTGGGCCTGATGCCCTAAGAAGCTGAGCCGAGGGCCAAGGAGCTCAAGGCTGGGTGGGAGATGCCAAGGGAGGGGGCTTCTTTGTCACCCTCGGGGACAGGGATCACTATGGTGCAGGGTGGTGCAGGGTAGCCAGTACCTGCCACCTGAGTCTCTGGTCCCCAAGGCAGCTGGGGACCCTGGCTCTTAACTGTGCTCCCTGCCCTGCACAAGCCTGCCCTCAATGCCTCCTGGTGTTGGAACAGACAACCCCGGGCCCTTGTGGGCAGTGGGGTGTCACGTCTGGGTATGTCTTGCTGGGGCTCACTGCACAGGCCACGGCCAGACCCCCACGACAGGCCATGGCAGCCTGGCCTGGCACCCATCATTAGCAGGTTCTGACAGAGCTCTCTCAGGTCATCTCTGGCACAGCAGATGGTGTTCAGTTGGGGTACCCCGAATCAGAAGTGTGTTCTGCTCCTGTTGACTTGAAACTTTTCTCATGGGGCCTCTTGGAGCAGGACTGAGCTCTTGTCTTTGAAGCACCTGTGGGACACTCACTAGGCTGAACCCACTGAGGAGATGCGGTCCTGTCCCTGCGGCACCTAGGGGTCTTGGCACTGAGTTTTCTTGCTGAGATCTGAGGAGGCTGTGTTGAGTCAGCTCCTGGTCCCCAGGCCATCAGTGCCTGTCCACGTGCAGTGTGGTGTCAGGGAGGCCAGAGCACACAGGGTCGTTGGGGTGAATTCAGCCAGTCCCCTGGCTCTGGCTCGCTGAAGCCTGGATTGGTAGCACAAGAAAGCCCCTGGGAGCCTGTGCCCTGCTGAGCCTGACCCTCTGTGGGGCACAGCATAGCTGGGGGCAGGGCCCAGCCCTGTGAGCCAGGAGCATAGAGGCCTGCTGTGCCCTGCTCCGACCTGCCTGACCTCCGGCCTGCCAGGCTGCCCCCTCCCTGAGTTCCCAACTCACCGTTCACCAGGCCCGGTGCCTGGTATTTCTGGTCTACTGAACATTTCCATTCTCAGCCTTGCCCCCACTCCTCCTGGGACTCCTGCGAGGACTCCTGCCCCAGGCAGCCCTACTCAGAAAGGATTCGAGGCTCAGAGAGAACTGAGCGACCTCGTGTCACACAGCTCACTGGGCCCTGGGCCGTGGATGATACCAAACCTGCCCGTCCCTGGGTCACCACGGAGGGAGGAGCAGCCACCCAGGTCCAAAACGAAAGGCTCACTGCAGGATTACCCCGGGGCCCTGGGCTGGGAGGGGTGGCCACGGGGCTTTGTCCCAGGGCCTCGAACAGCCGAGCCCAATGCAGACAGAGCTCCAGTGACACCCTCTTCCGTCCCTCCTCCGTGAGACCTCCTGCCTCACGGTGGCCACGCAGGACACAGCTGAGAGAGGACTGGCCCCTGGCTGGGGGGCACCAGCCCGTGAAACCTGTCCTGAATCCTGAGGAGCTGGAATACTGGGGCATGCACTCTGATGGGGCGAGGCCCTCACCATCAACAGAGGAGCTGGAGCCGCCAGCCGGGTCCCCTACACTGCCCGCTGTCTTCCGCTCTGCCCGCTGTGGGGCGCTCTGCTTCTCTGAGCCGGGATCCCATCCACAGAGTGGCGATGGTCCCACTGGTTCACGTGCACGGGAGCCGCTGAAACTTCCCTTGGGGTACATGGGGCTCAGGTGGTCTGTAGGCCTCGGAACCAGTGGGGCACCACGGCTCAGCTCTGCTCCCTCACTGGCTGAGGCCGCCTCCTCCAGGCAGGGGCCAGGGCCCGCCAGTCCTCAGCAGAGTGGAGGCGGAGGGGATGCTGGTGCCTGGGGAATACGAGTGGTGGATGGAGAGCCCAGAACTGCCCCTGGCAGAGGCTGTGTGCTTGGTAGGGGCTAGCTCCTCTTGCTATTTCTAATGGGCAGAGCGCCAGCAATTGTCATATCCAACTTCCGACATTTCAGGGAAGCTGAGGGCCAGCGAAGGCCCGTCCAAGGTCACCTCGCATGCCTTGGTGGCAGGGCCACTGCTACACTCGTGCTGCTTCCAGGGGCTTCCTGGGAGGTTTGCCCATGTAGCCAGAATGTGTGGGGTGCTCCCTGTGCCTTGGGCACTCGACACACTTCATCTCCCCAGATCCTCTACTGTGACAGATGCCCTAGAGATTATGATCCCCATTTCACAGATGAGAGAACTGAGGCCTAGGATGGGAGAATGTATGGCCAAGGTCACACATGTTAGCAATGGCAGGAGCTGGGGTTTGAGGCTTTCACCTGTAGCACCCGTGGCCCACAGTGAGCACTGGAGAAGACGAAAGGGAGTCGCCCAGTGGAAACACACAGGTTGGGAACTGGTCCAGCTCCTGGGAGAAGCCAGGGCCCAGAGCAGCCTCAGTGGGTGGGAGGATCGTGGTTCCCAGAGGGTGGGTGGGTGCCGGCTTGAGAGAGGAGTGAGGGGAATAGCAGGGAGAGCAGAGAGAGGCTCCCAGAGTGAGAGCGAGGTACCCATGGGACTGGACACGCCTGCTGCTGCCCGCCTGCCTGTCCCTCTTGGAGCCACACCACTGCCTCCTGTGGGACCAGGACTGGGCACAGCATTGTCCAGTGGCTCCTGGAGGAGAGGCAGCCTTCTTTACTTCCTCCCAGTGCGGGGAGGCTACACCATGCGTGGTCCCGGGCGCCCTTCCTGTCTTCACAGACCCAGACACGAATTCGCTGCTCCAGGGAGCTGGCGGGCCAGGGACGGGTTCTGTGTAAGGCACGGGCGTTCCTGTGACCACTGGGCTCCGTGGGTCCCTTCTGCAGTGAGCCTCTCCCCACCCAGGCTGCGCAGGCCTGGTGTGTAGCTGCATATGTAGCTCTCAGCTCTGTCATGTCCCTTCTCTGAGCCCTTGGGGGAACCCAGCCTGGCCCCCAAGCGGGTTGGAAACACCACAGCTGGAGGTGTCAGGAAAGAGATTTTTCTCTGCTGAGCAGACCCTCCAGAGTCCCCCATATGCCCCAGAAAAACCCAGCAGGAAGTCGGGATGCTGATCCTCTTTGCACCTCTTCCCTCGGATCCACAAGCTTCTCTCCCGCCTAGGGAGGGGCTTCAGCCCAAATGAAGAAATTTCCCATGGGACCACTCAAGTGGAGGGGTCGGGGACCTCGGACAAATCCATTCCCCATGGCGGCAGCAGTGGCTTCCGGGGCCGCAGCTGAAGCCCACAAAGGCTTAGGGATCTCTGATCCGTGCCCCAGGGATGCCCAGAGTGGCCAGCACATGTCAGATGCACGGGAGCTGCCCGTTACAGAGCTGGGATCCCCCTTGGACTGGGCCAGCTGCCACCTCCGAGGCTGCCTGGCCTCGCCCCAGCATCAGGGGTCCCCGACTTTGCCTCCGGCACTCTTGGATTGCTTGTTTGCAACAAGGAGCTCTTCACGTCTGCCCTGGCTGCCAAGGGCGGGGCCGCCAGACATGGACGCCTTGGAATTCCCAGCCTCTTGGTGCATCCTCTGCTCTTGAGCATCTGAGTGCCCTGTCTGGTCTCTAGTCGCTCACTATTTGTCCCTGGCAACCTGGCCTTCATCAGTGGAGCCCAGCCACACCATGCTGCCATCACTGGTGTTCACAGATCCACCAGGCTTCTCTGCCCTCGTCCTAATATGAGCTCATAGCCCTCCGCAATGTCAGTGCCTCTTATTTGACATACATGCCTGTTGGCCTGCACAACCCGTGGTCTCGCGTCTTTCCACCCGCTCATCTTTGATAGCTCCTCCTCCTCTAAAGGCCCGAGTTTGTCAGGTTTGCTCCACTTCCCTGTCTCCCCGCACAATGCTCTGGCTTTCAGACTTCACCTTACCTGTTTGCCAGTCCCTGTGACTCAGTGGCAGGCAGCAGTGAGCGTGCGTTTCTCGTCGGTGCCCCTGTGGCTTGGCTGGGCTAGCTTGGGTCCCCGTGCCTCACTCTGGGGTGCAGCTGCACGGCCATGGTCTTCTCATGGCAAGAACTTGTCAGGGTTCTTCCGAGAAGCAGGTGCAATGAATCTCCATGGAAACTCAGAAAGAGACTTGGTGCGAGGCCTCGACTTATGTGGCTACAGAGGCTGGGAGACTCCTTGATCTGCCCTGGGCAGGCTGGAGGCCAGGAAAGCTACTGGTAATGGTTCCAGTGTAGTCTGAAGGCCCGAGGACCAGGGGTGCTGCCAGTGTGAGTTCCAGTTTGAGTCTGAAGGCCCTGGACCCAGAACCAATGCCCACACGCAGGAGCCGGAGCTCAAGAAGGAGGGCGAAGTTTTAACTGGATCAGCCCCACTATCAGCAAGGGCCGTCTTCTCTACTCCTCCGCTGATTCAAATGCAGATAGCTTCCAGAAGCGTCCTGGCAGGTGTGTGCAGACACTGTATCTTGTCAGCAATGTGGGCATCCCTAGCTCCGGCAGGCTGACATAAAATTAGCCATCACACAGTGAAAGAACTCATGAGAGCAAGAAGCTTCAAGCGTCTGCTCCCATTGGGTTTGCTGCTGACCCCCTTGGTGGACTTTGAGTCAACCTCAAGGTCAGGGGTGAGGAAGCAGGCGTGGCCCAGGGGTGACTTGTGGCCTGGATGTGGATGGATGGTTCTATTACTGCAGAATGAGGAATCAGGACCAATAAGTCAGTCTACCCCAGCGCATCTGCAGTGAGGGCCCCCAGATGTGTCTCTGGACTGGTTCTCGGTTTGGTGCTTTGCACCCATACTCCTGGGCCCCCGTGACTTCTCCACTGGACTCTCCTGGTGAACACAGGAGACGCTCACTTGGAGCAGCTGGGGCCTCTTTAGAATGCAGGGTCCTTGTCTGCCCAAAGAGCCGGTGGACCCGGGTGAGGTCCTGCTTCTGAGAACAGGTGTGAGGGACAGGGTCTGTGTCACCTTGATGTACTTTCGGATGTCATGATGGTTGAGAACTTGAAGGTTCGGCCAATGACCGAGTTTTGAACCAATGAACAATTTTGGGGGGGGTGCTTGAACCTTCTGTTGACCTCTCCCAAGGCCTGTGGTCCTGGCCTTCACTGGCCTCTCTTGGACACTGGGCAGAAGGTCAGCTGGGCCACGTAGGGCCAGGGGATGGGGACAAAGCAGGCTGTGGGTAGGAGGAAGGACCTGGGACATGGCCGTGCACCGGTGCCCAAGCCCACCTCTGAGTTCCGAGGGGCAGGACCGGGGTAAGCCCCGAGTTCCACTCCTGCTAGGATGGAGCCTTCTGTGGCCATTCTCATGGAGACAAGTGGGGCCCAGGAGCCTGGGGTCCCGGGCAGACTGCCCACCCCGCCCCTGGCCTGCAACAACCTTCCTTGAGCCCCGTGTACCCCAAACAAAAGCTGCCTGTGACTCCTCAGCCTTTGTGCACATCTGCACTATTAGCAATGCTAATATCACTCTGCAATGATAAATAATTAAACAATTATGGTCATGAATCAATAAGTTTAGCACAGTTTTTCATCAGCAAATTGTACTGTATAAACAAGAAATAGGAATTACCAAGTCTAATTTCCCCCTAAAATTATAAGCATTTTATATCTAATAATTAAAAAAGTATTAGAATTCAACGTAGGATAGTTAGAAGTTTAAGGAATCTTCAGTTTCCGCCCAATAGCATTAAATCGTCATGTTTTATGTTCTCTGAATCTGATTAACATTTTGAGATCTGGCCACAGAGATCTTTCTTTGTTAGCTCCCGGAGAGGTCTACTCCAGGTTCCTGCTTCCCACACGTGGAGAATCCAGTGGGCTCCAGGCTCTCAGTCTGTGGGGCCAAGGGCAAGAGAGATTTGTGGGAATTCTTGATTGAGAGCACTGGTGACAAACCCTGGTTTACAGGCTCACGCCGGCCCTCACAGTCTTTGGAAGTCATATTGGGTTTGAGTTTAGATTTCAAGTTGTTTTTTAGGGGAAGAAGCAGACCAATGCAGAGCAGGCAAGAACACAGGTGCCCAGGGCTACACCATCTTGATGGAGCATACACTATGCAGGATGCCACAGTCCCCACTCCTCCCTACAGTCTCCCCCGGCACCAGGGCGGAGGACACACAATTGTCTCGGAGAGCCATAGGAGGGATCTCGTCCCCTGTGCCTGGCTCTCACCTCTGTCACCTGCTTGCCACCTCTGCTAATGGCTGGGATTCCATGGCCCTGAATACTCTACGCATGTGGGGCAGAGGTCAGGGCAGGTCAGAACCCCAGGACACTTTCTAGGTGGAAAGCTGAGTGTCAGAGCAGCAAATGGCTGAGCGCTGAGACCGAAGTCCCCCCGGGCCAGCGTCCTTTCCGCCGCTGCCCATCGTGTGTTTGGCTTTTGCACGCTCACTGGCAGCCCAGAGAGCCTCTGCCTCCCTCGGGATCCCTGCTGACACCTCGACGCCCCCCTCCATGTGCTTCTTCCCTTATCTGCCCCTCCGTCCCAGGCTCCCAGAGCAGTGGCCCAGACTCCACCACTCTGTCACTGCCAAATGGCTCTGGGTGTGGTGCGAGGGACGCCGTGCGCTGCAACCCCTTGGGACGGACCCCTGCTCCTGCAGCCCTTCCCACCCTCCCAGGCACCTCGTGGGGACGTGGGAAGCCCTTGGCCCCCAGCCCACCTCCTCCACGCCAGGGCGGTGGCTGCAGCCTTCCGTGGGACGTTCTGCTCCCAGCCTGTGAACTTCTTTGAAAATATTGCATCACTGGGGCTGGTGCTGTGGCGTAGTGGGCAAAGCCGCCACCTGCAGTGCCGGCATCCTATGTGGGCGCTGGTTCAAGTCCCAGGTGCTCCTCTTCCAGTCCAGCTCTCTGCTGTGGCCTGGGCAGGCAGTATAAGATGGGCCAAGTCCTTGGGCCCCTGCACCCACGTGGGAGACCCGGAAGAAGCTCCTGGCTCCTGGCTTCGGATCAGCATAGCTCCGGCCACTGCAGCCAGTTGGAGAGTGAACCAGAGGATGGAAGACCTTTCTCTCTCTCTCTAACTCTGCCCCTCTGTAACTCTGCCTTTCAAATAAAAAATAAATAAGTAAATAAATAAATAAAATATTGCATCACTGCTGAGGCCGTGGTTTCTCAACTGCACATTTGATAACGGACCCCCGCCCACTCAGTGGTGAACAAGCCCACTGCCCTCAGGAGGGGTCCAAGCCCTTGCTGGGTGCTTCAGGCCTGAAGGGGGTTCTGAAAAGCCACGGAGTCAACAGGGAGAGTCCTCGGGACACAGCCCATGCGGGCGCAGAGGGGGCAGGTGCCTGGGGCCGGGGAGCAGGGCCCGTGCCTTTGTCCTGTGGGTCCATCTGCGTACCCCCTGGGGTCCTCCTCACCTTGTGCCAAGTTCCTCATCTCCTCGGGCCGTGGAGCTCTATGTGATGGGGGCGGTCCATCCCCATCTCACAGATCTCTCTGTGATAAGGATGGGGTCCTGGTGGCTACGACTGTGGGCTAACAGGGGGTTTCAGAGCTCATGGTTCCAGGACCCATAGATCCTAACCCGCACTCCTTTGGGAAGCAGGCCCAGTGCACACGAGAGCAAAGTCGCAGGCTGCCCACCTGATGGACACTCCCACAAGCCCACGGGATGGGGTGAGTTCTGCAGCCCAGCGCTCCGGGGGAGGGGAGCCTGGCTGTGACTGGGACTCCCACGCCTGGCCCTTGATGGGCCCCACACACCTGCCCGCCCAGGGCTGCCCTGTCCTGCCTGTGCCTGGCCATGCTTTCCCCAAGCCTGGGAACATTCCGTTCCTGCTGCTGTCCTGGGTAGAGCGAAGCTCCCTTGGTCTTCCCAGGCCACTCCACATCCCCAGCTCTGCTGTGAGGCTTGGTGGACAAGGCTCCATCACCTACCCTGTGACCTGGGCCGTCCGTTTCCCTGTCTGTGCCTCCCAGGCTTGGGCTGGCCATGCAACAAAAAGACCTTGTGATGGAAAAATCAATGTTGTCATGTGGGATAGCTGAGGCTAAAGCCCTGATGCGGAGACCGACATGTTACATTTTGAGTCCAGCCTGGAGGGTCTACACTGGCAGGAAAGTCTCCCAGGGCCCTTCAGGAGTCAGCTCCGGGCCCCCGTGGAATGTGCGGACTCAGGGGTCATTACTTGGGGGCTCTGAATGCCCTGTGTTAATCACCGGTCAGCGGAGGACATCCCCTTGAAAGAGGGCGGCAGCCATCAGTTAAATAAACATGTTTAACTAGGTTGCTCAGTCCTGGAGAAACACCTGCTAACAAATCAAGTGCCCAGCAGGGTTTGCCTGAAGCCCTGCACCCCAGCTGGTGGCCAACACCACGTCAGGGACCCAAGGGACGGAGGCCCAGCATGGGGAGCATTTGGGTGGGGTGGGGAGGGAGTCCCAGCCTGGGTTTCTGTTGGGGAGCAGGGCCTGAGGCCAAGGCTGAAGGCAGGTAGCTGACGGACCTGATCCCAGGGACGGGGGCAGGAAGGAGTCTGGAACGAGGTGCACTTGGCACCCAATGGATCATGAACGTGGGCCCTTGGTGCTTGGCCTTGTGAGACCTTCTAAGGGGCACATAATATGCAGCAGGGGTGTGGGTGGGGCTGGGAGTCGGGGAGGGGTGCATCGCGGTGCCGCTGGTTAACCTACATCCTGTACCCGAGTGCCCGGTTCAAGTCTTGGCTGCTCTGTGCTTAAATCAAGCTCCCTGCTAATGCACCTGGGAGGCAGCAGATGATGGCCCAGTTACCTAGGTTCCTGCCACCCATGTAGGAGACCCAGATAGAGCTCCTGGCTCTGGGCTTTAACCTGGAGCTGGTGGGCATGTGGGGAGTGAACCAGCAGATGGAAGCTCGCTCTGGCTGTCACTCTGCTTTTCAAACCAATCTTGTTGGAAAAAGGACACATTAGCTGAGGCATGTGGCCTTAGCGGGGGTGACCCTGAGGTTGTAACTGCTCTGATGTGTGCTTGTCAAGCGGCCTGCACTGTGGCCTGGGTGACCCACACCTGGCCACACCTGGCCGTGAGAGGTGCCTGCCCATGTAGGGCTGGGGGCATGCAGGGGATGCTACAGCCGGGGCAAGGGGCTCAGGGAGCTTTGGAGCACTCAGGGCACTGGGGCACTTTTCCTTCCCACGGCACCTCCGGGGCGGAGAGGGATCACAGCTCACGGCCCCTGTGTCCGGCTTCTCTGGGGTCAGAGCTCCAGGGTCCCCGGTGGAGGCTGGGGCTGAGCAGCCGGAGCATCCTCGGAAGACGCACGTGGGAGCTGTGCCCAGGGGCCAGGGTGGCCTTGGGTCTGCACCGGCCCCTGCAGCCTGGCCGCCCCCTCCCCAGTTAGTCTCTGTCTGTGGGTGAAGTCTCAGGGCCATGGTGCCGATGCCAGACTGCTGGGGCTCCAGATTTTGTTTCGCTCGATGGCTCTTAGCAACATGTTCCTTGCATTCTGCTCATTCTGTCTCACATTTCACACTTCCCCAGGCTGCGAGATCCATCCGTGTAGTGCAAACGCTTCCGACAGGGCTGCGCCCGGGGACCCTGCTGGGCCCAGCCGGGAGGACGCACCAGGGCTTGCTGGGTGTGCGTGTGTGAGGGGGTGTTCTGGCCGGGACAGCTCTGGGGGGACCAGCCCCCATCTCCTTCCTGCCTTGCCAGCCCCTCTGGGAGCCAGCAGGTGCCCCGATGGCTCCTCCTCCTCCCCCTTCCCCTAGGCGCTCTGAGCACCCCTGGGGTGGCCCAGGCCGACAGCTCCAGAATCCCCCCACATCTCACAACAGCCCTCCAAGGCTGACTCCGGAGGAGCAATTGTTGAAAAGTTTTCTCTTCCACCTTCTCAAGTCACTCAAGGAAAAAAAAAAAAGCCAAAAAAAAAAAACAAAAAAACAAAAAAACAAAAAAACCTCTCCTAATTCCCTCCATCTATTTTTATGGGTTTATAGTAAAACAATTTTTATTCAGGGTTTCCTTTTCTTTTTCTTTCTTTTGCAATCCTGGATTAACCTGAACTCCTAGAGTTTCGTGTGTGTATCTATGTCTCTATTTATCTATCTATATTTTGAATTTTAAATCTGTAATAATATTCAGAATTAGCTCGCAAAACTGGATTACACAAAGCCAGCAGGTTTAAAAATATTTCAAAGATGTTGCTTTCATGCTTCAAATCCTTGCAAAGCCAAATACATTCACTTCTGAAACTAAGTCTTGGGTTTTGCTGGGGAAAAAAATAAGAAAAATGTTTAATAGCACATATGGCATAATTTTATTTGACATCTGTTTTGTAACAAACAATATTTAGCTCACTTATTTGCTGAATGATACAGTACACAGTGCAAACAAAAAGTCCAATGAGCAGTTTTTACAGAGTTTGCAATATATCAATATTTATTGCAAAAGAACGCAAAACTTAAACATTTAAGTGTGTTATTGATTGTAATATGCAAAACATTGATTACTGTATGTTGCCATTGCAAAAAAAATGTGTACTAAATGCCTTCTGGGGTATGAAAATGAGGTACACTTGAGCAAGACGAGTTTGCCTGCTCCCTTTGGTGATATTTAGTCCCAGGCCTGTTCCCCCATCATTTATGTCATCTATCGAAGACAGCTGTCAATATATCTAAGATGCTTTAGCTCATAACAGCAGAAATGCTGTGACTATTGGCTTCATCGGGAGGAGTGATTGATTTTAATGGAAACAACATTTAAAAACTCAGAATGCACTTTCTGTTGGCGGTGCTAATAGAATGCTCTAATGAATTGAAGCTTCACACATAAACGCGTGCTACTTACGGCGAGAATTAGCAAAGGACAACAATGGTTGATGCATTCGGTTTTTTTTTTTTTTTTTTTGCTCTAAAGTTGAAATAAATTATTCGTTTGCATAATTGGTCCACAGGACGTAGGACAGAAATAGAACCAGGGTGTCATAACCTGGTGGGCAAAGCAAACACGAAACTCTGGTCAGTGAAGCCCAAGCGGGGCGATGGTGCGGATTCTGTGATCACCGTCATTATTGGAAAAATAATGTCAGAAGCGGTATTTGAACAGATAATTCTCCCCGTTGTGGGCAGGAGGAAATGACAAGCATTCCTCATTCTGTTTAGGTCCTGGGAGGTGGGCACATTTATCTTGGAGGCGACAGGAAGCCGGCCGAGGCGAGCCTGCTTCGCTGAGGGGTCTGCTGGGATTGGTGGGGGCTCCTTCGGGGGCCCCCAAAACAAGGCTCCCAAGGGAGGAAGGGCCCCGGAGCAGGCATGCTACAGATGTGTAGGTCTCCCAGGAGAGACCTCTGAGACTTCCCGAAGAGCCAGGATTAGAGCAGCGGTGACAAAGCCAACAGCTGACGTTGGCCGACTGCCTCCGTGTTCCCAACCCCGCGTCAGAGCTGGGCGTGCGTGCACAGCCCGCCATTCATCCCCTGACCTGGGCCCTCCCGGAAGCTCTCTCCAGCTGCACAGAAGCCTGTTCTGTGGCTCTAAGCACTTTGAAAAAGCCGGGGTGTGCACCCCCCACTTTGCAATCCTTTCTCAGTCGCACTTGGTGGCCCCTGGGAGGCTCTGAGCGCCGGAGTGGAGTGAGGGCAGGACTGGGAACCCCAAGGCCATGGCCACTTGCTGCTGGTGGCCAAGGTCTTCTGTGGACTCAGATGTGAGTGGGGAAGCAGGGTACGCGGTGAGCAGCTTTGGTGGGACATGGCGCCCAGGGAAGGAGCCTCCTGCAGGGGGCGGAGGGAGCTGAGGCTAGATCAGGCCTCCTCCCAGGCGACCTCGGGGCATGGTGGCCTGCAGGGTCCCCCAGCGCTGTCCTCCCGGGGCTGAGAGACAGTGGCCCCTGGCTCTCTCTGCCCTTCCTCACATCTCCCCCAGCCTCTGGCCGAGGTGACAGAATCTCAGTCCAGCTGGCTCCCTCCCCCTGGGGTGGGCTTTGTCCCCGCTGGCTTTCCACTTTCCTAAGTATGGCCTATGCTGCATTTCTTAGAGGAGGGGTAAATGAGATGCTACGTGGAAAGGATTGCACAGTACTTGGCCCAGAGTAAGTGCTCAGCAAACACTGGTTTTTGTTCTTCCTTTTTTAAAATATTTATTTATTTATTTGAGAGGCAGAGGCAGAGTCAGAGATAGAGAGAGAGGTTTTCTATCCATTGGTTCACTCCCCAAATGGCTGCAATGGCCAGAGCTGGGCCGATCCAAAGCCAGGAGCCAGGAGCTTCTTCTGGGTCTTCCATGCAGGTGCAGGGGCTCAAGCACTTGGGCCATCCTCCACTGCTCCCCCAGACCACAGCAGAGAACTGGACTGGAAGAGGAGCAGCTGGGACTCGAACCAATGCCCATATGGGATGCTGGCACTGTAGACGGCGGCTTTGCCCCCTACACCACAACACCTTCCCCTGGTTATTGTTCTTACTAACTGTCCCTGCTCTAGGCCGTGGTGAGAACTTGACTGTGGCCAAACCCCATCCTGGGCCTCAGTTTCCCCACCTATGACACTGCAATCACGCTCTATTTGTACCTGCTAGGACTGCTGGGGCTATGGCCCTGAGATGCTCCATGGCCAGTGCTTTGTCCAGTGCCTGCCACGCAGCCTGGCGTTAGGCGATAGTAGCAATGATCCTGGCATCACCCAGGCCCCTTTGCAAACAAAGAGGCGCCTTCACCCAGGACAGGGCTTGTGTTGGAGGACCTGCCCTTGCAGCAATTGTTGAGTGGGGGAAACGAGGGGTCACCACTGTCCCCTCACCCCCAGCAGGAGAAGGCAGGCGCTGGCAGGTGTGGCTGGAACAATTGGCGTCGGTGACTTGGAGCTGAAACCTGGCTTGTGCCCGTGGTGGGGACCTGGCTGCAGCCCGGCCCACCTACCCCTTTCCTCTCTGTCCTCAGCAGTGAGGAGAAGCCGTGACGGAAACAGAGAACAGAGGCGAACAATATATGTCACAGGGAAATAAGACCACTGCACAGCCAGAATAAATAATAATATTTTTTTTCCGGCTTTAATGAAAGTCTATAGATATAAAAAGCTGGAGAAAGGGGCTTTTTTTTTTTTTTACAGACCTTAATTATAGCAGGGTTGTTAGTAAATTTACTGAATAGCAAATGTAAAATATTCTGATGGCCTGAGTAAAACCACATATTTAAGCCTTCTAAATGAACATTTCTGTTTTTTGAGTAATTTGTACCATCTGTGTCAAAATTCTGAGTCTAAAAAAAAAAGCAGTGGAACAAATGTTGGTTCCATAAAACAGTCCTAGTTCATTGTTGAAATTGTCACACATTAACATTGCAGGCCATCTGGGAAGACAAAGCCTCGAACCAGATTGCGGAGACGGCTTTATTGGGCTGGTATTAATCAGGACGTGGCATAATATTTAAGCAGAAAGGAGAGATGAGGTGAAGTGGGGCCCTCCTTCCGGCCCGGGCCGTGCACGAGCTGCACCGTAACCCCGCACTCCAGGCAGGGCGCAGGGCCCTCGTAAAGCCCGTCTCATCAGTGGAAAATGGAAATAAAAGGCAAGGTAGGATTTCCGCTTTGGGAGCTGGCCCACAGAGCACAGGGACTTCTGGGGAAGGCGCACTCTCTTCCAGCGGGGTGAGCTCTTCGCCGGGCGGGAGAGAGCTGTGTGCAGCGCCACCTCTCTTCCTGTCACCTTTCTGGGAACGGCTGTCACCGGGGATGGACAGCCAGGCCCACCGCCTGTGCCTCTGCTCTCCTGGCCCGCCCTGCTGGACTGGACTGGGCTCCCTGGGCCTCCCCCAGCGAGGAGGGCTCGACGTGACACTTCATTTAGGATTCACAGCTGAGAGTCGAGAGACAGAGGCGCTGTGGCTGCCATGTGTCCTGGCGTGGGTGGGTGATGGATGTCGAGAACCAGTTGTCCCCAGTGGGCTGGACCATCCCCTCCCGGTGTGAGTGTCTCCCGGAACACGGACACAGACCCCCGTGGGGCAAGAGACCTGTGTACCACTGGCCTCCCTGGGTGCTCCATGTGGGTGCAGGGCCATCTGGGGGCTGGCTTGTGCTGCACCCCTCCTCCCACCAACCAGGGGTCAGCAGGTCTCAGGGTGGTGGGGCCACGCCTTCCCAAAGGATTTCCCGACAAGTCTGACTATGCATTTAGTGTTAGGCATGGTGAGGCTCCAACCTGTGTGCTATGTGGCCCCATGTGCTTGAACACGTGGGCCCAGGGTGTGGGGTGCAGGGCCTGGGGTCTGTGGGGCATGGAGGGCTGGGGCATGCAGGCCTCCTGGCTCTGGCGCTGGCTGCCTTTGTCCTTTGATCATCGGAAGCTGTCCCTTCCAGCCTGGTGGTGGCCGGCAGGTTTGCTCCCAATTGCCGCAGGCATCAGGGCCCGTCACCTGGGCCTGGTGTAAAGGCGGGAAGGGCTTACCTGGACAGTTTAGAAAATATTTGACAAGAGGGAAGGCAACTTGCTCAAGTAAGCAGGGAACAGCCAGGAAAACTGTGGGATGCGTGAAGACGAAACTCTGAAAACTGGAAGCAGATTATAGCACTCTGCTGTGCAAAGCTCTTGGGTTGCTCAACTTGCCCCTGAGAGATGGGGCAGGCTCCCTGGAGGGCCCCGTGAGACCAGAAGGAGCCTTTTGTCTGCCCCCTCCCTGCCACAGGGCCTTTGCATGTGCGGTGTGCTGTTCTCATCACCTAGGGGCCCTTGCTTGCCACCCCAGTCAGCCCCATCAGTTCCTTTTCTTCCTCCAGTGCCGTTCCTTCTTCAAGGATGACTGTTTGGGTCTCACAGCGCCCTGCCCAGCTCCTTTGCAGCCCACGTGGCTGTTTAGTTTGCTCATTGTGTGATTACTGTTTGTAACTCGTGTCTGAACACAAGAAGACCCCCTCTCTTCCCAATGAAAACACAGGAGCTTTTAAAGGGGGTCCTTGCTACCATGCACAGACTTGACAGATGCAGTCAAATAGTCCAATGCCTCTCTTTTTTAAGGTTTATTTTTTATTTATTTGAAAGAGAGGAGAGAAAGAGGTCTTCCATCTGCGGGTTCACTCCCCAGATGGCCACAACAGCTGGTGCTGGGCCAGGCCAGAACTAGGAGCCAGGAGCTTCTTCTGGGTCTCCCATGTGGGTTCAGGAGCCCAAGCACTTGGCCACCTTCTTATGGTGTCTCAGGAGCATTAGTGGGGAGCTGGGTTGGAAGTGGAGCAGCCGGGACTCCAACAGGCGCCCATATGGGATGTCAGCGTCACAGGTGACAGCTTAACCCGCTACGCCACCGCTCCGGCCCCAGTCCGATGCCTCTGAAGGACGGTCATTAATGACGTTGTGATGCACATTTAAAATTACTTTTTCTACAAGACAGTGCATTCACGAGGAGTCTTCATCATCCTCCTGCCAGGAATCAATTGCATTCGAGCTCTCCCGTGCACCTCTACCCTCACTGCCTGTGCTCCTGGGGTGCTGCTTTCCCCTGGCCCCCCGCTGCAGGGGCCTCTGGGGTACAGAGCTGTGCAGACCCCTGGAGGTGATGTCGAAGCCCTGAGCGCCACTTGCCATCCGTGTTCTCCAGCGAGGAGCCACTTCTCGGGTTGCATTTTTATGTGGCCCTGAAAAGGCGGCTTCCCAGTGCCATCAGCCTCTGCCCCTCTGGGGTCCCACAGCCCTCTGCAGGAGTCACCATGGCGGTTCTGTTTCTTTTCTTTTTTTTTTATCAATCCCATCAGGTGACCTGGATAAGCATCTGAAATTAGCATCCATTGAAGACTTGCAGGACTGTCTTCTCCTTCAAGTTCAAGTAGAAAGTAGCAGAACAGAGCCCTGTCACGTGAGAGATGGCTCTGCAGAGACTCGCGCAGCAGCCAGACCCTGCAGAGGACAGTCAGGGGGCTCGTGCTCATTCGTCAACATCCCCAAGTTAGACAGCTCACAAAAGGGCCTGGCCTCTGCGCCTTTGGTCAATGCCAAGTCCTGGGACCTCACGAGGGACCCAAGGGGCGAAGGAAATGCAAACATCTCAGAGTGGAGAAAAGGAGGTGGTGTAGGTGGGTCTGCACGCAAGAGGACAAGAGGAGTGTGCTGAGGAAGGCGCTGCCATTGCACAGTGAGGACTGGGAAACCTCACACACACCCACATGGACACACATACACAGACACACAAGCACAGACACACGCACATGCAGATACACACAGACACAAGCAGATGCTCAGACACAGAGTCAGGAGAACACACGCAGGGACATGCAGAGACACACAGACACAAACACACACACATGCAGATACACACAGACACAGAGATGTTCACCAACACAGGGACAGAACACACACACAGAGGTACACAGATACAAACACACACAGACACACAGAGATGCTCACAGACACAGGGACAGCAGAACTCACATGCACACAGAGACACAGACACAGGCAGACACACAGAGACACAAACACACGCAGATGCTCACACACACAGAGACGCCAGCTCAGAGACATAGACACATATGTGCTGACACAGAAACACGCATAGGCGTGCCTATGGACACACACCGAGGCCCCCACACAGACAGACCTATAATAGCAAATTCCAAAAGTAGAGTGGTCCCAGGCCAAACAGAACCTTCCAGAAGGGGGTGGGGGGCGGAAGGCATGCCCCTGCCCTAGCCATGGGTCTCGTGCCAGAGTCTGAGCAGGTACCGGGCGCAGGCCTCTCCTCTCCTGAGCACCGCCCCCCCCTGCTGTTGTCAGCTCCTTAATGTCTTCCACTTAAGTAACCGCCACTGAGGTGTGTGGCTTCCTGGTGCCTAATGGCCCGGGGTGTCGCTGAGGGCTATTAACCCTGCTGCCCATTAATCCCAGGAAATGCCCAGGGTCATTACAGGCTCTGTGGCTCTCATGAGCAGTAATGTAGCCCGACGGGTGCCCGGGGCCACCCAGCCCCCCCACCCCCGCCACCAGAGGTCCTGGCGGGAGCCCTGGCTCCTTGGGTGACCGGGGAGTTTGGGAGGGCACCCGCGCGCAGGTGAGGCTGTGGGCTCCTTGCCTGTACCCCAGGGGCCGCAAGTGGGGGAGACGGAGAGGGGCACCAGGCTTTTCTCTTCCAGGGTCCTCACCGCTGCCTCCAAGAGTGGCCTGGAGGTGGCCGGTGGCTGGTGCGGGGCCCGGAGCGAAACCGGGAGGTGCAGTGACTGCTGCTGTGTTTGGGGGGGGGGGGCGGAGACTTTACTGGAGAGGGGTCCAGGCGGCCTTGTGGTTCTGGAGGACAAGGCAGAGTGCTCAGCTTCCCACCTTCGCTGCACAACAGGAAGGCACGTGACTTTGGCTCGCACATGACCTGGACTGCTTCATGACCCCTGCTGTCCTGTGGCCCCTGCTGTCCCGTGGCCCCTGCTGTCCCGTGGCCTCTGCTGTCCCGTGGCCCCTGCTGTCCTGTGGCCCCTGCTGTCCCGTGGCCCCTGCTGTCCCGTGGCCTCTGCTGTCCCGTGACCCCTGCTGTCCTGTGACCCCTGCTGTCCCGTGGCCCCTGCTGTCCCGTGGCCTCTGCTGTCCCGTGACCCCTGTGGTCCCATGACCTCTGCTGTCCTGTGACCCCTGCCGTCCTGTGACCTCTGCCATCCCATGACCTCTGCTGTCCCGTGACCCCTGCTGTCCTGTGACCTCTGCTGTCCTGTGACCTCTGCTGTCCCGTGGCCTCTGCTGTCCCGTGACCCCTGCCGTCCCATGACCCCTGCTGTCCCGTGACCCCTGCTGTCCTGTGACCCCTGCTGTCCCGTGGCCCCTGCTGTCCCGTGACCCCTGCTGTCCTGTGACCCCTGCCGTCCTGTGACCTCTGCCGTCCCATGACCTCTGCTGTCCCGTGGCCCCTGCTGTCCCGTGACCCCTGCTGTCCTGTGACCCCTGCTGTCCCGTGGCCCCTGCTGTCCCGTGGCCCCTGCTGTCCCGTGACCCCTGCTGTCCCGTGACCTCTGCTGTCCTGTGACCTCTGCTGTCCCGTGACCCCTGCTGTCCTGTGACCTCTGCTGTCCCGTGACCCCTGCTGTCCCGTGGCCTCTGCTGTCCTGTGACCCCTGCTGTCCCATGGCCTCTGCTGTCCCGTGACCCCTGCTGTCCTGTGACCCCTGCTGTCCTGTGACCCCTGCTGTCCCATGACCCCTGCTGTCCTGTGACCCCTGCTGTCCCATGACCCCTGCTGTCCTGTGGCCCCTGCTGTCCTGTGACCCCTGCCGTCCCGTGACCTCTGCCGTCCCGTGACCTCTGCTGTCCTGTGACCCCTGCTGTCCTGTGACCCCTGCTGTCCCATGACCCCTGCTGTCCCGTGGCCCCTGCTGTCCTGTGACCCCTGCTGTCCCGTGGCCCCTGCTGTCCCGTGACCCCTGCTGTCCTGTGACTCCTGCTGTCCTGTGACCCCTGCTGTCCTGTGGCCCCTGCTGTCCCGTGGCCCCTGCTGTCCTGTGACCCCTGCTGTCCTGTGACTCCTGCTGTCCTGTGACCCCTGCTGTCCTGTGGCCCCTGCTGTCCCGTGGCCCCTGCTGTCCTGTGACCCCTGCTGTCCTGTGACTCCTGCTGTCCTGTGACCTCTGCTGTCCTGTGACCCCTGCTGTCCCATGGCCCCTGCTGTCCTGTGACCCCTGCTGTCCTGTGACCCCTGCTGTCCCGTGACCCCTGCTGTCCTGTGACCCCTGCTGTCCCGTGGCCCCTGCTGTCCCGTGGCCCCTGCTGTCCCGTGGCCTCTGCTGTCCCGTGGCCCCTGCTGTCCCGTGGCCTCTGCTGTCCCGTGGCCTCTCTTCCTGTGCCCTCTCTTTCTCTGATCTGCTGTTAGACCTCTTGGGTTTGAATCCCGACCTTGTTTCCCAGCCGCGCGGCCATCTCCTTAGCTCTTCTGAGATTCAGGTTCCCATAAGAAGGGAAAAGCCGCTGTGCTGTCACCGGATGCAGGCAGCACAGCCCACGCGAGCGTCGCGCAGGGCGGAGCCAGGAGGAGCTCCAGGCATGCTTCCTCCTCCTCCTCCTCGCACCTGTACTGGTTTCTGCTGCTCTGTCTGTCTGTCTGTCTTCTGGCCTCTGTCCCCTTGCTGCCATGTCATCACCTGTCCAGCCAGTCCTCATTCCCCAGCAATGACACCCCTGCTCCCGTGGGCTGGAGTGACCTGCCCCTGTCCACAGCCAGCACTGGGCTGCAACTGAGCTCTCTCTGGGTCAAGGGCCAAACTCTCGCTTGATGAAAATGGCTCCTACCACTTTTGGGGGTGCAGAGTATGTGACTCTCATTCAAGACAGCACTTCTGGGGGCCGGCACTGTAGCGCAGCAGGTTAAAGCCCTAGCCTGCAGCACCAGCATCCCGTATGGGCACTAGTTCGAGTCCCAGCTGTGCCACTTCCCATCCAGCTCTCTGCTATGGCCTGGGAAAGCAGCAGAGGATGGCCCAAGTCCTTGGGCCCCTGCATCCGCATGAGAGACCTGGAAGAAGCTCCTGGCTCCTGGCTTTGGATCGGCTCAGTTCCTGCTGTTGTGGCCTTTTGGAGAGTGAGCCAGTGGTTGGAAGACCTCTCTTTGGTTCTGTCTCTACCTCTCTTGGTAACTCTTTCAAATAAATAAAATAAATCTTTTTTTTTCTTATTTATTTGACTATAGACAGTGAGAGAGAGAGAGAGAGAGAGAGAGAGACAGGGAGAAAGGTCTTCCTTCTGTTGTTTCACTCCCCAAATGGCCACTACGGCCAGCGTTGTGGGTGCAGGCACCCAAGCACCTAGGCTATCCTCCACTGCCCTTCCGGACCACAGCAGAGAGCTGGACAGGAGGAAGAGCAACCAGGACTAGAACCCAGAGCCCATATGGGAGGCCGGTGCTGCAGGTGGAGGATTAACCAAGTGAGCCACAGCGCCGGCCCCATAAAATAAATCTTTAAAGAAAAAAAAGACAGCACTTCTGGCCCATTCTGCTGGGGCAGGGGAGTGGCAGGTGCCAGAGCACATGTCTGGTCCTGCCTCCTTGGTTCCTTCCCTGTCCACAGCTTCAGTTCCACCCCCTGGTACTTTCCTGGTCCACCTCCTGCCCTGGTTGATGTACCAATCCCCACTTCACACCGTGGAGCTGACAGTCAGAGCTGGGTTCTCTGTGCGGGCCTGCAGGGCTGGAGCCGACACCCTGTGTGGTGCTGTGCGGTGGTTATGCATTGGTGACCCAGCAAGAGGCGGACTCTGCTGCTCCCGTGAGGATAGAGGGAGATTTGGGTCAAGGACACAGACCGGGTCAGCAGAATGCTTCACCCCAGATGGAGTGCTCAGGTTTGGCCAAGTTGTCCCAGAATCCCTCAATCAGTCTGGTTTGTTCTATATTTGATCTCAAAGACCCAACTCAAGGCTGATCCCACCAGGCTGCCACCCGTCCCTACCTCCCCCCCCACCCCCCCGCCGCCCGAGGGAAGGCAGCCCCCAGGGCTGCTGAGGCTCCCTCCTTCCCCCGCCCCGGCCCCTCCTCCAGCTCAGCCACGTGCGCAGTGATGGGTCTGAGCCAGGCCACTTTGCTCTGGCCAGCTGTCCAGAAGCCCAGAGGGCAGGGAACAGTCTCCTCAGCCCGAGGGGGCTGGCAGTGGGTGTCGCCCAGGGGCAGGGAAGGGCTGTCGTGTGAGGAATGACACCCGGCCCCACCCACCGAGGGACTGGGACACCGAGAAATGTCACTGCTGCTACACAAAAGTGTGGCATTATCAGCCCCATGCAATGGGCAAGTGGATTAAAATGCCATCAACAGAGCAAATTAAGCTTACAGAGAAGTAAACAGAAATTAAATCAATAACCAGCACCGGGGGACGGCCGCCTTTCCCCAGATGGTTCCCCGGGGACCGGGGCTGGTGGGAGCCGGGGTCTTGCTGGAGTGAGAGGGGACATGTGGTGTGTCCTGGCTCCGAGCTGAGGACCCACTTGGGGTTTGGGCTGACACCTGTCACCTTGGAGGGAAGCAGTGTCTTCCCATCCCCACCCAGCTGCAGCCCCCCTCTGCCGTGTGCCAACACGCCCTGCCTGTGAAGGGGGTGCTGGGGGGATGTTGCCTGCTCAGCACCCAGTCTGCCTCCCGGGCCCCTCTCTCAGAACGGCCCTGAGACTCCGTGCATGCTGTCCTGCTCGGTTGACCTGCTCTCTGACTTGCCTCTCTGCCCTGTCCCGGGCCTGCCCAGCAGAGAATCGTGTCCCTCTGGCCACAGCATTTGATTGGGCAGTGCTCAGTGCCCCGTGCCCTGACAGGAGGTGTTCAAAGACTTCGGTTGGAATTTCTGACATTCTGTCCTCTCTTGCGGTCTTGCTGGGCTGACAGGAGGCAGATCCGGCTTCTGATTGTGCTGAGGCTTGGGCTGGGAGCAGAGCCACACTGGGGTGAGGAGGTGGAGGCTGGCTTGGAGTGCCTGGATCCTGCCGAGCCTGGATCCCACCGAGCCTGAAGCTACGCTTGAGGCTGCTCTACAGATTCTCCAGGGACCTCTCCTTTGATTCCTAAGCCGGTTAGAGATTCGGCCATTTCACAATGAAAAGAACCCAGCTTGAAAGACCATTCTGTACTGTTTTCAAAAATGCATGATTTCTTTTCACCAAGATGGTGCCGAAGGCGAAGAAGGAAGCTCCTGCCCCTCCTAAAGTTGAAGCCAAAGCAAAGGCCTTAAAGGCCAAGAAGGCAGTGCTGAAAGGCGTCCACAGCCACAACAAGAAGAAGATCCGCACGTCCCCCACCTTCCGGCGGCCCAAGACACTACACCTCCGACGGCAGCCCAAATACCCTCGGAAGAGCGCCCCCAGGAGAAACAAGCTTGACCACTATGCCATCATCAAGTTCCCCCTGACCACGGAGTCGGCCATGAAGAAGATAGAAGACAACAACACCCTGGTGTTCATTGTGGATGTCAAGGCCAACAAGCACCAGATCAAACAAGCTGTGAAGAAACTCTATGACATTGATGTGGCCAAAGTCAACACCCTGATCAGACCTGACGGAGAGAAGGAGGCCTATGTGCGGCTGGCTCCTGACTATGATGCTCTGGATGTTGCCAACAAAATTGGGATCATCTGAACTGAGTCCAGCTGGCTAAGTCTAAATATATGTTTTTCCACCATAAAAAAAAAATGCATGATTTACCAAACACCTCTTGGGGCCACTGAGCCTGTGGTGTCCCTTGCTTTCCCTGCAGGTCTCTGCCTTGTGTTCAGCTGACAGCTGGACAGCTGTGGCCGTCCCTGTCCCTGGTAGAGCCCTCCCCTGGGGTACGGGCACTCTGGGCTGGGCCTGAGGGTGCCCGGCTCCTGTCCCTGCCCCTCCCTGCTCAGCCTCTGGCTTAACGCACGTCCGGCAGGAGACCCATCCTTGCAGGCGTCCAGGGTGGACTCTGGCTTTTCCCCTCTTACGCTTCCTTCTTCACCTGTCTTAGCCTGGAGCTCTTGGAGGAGTGGGGACACCCAGGGCTGAGAGTGGGGTGATCTTTCTCCTAGCAGCTCCGACTCCACCTCCAGGCCTCCGCGTAAGGCCTTTTGTGACCCCTTGTGTAGCTGGGCAGGAGCCTGCCTTCCTCGGGCGCTCGCGGCCAGGGCTTCCTCTGTCTGGAACAGCCATGAGGCTTTGCAACCGGCTGTTCCTGCCTGTCTCTGTTTCCCTTCTTTCCTGGGGCTCCTGGGAGGGCAGAGACCAAAGCTTGTCCCCTTGTCCAGAGTCAGCACAAGGCCCGGGTCACATGCAGAGAGGCCTCAGTGTGAGCCTACTGCATGAATGAATGAATGAATGAATGATGCCCAAAGCCTAAGCTATCCCCAAGGCTGCAGTCCCGGCCTCTGAGCGAGCACTGGGACTCCAGGCAGGGTGGTTTCCGTGTCCTGGTCCCTCCAAACTCTCCCCACCCGCCCCTCCCTCTAAGGAGACACCTAGTCCCCTCGCTGTGAAGGGTGAGGTGGCCACAGTGCCAGGGTAGGCAGTCACCGTGAAGCTGAAACACGCTCCTGCCCTCTCAGGCTGGCGCCGACCTGCTGTTTGGTCACCAGAGTCCCTGCGGCCCAACGCCACCCCGTCCCTGAGTCTGAATGCCTGTCAGTGGAGGGCAGGGCAGGGGACAGCCTCCGCCCCACCTGTCCCAGTGACAGAGGCCCGGGCCAGGTCGGGAAGGAAGGAAGGAGCCGGCCCAAGTTGGAAGAGATTTCAATTCCTCTGTTGGTTTTTGCCCTCTCCCTCCCTCAAGTTCCAAATCCAATTCTAGCTCCCGGCCAATTGGTAGAATTAAAGGATTAAGAGCTACCAGGTCTTATCCCGATATGAAAAGATTTCACCGAGAGGCTCAGAGTTCCACGTCTAAAGCCAAGGAACTCGCTCCCGCCTGCACCGGGTATTGTTTCAAAAGCCTCATTGGAACCACCTTGCGAGCTCCTGGCTGAGGCATCGCTGGCTCACTTATCTCTTAAGACCTCGCTCCTAATTGCTCACTGTCCGACAAGCCGACAAGCCGGGAGAGCTGCAGGCATTATCTGTGAAGGGCCCGCTAATCCAGTTCATAAGGGCACAGTGGTGATCGGGACACCTGGGAAGCTCCTAAGTCAATGCAGAACTCCCTTCTTCCTGGGGAACCCCAGGGGCAGACATGGTGGCCAGGTCCCTCTGGGAAGGGAGGCAGGTGCTGTAGGGCAGGGGAGGGCCTGCGGTGGGTGGGGGCCGGCCCAAGAGACCAATCGGAGGAAATGCACTTTGTATAGAGGAACAGATTTTTCATTTTTAAAGAGTGGGCTGGAATGGGTGTGTTTGCATGTGTGTGCACATGTGTGTGTTAGGTGTGTGTGTGTGCATTTTCTGGACTGAGGTCAGAGAGGGGACCCAGCTGCCAGGGCACACGGCTGTGCAGCCGGTGGCCTCAGCCAGGCAAGGTGGCACTGGCGGGGGTGAGTCAGAGCCTTCTGTCTGCAGCCGGTGGGAAGCGGCTGACAAATGCTGTTGGTCTCCAGGGGGCGGGGGCCGGCCGCGCGCCCCTCCAGATGGGCACACCTCCATCTATCAGTCGCCTGTCGCCTGCCGCCCTTCGTGGGACACAGGCGCGGTCCTCTGACGGATGGCGCCTTTCTGGAGACGTCACGGGGACCCAGGGCAGGTGCAGGCTCAGATGCCAGAGTCCCTGGGCACCTCTCATCGGCTCAGCTCCCTGCCTCTGACAAATGGAGCTCCTCTCCCTCTCACACGGTGGACAAGCGGGGCTCGGAGCCGGTCCTCAGGACGGGGCCGCCAAGCCGGCTCTGCACTGCTTCCTTTTTGGGGTGGCGTCCGGAGCAGCTCAGGTGCCACGTTGCACTCAGAGCGCTTCCCCATGTGAGCCAGCAGAAGCCGGAGCAGCTTAAAGCCTTTCCTGTCCTGCAGCTGCCAATCTGGACCCCCTGACAGCCACGTCCTGCCTGCCCGTGGCCGACAGGGGGCTGTCAGCCTCGCTTAGGGCCTGGGCTGGACCGTGTGTTGTACTGGGATACAGATTTGGGTCCTCAGGACGAGGACACCCTGCCAGTCCTTTGTCTGGGAGGCAACCCCTGCGAGTCTGGGTGTGCGGGAAGGGAGGAGAAGGCAGCCACAGGTTGCTGCAGTGCGCTGAACTCTTGAGATCTGGGGCGGGGCTGGAGCACCTGCTGACATGCTCCGAGGGCAAAGGTTGACACTGCAGGCCCTCTGTCCCCAGCAAGGGCCTCTCTGCCCCTGGCTGTTGGAAGCAGCAGATGTGTGCTGGCTGCTAAGGGTGGGGGTGGGGAAGGGCCAGCATCAGCCTCACTGGGCCGGGTTGGCTGGACTGAGGGACAATGGATGTGTGCGTGGCTCCAAGGCTGGGCGCTTCCGGGCAGCTTTCTGCTGCCTATTGCCTGAGACTCGGGCCTGCTGGGCTCCTGGGGCCCTGGTCCCCTCCGCCCAGGCCAACGCCGCCCCTACCCTTGGATGTCAGAGCCCAGTTGCGAGCCAAGAGCCGTTGGAGTTTTGGTGTAGGCCAGGACAGGCAAAGAATGAGGGATGCATGCTCTCCCCCAACATTTGGGGGCTAGCCTGAGCCAGGAGCATCTGCCAGAGCCCTACCCAGTCTGCCTGAGCAGTGAGCCGCAGGCAGACCCACAAGGGTGAAGGCTAGAATGGAGTGGGCTTGGGGCCTTGGCGTGCGCCCCTGTTTGGCTCAGAGTGGGTGCTGCTGGACACGTGGGTGGGTCCTCGGGGTCAGTGCACACACACACAGACACACGCTCACTGACAGAACAGAGGAACCAAAGACAGCTTGATGGCCAACACTGGAAGAATTTCACCAAAAAAATGTAATGTTGAATTGCAACCCAAAGCATGAGATAGGTGCCCACAGATGCAAGCTGATATAAGAAAATAATTGAATGACTAAATAAGTGGATGAGAACAGACAAATCCCCCGTGCAGAATTCCAGCTAACTTACGCAGACGCTCTGTCCTCAAAGCAGTGGTTTGGAACTCCCTCTCCCTACGTGTGGGCTTCACAGAGAGCCCTCCTGCCCAAGTGTGCAGTACAGAAAGAGGGCAGAACGTGACTGGAGAAACCTGACCTTGGCCAGGTCAGGTCCTGACCATAGGATGTGGTGAGAATGGCACTTGACCTCAAGGTTTTTGTCCCAAGAACCTAGAACCCCAGTCTCACCAGGGAGAACAGCGTCGGGCAGCTGCACACTGCAGGTCGTTCTACAGAACACCTGCCCGGTGCTGCTCACTTCCGTCTAAGTCATCGACAACAACAGAAGTCAGTGGGTGGGACCCTAAGCAGACCTGGTGACTAGGTGGACTGTGGGCTTCTGGGGGGGGATCCAGGAACAGAGAGGATGTCGGGTACAAACCGAGGCAGCCAGGAGGAAGTCTGGATGCAGGCAGTGACCGGCCCACCTGGGTTCCTGACTTATGGCCCAGGAACCATGACAGCAGAGGCTCCTAACAACACAGACTACGCACTGGGACTCTGCGTGCAACTTGCCAACTTTCCCGTGAGTCCAAAGCTGCCCAAAACTAAAAATTTCTTTGAAAAATGGAGCAGTAGGGCCGGCGTTGTGGCACAGCAGGCTAAGCTGCCAGCTGCAATGCCAGCATCCCCTATGGCTCCGGTTCGAGTCCCGGCTGCTCTGCTTCCAATCCAGCTCCCTGTGAGTGCACTTGGGAAAGCAGTGGAAGATGACCCACGTACTTGGGTCCCTGTCACTCATATGGGAGACCCGGATGGAGTTCCAAACTCCTTGCTTTGGCCAGGCCCAGCTTTGGCCACTGTGGCCCATCTGGGGAGTAAACCAGTGGGTGGAAGATCTCCTTCTCCCATTCTGCCTTTCAAAGAAATCAAACTCTTAAAAAAAAAAAACCTTATAAATCTATTTTAAAAATAAAAAAAAGTGAAATTGGAGCACAGCCATTGACAAGAGGGCCCTGGCCTGGGGTCAGCAGACTTGGACCTCATCACTATGAGACCCTGAGCAAACCACTCCCCACCTCCCTGGGGCCTCAGTTTCTCCTTCTGTCAGATGGGTAGGTTGGAGCCTGCACACGTCATTTGAGTAACTGGGGAGACCTCTGACAGTAGAGGGACCCCCAGATGGCATCTCTCGGGAGGCAGGCTGGTGGCTTGGCTGGGGCCGCTGCTGTGGGACCCACCTTGCTGGGCCTCCCCTCTCTTCCCAGACCCGGCCCCAAGGCCCCTGGCTCTCATTTCCCTGATCAGTCCTTGGGGCAGGAGAGCAGCGAGCAGGGAGCTCTGATGATGGGAGGCGGCAGCGATGTGTTTTAATGCACGGCTTCCCGGGGACCGAGAATGAAAATGTTAACAACTCCGAAGCTGCGCTCCGGAGGCGCCTCTGCTGTGGCTCTCAGAAGGGCAGTCGGACGAAATTGCAGAAATAAATATGCATCTTCCTGCTTCTGGTGAGCAGTCATGGCGCAGAAGCCGACGCCCGGGGTGGCCGCGGCTGCTTCGGTGGGAGAACGGAAACGGCGGCCTGGGACCTTTGTCTTTGCGCCTTTTGGCTGGGTTTGGGCTTCGTGGGCATACAGCCACGCGCTTCCTGGGACCTGCCAAGAGCTGGCCTCCTGTCCCACGCTTGGGGAAACAGCCCAGCTAAGAGAAAAGGAAAAGAACTGTTGGGAAAAAAAATCCACAAAGACGCCCTGCAGGAAAGTGGGGCTGCAAAGAGCCTGCAGGTTCTTTCCTGGAGCAAGGGGAGGAAGCTGGATCTGTGAAGCCTCTGGACATCTCTGGGGTCAGGCCAGATGTGGGGAGAGCCCGGGCCCAGGGCTCCACAGGTGCACCGCCTCCTGATGCCCGGGAAGGCAGGCCCTAGGCAGGACGGGTGCAGGGGTCCCTCAGTGGGCCAAGGGCAGGACGCCTGCCAGCAGGTGCATCCTCCTGGCCCCCAGTGGGGACAGGGAGCCTGGTTTCAGTCTCTCTTCAGAACCCTGCTTCTGCAAGGGCCCGGCGCTGCTGTCTAACAAACGACAAACACCCTCTCCCGAACAGAAAGCAGAAAAAAAAAAAAAACCAAAACCTCCACGGATCCCCAAGCCTGTTAGCTAGAAAATATTCCAAGATCAACACATTTTAATTCACTAATTAATACAGCTAAAAGGCATTTTTCATATTAGACTTATTAAAATCACTTGTATTTAAGTGGTTTTGAACTCATATTTTCCGATGCTGTACGTTTTTCTAAAGTGTTCTAGTCAGGTTATGCAAATGCCTATTTAAATTACCAGGGGTATTTGTTTTCTATTTCTCTTCTGTAAAACATAATTTTAATACAAGTTATTTGTGAAATGCACATTGGAAAAAAGAAAATAAGATTTGAGATGGCATTTCTATGATAATTTTATTGCAAATGCTGACCATGTTTTTGTATTTGTCTGCAAAAGGTAATGCAAAATATCCAAAAGACATATTTCTGGGATTTATTGTTGAATGTGACTAAATTAGTAAAGCAAAATTTGCTTCATTTTTTTGAACCCGAGGCAGGGCAGTCCGTCACTCGGAGCCAACAACCATGGACATGCAGCAGGCTGAGCCCCGCGCTCTGCGTTGCAACAAGATTTTTTGACATTTGTGCGCTGCTGGACATGACGCCGGAGGCAGGAACACGGGCGACTGCTGAGGCCCGGGGCAGTGAGCCTGGAGCAGGACAGGGACGCCCAGCAGAGGCCAGGAGCAAGGCGCTCTAGAGAAGGAAGGTGGCCAGTGGGCTGGCCTGCCACCGGGGCGGGACGGGGGCGGGGCTCCGAGAGCCGCCCTCAAGACCGTCTTCCTCTGTGGACTCCGACTGTGGGTCACACGTGTGATGCAGGCTGAGTTAAACAGCTGGAGGCAAAACACAAGCCACTGTCCGCCGTGCCTCCATGCCCTACGGAAGCGTTGATTCGAGGCCCCGCTGCTCTGCGTCCAGTCCAGCTCCCTGCTAGTGCGCCTGGGAAAGCAGCGGAGGATGCTGGTCAAGTACTCGAGCCCCTGCACCCACATGGGAGACCCCGATGGAGCTTCGGGCTCCTGACACCTGCCTTACCCAGCCCTGGCCATTTCGGGAGTGAACCAGTGGATGGAAGATCTTTTTATCTCTCTGTCTCTCCCTCTCTCTTTCACTCTGATTTTTAAGTAAGTAAATAAATAAATCCCTAAAGATGAAGCTGAGAGGGGAGACCCTGGATTGAAGATTAAGAATTAAGGCTATCTCTGAGCTTCCTGATGGCCAAGGCAAAAAGTGAAAATGATGAATGTCACCAAGTCTCTCCCCAGTCAAAGAGTGCCTGCCTGCGGGGAGAGGGACAGCTTCCCACTGCTCTTCCAGTCTTAGTGGAACTTGCAGCAGACCCCTTGCAGCGCCGGCCCCCAGGGGAGCTGAGCCTGAAGGAATGCTGTAGGAAGGCAGGGTGGCTTCACACAAAGCATGCCGCGGCTGGTCCCAGTTTTCAAAGGCATTTCCGTGCTGTTGCTGGGGGTGCTGGGGACACAAGGCGACTCCATGTCCCGTGCCCCGACCCTGTCCTTGGGGGGCCGTGACTGCTCACCCTCCCCCATATCAACAGGGCATGGGGCTCTTCCCAGGCTCCCCTGACCTCAGGGAGAGGGGTTGCCCACTCCCACCTCCTCGCTACTGGTTGGGTGGGAGTGCAGGAGGACCCCTGTCCTGGTGAGTACCTTAGGTGCTGTGCTGGGGGTTATCAAGAGCAGGGCATTGGCCAGTGCTGTGGCTCACTAGGCTAATCCTCCGCCTGCAGTGCCAGTACTCCGGGTTCTAGTCCCGGTTGCTCCTCTTCCAGTCCAGCTCTCTGCTGTGGCCCAGGAGTGCAGTGGGGGATGGCCCAAGTGCTTCGGCCCTGCACCCGCATGGGAGACCAGGAGGAAGCACCTGGCTCCTGGCTTCCGATGCACTAGGAGCTTCTGCCCCAGGTGGCTCCTCTGCAGATCAACAGGTGTTGGAAAATGGAGTCCTGGACACCGGATGTGTCTGCTTGATCGTCACTGCCCACACAGGACAGGCGTGCCCCTTCCTCCACCTGCCGGGCCAAGGGGCAAGAAGCACTCCCAGCTCCCTGCCTGCTCTTCTGAGCTGGCACCCAGGACCCCGCCTGAGCAACTATCTTAGGAGCACCAGCTGTAGCGGCCATTTAGGGGATGAACCAATGGAAGGAAGACCTTTCTCTCTGTCTCTCTCTCTCACTGTCTAACTCTGCCTGCCAAAAAAAAAAAAAAAAAAAAAAAGCAGAGCATGGAATCAGGAACTCTGTGCCCTGTTGTGACCACCTGCTACCTGGGCAGTCCCTCCGCGGATACCTGCAGAGGAGTGGGCTTGGGAAAGGACCCCTGGAGTCACGCAGTGGAGGGCTCTTTTAAAAACACGCTCTTCAATTGTTTTGCTATTTATTTGAGAGGCAGAGAGACAGAGAGCGTTCCCATCGGCCTTGGACTCTAAATGCCCACATGGCTGGAGGTGGGCGGGGCCTGAGTCGGGAACCAGGAGCTCAGTCCAGGTCTGCCCCCTGAGTGGCAGGAGCCTACCCACCGGAGCCTGGTCCACCTTGACTTTGCGGTGAAGCTGTGTGGCTGCGGGCCAGGCTCGCGCTGCTCCACGTTGCAGAGTGCCTTCTCCGAGGGCCTGTTCGCAGCTGGGGCAGGGGGACACCCCCGCCGGCCACCGTGCCCCCCGAGAGGAAGAGGGGCACGGGGTGGCACTTACTAGCCTGTCCCTTGCGTCTTGTCCTGATTGCCTGGAATCCGCACGGCAGTCCCGCGAGGTTGGGTCTGGCTCCCCTCACGGCCACTTCCCGGAGGAGGAATTGGGCTCAGAGAGGGTCCGTGACCAGCCCCGGTCTCTCCAGCCTCATTCGGTGTTCCCTTGATGCTGTCCCATCACCCCAGGGAGCTGGTGGCCCTTTGGGGCTGGGTCTACCATCTCCCAGAAGGAGCCAGCTTCGGAGGGTGCAGCTCAGCCCCTGGCCCTGGACATGCCAAGTCTGGACAACTGGCCACCAGGCGCTGACCACAGGCTTCTGGCCACTCTCGCCGAGTGTCCCCTCCCCTGTATCAGCGGGCTGGGATTCCTTAGGCCAGGACTGTGGCTCCATATTTTAGAAGAGAGGCAGGGTTGGCATTGTGGCACCTGGGGTTAGGCCACCGCGTGGGGCACCCCCATCTATATCAGCGCTGGTTGGAGTCCTGGCTCTTTGGAATTGGCTCTGTGCTAACGCTTGGGAAGGCTAATGCTTGGGCCCCACCTACCCACGAGGGAGACCCGGATGGAGTTCCAGGCTCCTTAGCTGCTGTGAGCATTTCAGAAGTGAACCGGCAGACGGAAGATCTCTCGTTCTCCTTCTGCCTTTCAAGGAGATGAAAATAAATAAATGAACATGAATAAAAGAGGTGAGAGGCCCTGCCTGGGGGCTCCCCTGCCCCTTTGAGGGCTCTGGGCCACGCAGACTGGCAAACAGGCAAGGCTCACATGGGGCCGGGGAGCCCGTGGGGGTCCTACCTGGAGCTGGGGCTGGCACACTGGGTTCTTCCAAAGGGAGCCTCCTCTGGATGCGCCTACTCAGAGGCCATGGTCAGGAGCAGGGAGCCCAGCCCATGACGGACAGCCTGGCTGAGAGTGAGGCTCGGACACAGGAGAGGACTGCGAGGGCAGAGCGCAGAGCCCATTCCGATGCACTAGGAGCTTCTGCCCCAGGTGGCTCCTCTGCAGATCAACAGGTGTTGGAAAATGGAGTCCTGGACACCGGATGTGTCTGCTTGATCGTCACTGCCCACACACGACAGGCGTGCCCCTTCCTCCACCTGCCGGGCCAAGGGGCAAGAAGCACTCCCAGCTCCCTGCCTGCCCTTCTGAGCTGGCGCCCAGGACCCCGCCTGAGCAACTGTCTTAGGAGGAGTCGGAGCTGATGGAGACCAGGGCCTGGGTCTCTGCCCGCTGGGCACGTCTGATGTGGCATCTCCTCTCCCCCACAGAGTGGAGTCAGCCGGGGCCACTCAAGGTCACTCAAGGTCATTCAGGAAAAAATTGCTGCCTTCCTTTGTTTTGAACTCAAGTTTCCTGATGTTTCCTGGGCATCTTCGGCCAGGCTCGGACCAGGGCTCGAGGTCCTGGGAGTGCTGGGGCAGCCGCAGGCCCAACCTCACGGGGGTCGCGGGGCAGCAGTGAAGATGCCACAGGTGGTGACCATGGTAAGTTAGGCATCGTGAGGGGCGGGGTGCTTCCGAGGGGAGGCCACCTGGGGTTCCTGTCCTGCTGGGGGACCTCAGGCCTCACCCGCCCACCCCAGTAAGCTACTGTGTGCACCATTGCGTGGAGGCTGGACGTGCACAGCTGGCCACGCCCAACAAGCCTGATCTTCCTCTGGAGTGCACAGTCCAGGCTGGGGCCGGGAGAGGCAGGCACCTGCTGTCGCGGGGAAAATCACAGAGGCAGTGAGATGGGGTGGGGAGGGCCATCTGCAGCTGGTGGTCCAGGGAGGTCTCTGAGAAGGTAAACAGGAGCAGCAAACTGTGCCAGGTGAGCAGGGGAGAGCATGGCTGGTGATGGGAACTGCATGTGCAAAGGTCCAGTGGCAGGGACAAACCGGGTGTGCTGAAGGAGGTCAGTGTGTCTGGAACGTGTCATATGGACAGAGGCACATGGGAGATGGAAGAGATGAGCAAGGACCAGGAGGCTGCGTGAGGCCAGGCGAGGAGCCCAAATTCTATTCCTGGTGCGTGGGGAGCCACAGAGGGCGTTAGGAGAAGAGCGGCATGATTTGAGTTGTGTTAAGCACAAATCCTTCTGTGCAGAAGGCAGCGGAGAGCCAGCCCACGCAGGGGCCAAGGTGGTGGGACTAGGACATGAAAGGAGAGGCACTTGCTTTGGGGAGTCCCTGGGAGCTGGCACTGCCAAGGCTCACTACAGGGTCCCGAGCAGGGAGGGGGAGGGGGCCTGAGTAACTGACCTGTGGCACCTGCACTTGGAGCTGTTTGCAAGAGCAGGTGAAGGGGCCAGTGCTGTTGTGCTTATGGGCTTTGGTTCTAGTCCCGGCTGCTCCTCTTCTGATCCAGCTCTCTGCTGTGGCCTGGGGTAGCAGTGGAAGATGGCTCAAGTGCTTGGGCCCCTGCACCCACATGGGAGACCCGGAAGAAACTCCTGGCTCCTGGATCCTGGCTTCGGATCATCAGCTCAGCCCTGGCCATTGTGGTCATTTGGGGAGTGACCCAGCAGATGGAAGACCTCTCTCTCTCTCTCTCTCTCTCTCTCTCTCTCTCTGGCTCTACCTCTCTCTGTAACTCTTTCAAATAAATAAATATTTTTTTTTAAAAAAAGAGCAGGTGAAGAAGGAGGCAGGAAGATCTGAAGCAGGGCCCCCAGTGCCCACGGCGATGCGGGGGTCCCACGTCCTGGGGGCCAGCAGGAGGCCTCGCTTGTGGTGGATTCAGACCAGTTTGATAAAGGTGAAATCTGAGCTGGCCCTGGGAGCAGGAGGGAGCGCTGGGCTGTGGGCACAGGGCCAGGGACGGCAGGAGGGGACTGGGGACGGGGGCTGGGGGGAGGAGGACTCCGTGTCAAGGTCTCAAAGGCCCTGATCAGGTGTCCAGGGCCAGCAGGGAGAGCGAGGCTGGAGCGCAGGTGCAGCTGGCCGGCTGCCGCAGGTTGTGGCTCTGCCTGAGCATCAGGGCCTCCTGAGGGGCCTCAGTGCAGACGACAGGACGCGGGCCACCCCGTTCCATCCAGAGATGGCGTGTTCTAGAGAGAGGCTCGGGAAGCTGTCTGCTTCCTCCTCACCCCGGCCTGGTAATGCCAAACGCTTCTCCCTGGCTCCCACTCAGAGCGCCCCAGGCACCCCAGTGGTTGGCTCTTCTGTTGTGTCACTCGTACCACAGGGCTTTGGCACGTGCTGCTCCCTCTGCTGGAAGACCTCCTGCCAGCCTGCTTCACACAGCTGATGGGGCCCCATCGTTCAGGTCTCTGCACAAATGCTTCCTCCTCCAGGAGGCCTCCTGGACTCACTCCTGGAAAGCCTCCCCAGTCCATCCTGGTTTCACCTACCTCCTGGCACCGATCACCTGCCGAGATGACACGGCCTGTTGGTTCTGTGTCTCCCACGGAAGGGAAGTCTCAGAACCTTGCCACCCTGTCCATCTGGGTCACTGCTGGGGGCCCTGTGCTAGACCAGCGGCCCGCACAAACGGAGGCCCCACCAGCATTTGCAGAATGAGTGAATATGCCGGGAGCCGCATCTGTGGAGCACGAGGACAGACTGAAGCCCCCTCCTGGTCCTGGGGACCCGGCCTCGCACGCCGCCCGGGAGCCTCCCACTTGGTTCTCCCGTGGGGCTTCAGCCGCAAGCAGGCCAACAATGCCCCACGTTTGGTTTTCCTAATTGGTTTGATATGATCATGAAAAGCATCGAAAAACGGGACAGCTGGAAATGGTTTCCCTCCCATTTATTACTTGAAACAGCCTTCGAGTTTGGGGTTGTTTTTAAATCAGATTCTCCTCATTAAAAAAAAAAAAATGAAAAAATTAGAAGCCGAGACCACGAGCCCACCCGTGCATCTCTCTGGAGAGACCCCACAAGGTCACGACAAGGCCTGTGCTTGTGCGGGTTGGTGGGGAGGGGAGTCTGGGGGAGGGGCTTCCCCGTGCTCCAGACCAGAGGTCTGGGAGTGGCCGGAGCTGGGCGCTGGCCACCCTGCAGTCCCGGCTCCAGGGGCAGGAGATAAATGAAGACGAGTGTATGGCACAGTTCGACACGAACCGCGACAAGGAAAACGGATGGTGCGCGCTGAAATGGCCCAGGCTAAAATATACTGAGGTTAAAATACAGGGTAACTTTACAAATCACTAATAATTTCTTTGGCTTTCACTGCAATAACATTGATTTAATTCATTAGATTCCTTTCTAAATCTATATTTCAGTTTTAGAGTTGTCAGTTTCTGTTAATGACAATTTTGCCCCATCTGTTCCAACATGAAAATGAGGCTCCTTGCCGCAGACAAGACAGATCTCTAAGAGTTGAAGAAGGAGAAGTCTTAAAGGTATTTCACCCGGATGAGGCCCTGTCGGGTGATCCCTACTCAGAGGCAGCTGCCCACGAAGCACCTTTCCATGGCCGAAGCCCAGCCCCAGCTTGGCTGCCCCGTGGCTGCTCTTCCATCCCGGGGGCCTGGAGTGCTGTCACCCTCTCTCGTATTTGGGAAGGGGAAGATTCAAAACATCCTCACTCCTTCTTCTTCTTCTTTTTTTTATTTTAATGACAGAGCAATACTTCTGGATGTCAGCATATCAGAATTCCAGCAGCTGTGATTAGAATGAAAATGAGTTGCTGTAATTTGCCCATTCAAATCGTCATATTACAGTAAGTCATTTCCGCAAGCCCGGTGAGCCTCTGTCTGCTCAGGGCAGTCTCTGATGATCCCCCCCCCTCCAGCCCACCACCCCACATCTGTCAGTCTTCCACAGGAGGCGGGCGCTCGCATCCAGGTAGCATAGCTGATGATGGCATTGGAGAGGCCAGCGTGCAGTGGGCCCGGGGCCCCAGCCGGCAGCAAATGAGAATTTCAGATCATCCGAATTTCCCCAAGAGGAGGGGAGGCCCGGGCTGTCCAGATGTGAGGGTGAGTTTCCCAGCCTGCGGCAGGGGCCTGTGTTGTTATGGGGAGAAAACGTTCCGCTAATTATCAACCGTGGAAACATAAACCCACCCCTTAAGGGAGACGCAACGCGGAGTGCATGACCCAAGGAACAAGCGGTCCTTAAACAATCAGAAAACCTTCTAGAAAAATAGGCAGGCATTAAAACATATAGGGAATGAGGCCGGCTCCTCCAAGTTAATATTCACCATATGTATTTACATTCAACCCCACTCCACACAATGAGTACTGCAGTACCGCTCAGAGAAGAGAGGAGATTGCCTCTCACACGGGCTGACATTAAGTTACTGTACTGCCGGAGATCCTCCAGAAAGCCTAAAGACGGCTGAGAAAATCGGCCCGAAAATCCTCCTTGTGGCTCTGCCGCTTCGTTTCAAATACAAAGTAGCGAAATTGTAACGTTTCGGATGTCATACCTTGAGCAAATTAAAAATCAACAAAAATATTAAGGTTCTATGTTACCTGCTCAAGTGTACAGAATGTATAAAAACTTTAATCAAACACTCGGGTTTGCTCAGTTTTAAATTGTGTTAGTTTAATAGTTTCTTTTCCGCTGTTTATATTAATGACATATTCCCATCTAAATATATTGCCGAGCTGAAAAGCCATCACAGCATTTCCAAGGTTGAATGAATGCAGTTGTATTTACGGTGTTTTAATAAAAAGATCTCTTTCCATTAAGTCCCCCCTCTTTTTTTTTTTCTCCAAAGACGGAAGCTCTACGGGTTGGATGGTGGCACTGGGAGTGACACAGATACACATTGCCACCTCCTCATTGGGTGTGCAGACACCTGCTCTCCAGCACGGGGAGCCGAGGAGCCAGCATCTCCCTCCTGATCTAGTTGAGGCCGGGGCAGCACCAACAGCTTTGCTGAGCATCGGGTGAAGGCCTCATCATGGGGAAAATGTCCGTAAACGCTCTTCTCAGCAGAGGGGTCGCCCGTGGTCCTGCTGCAGTGGTCTGGATACATCTGGAAGGGCGTGCAAATGGCATCATGGGGGGCAGGTGCAGAGCCAGGAGGCCCTTCCAGAGACCGGCTGGAGGGTCTCCAATCCAGGCACAGGCTTGGGGGTTAGAGCCCCAGGCTCCCTGGATTGCTGAAGCTCTTCCGGGGAGCTCCTTTGCCACCTGCTTGAATCCCCCCACCCCACACCCCTGCAGCTCTGATCCTAGGCTCCATCCTCTGATACACACAGGTCTTACAGCCCACCATGCCCAGGCACGCATCTAATTCAGACCAAACCAAAGTTTAACCCTACAGCTTTACAAAACCGATCCATTGTCAGAGTGGAGAGCTGCGGAGTTGAGTGGGCCACAGGTTATTCGAGGGTTATTTGAAGGGAAACTCCCACCAGAGACTTTGAACTTACCTGCTATGGGCTTGGGGGGCAGCTGGCCCCAGTTCTTGGGCCTGGCCGGTGGGTGAGCCAAGGAGGCAGCTCGGTGGGAGCATCCCGACCTGGAACAGTCCTGCAGGGAAACAGCCAGCTCTTTAATTATATGTTCCAGTAAATTATAAACATCCCATAAATATCAATGCAAATAAATGGACTGTTGGCTCTATACTTAGTTGCTATGTAAAGGATGACATGTGAGTCATGTCAATTTCAAGCTCCCATGAAAATACAGACAGTTCATCTGTCTACCCTTCCCTCCAAGTTATTCTTTTTTTTTTTAAAAAAAAGATTTATTTTCTTTATTTGAAAGACAGAGTTACAGAGAGAGGTAGAGACACAGAGAGAGGTCTTCCATCCGCTGGTTCACTCCCCAGATGGCTGCAAAGGCTGGAGCTGTGCCAATCCAAAGCCAGGAGCCAGAAATTTCTTCCGGGTCTCCCATGTGGGTGCAGAGGCCCAAGCACTTGGGCCATCTTCTACTGCTTTCCCAGGTCATAGCAGAGAGCTGGATCAGAAGAGGAGCAGCCGGGACTAGAACCGGCGTCCATATGGGATGCTGGTGCTTCAGGCCAGGGCTTTAACCCACTGCAGCACAGTGCTGGCCCCCCAACTTATTCTTAAATTTATTGACAATGATGAAGGATCTCCATCACAGAGACCAAAATAAACAATATGAAAATAATAATATGATAATACGCTTATGGTGCAATTTGGCATCGCATCTGCTCCAGGGTTCTTCTGGGAACTGAGATGTTCCACAGCAGTGGGCTGGTGGGCTGGGGGCTGGGCGCCACCTCCATCATCTTGGGGAGCTGGGTGCAGGCAGAGCTGCTGCTAGTTTGCGCGGAGACCCCCACTGATCTGCCTGGAGAAGGGGTGCTACTTGGCAACACCATCTTTTTGTTTTTAAAGATTGATTTATTTATTTGAAAGGCAGAGTGACAGGGGGAGAGAGAGACAGATGACAGATGAAGGACAGAGAGAGAGGGGTCTTTCATCCACTGGTTCACTCCCCAAATAGTTGCAAGCTGAAGCCAGGAGCCACGAGCTTCATCCAGGTCTCACCTGTACACACAGGGGCCCAAGCACTTGGGCCATCTGCTGCTGCTTTCCCAGGCGCGTTAGCAGGGAGCTGGATCGGAAGTGGAACAGCTGGGACTCGAACCCAACTAACACTCAGACGGGATACCAGCGTTGCAGGCAGCGGCTTAACCCACTGCGCCACAACACCGGCCTGGCAACACCGCCTTGAACCTCTCTTTCTCCCTCTTGTCCAGAAAGATGAGGCCATTTCCAACAGAAGGACACACGCTTGACCTGAAGGCCCAGCCAGAATTGCGCGTGGCAACGCGCATCATGGTCTGCAGGCGAGAGAAATGAGGTGATTAAGGCTAAAAATGAATACGCCTGACCTGGGAAACTCGCCTTCGGAAATAATTAGGCCACGAGATGCAGGACGGGGGAGCGTGATTCAGTCGTCTGCTGAGTTGGAGACGGCTTTCCCCCTGCGTGCGCCTTTTCCTGATGGCTGTAGGGCCCCTCCCCTCTCCCGTGGAGCTGGCTTCAGATGCAACACTTTTCCTGCCCGTGCAGGGCGAGGTACGGGAGCTGTGTCTTTCTACACCGGTTACCGCGAGATCGGGGGTGTGCTAATCAACTAGGCTGCCTATGAAATCTTTACCTGTTTAGGAATATGATACAATATATTTTGAGCACATTAATTCCATCTGGACCAGTTACAGCACATAATCAGCTATGTTATGCAAATAGTTATCTTTGTGGTTGAAATCAATAACTTATTTTCTTCTGTAATAAAGAAAAAAAGGAATAAGTTATTATTAATTATGTGCAAAATGAAAGCTTTTCTTGCAAGGCTGCGGGTTTCATTTTGTTATGAAGACTTTCTTCCGGCCATTTTTTGGGACCCCCGTGAGGGCCTGCGGCAGGATGTCCCTTTAAGGCCACCTCTCAGTGGAAAGATGGCCCAGGTGGGCCAGCGTTGTGGTGCAGCCGATTAAGATGTCACTTGCAGAGGACAGCCAAAGTGCTTGAGTCCCTGCACCCATGTGGGAGACCCAGAAGAAGCTCCTGGCTCCTGGTTTCAATTGGGCCCAGTCCCGGCTGTTGTGGCCATTTAGGGAGTGAACTGGTGGATGGAAGAACTCCCTCTCTCTCTCTCTCTCTCTCTCTCTCTCTCTTTGTAACTCTGCCTTTCCAATAGCTAAACTAAATCTTGAAATTAAAAAAAAAAAAAAAGATGTCACTTAGGACAGCAGCATCCCATAACAGGGCATTTGGCATAAGTCCCAGCTGCTCAGCTTCCAAGCCAGCTTCCTGCTAATGTTCCTGGGAAAGCAGCAGAAGATGGCCCAAGTCCTGGGGTCCCTGCACCCACATGGGCAACCAGGATGGAGTTCCAGGCTCCTAGCTTTGGCCTGGCCCAGCCCTGGCTGTCACGGCCATTTGGGGAGTGAACCAGTAGAAGGAAGATCTCTCTGTCTCTCTCTGACACTATTTAAATAAATAAGCCTGTTTACAAAGGAACAGCCATTGAAGGTGCTTAGCCCAGACCATGTTCTCTGTGGCGATCCGCTCGGCACATAGCTGGTGGTGCTGCCAGCCCAGCGCAGGGCTGGCTCTCATTCCAAGGAGCACCTTATTTATAAGGAAGCTTGACCACAGTTAGTATCAGCTCCAGTTACAGATGAAGTTAATGACAGTATCGATTATGCCATAACCCGTGGTCAGAGCCTCTCAGCCATAGGGCGGTATTTACGAGCTGCTGCCCCCCCCCCCCCGCCCTGCCCGCATCCCTTCCATCCGAAGCAGTGCCATCTTTGGAGAGCACCTTGGCAGGTGCAGGTGGGACCTTCTGCCTCAGCGGGAGCCCCCCGATTCCGGTGTACCCTCCCCACTCTCGCGATCGCCTCCACTTTGTCCTTCAAACAGGAAGGACCGCGCCCTCTCCGAGGAACGTTCCAAGCCGATCCCATCTCATATACGAACCGTGTGATGATAGAATCTTCTAGGGAGTGTCACCCTCAGAGCGGCTCTCCTGGCTGGGTCGGGTGGGTCCTGCCGCGGGGTGGCTCACCTGGGGGCCACGCCGTCAGGGGTTGCGGCACGGCCGCTTCATTTACCAGGTGCTTGTGTCTGACAAACAGACCCTGCTTATGCTCCCACAGCTGTCTTCTTCCTGCCCGACCTCGCCCAGCCGGCCCCGCGTCTCACCGTCTCGCCTCCGAGGCTGTTGGCCATTTCTTCCCCTAGCCTGGGGTGTCTGCAGCCAGCGCCGGGGTTTGTCCACCGCACCTGGATGGCCCAGACGCACGGTCCCTCGCGCGCAGGCCTTGCGCACCTGCTGGCTCCCGGCTGCCAGGCCGGCTATGCCACCTGGGCTGCAGTGAAGACCCCCCCGTGGCGGGGGCAGCCTTCCAGCGGAGCCAGGACTCAGGCTTCCTGGCCCCTGAGTTCTGGGGTCCATCCCTCACCTTCCCCCTCCCCCGTCCCCTGCTGGGTCCCGGGCCCACCTGCCTGCCCCTCTGGGAGGCAGATGGGGTCTGGGGTGGGGGTTGGGCGAGGGCTGGCAGGCAGACGCCTCGTTAACCACGCTCTTCCATCTCGGCCTGTTTATGAGTCCTCGGCCGAGCCTGCCAGGCGGCTTGAGCCGGCTGCGGACAGCTGGGCCGCCTGGCGTTTTATGGGGCGTGGCGGCTTCCCAAGGCCGTAACCGTGCGCCTCTGAGCGTCCAGGGCCGTGCCTGCCCCTGCCCAGCCCCTCTGAGGGACGCCTGCCCTGGGCACCCCGCAGGCTGCAGAGGGCAGGGGCGGAGGGGGCGCAGCCCCAGGCAGACTTGAGGGGTAACGATGCCTCGTCCTGCAATGGCACCTCACTGCCGGTCACAGAAGCAGTCTCCACCCAAGACGTTAATTGCTTTGATGTTGCTGGAAAAGGAGCAGGCACAGCTATTTCAAATGTTCTGTCTGCCATTGTTGGAAGGGCGGGTCACAGGTGGCTGCCTCCACAACTCAGGCCTGAGAGGGTCTCAGAACCTTGTGGGGTGGTGGGGAACTTCTGGTGGGCTTCCGACAAGCAGGCAGCCTACCCCTGGGCACAAGGCTGCCTTCTAGTGCTGGCTCCCTCCATCACTTACTAACTGTGTGCCTCAGTTTCCTGACCTGAAAAATGGGTGCAATAATGTTTTCATGTGAGATGGTTGTGAGGATCAAATGAGATAATATGCAGCCAGTGCTTAGTCTGGAATATAGCAGGTGCCCAGCAGCTGAACGCATGAGAGGGCTTAGGAGCTGGCAGACTCCAGACTTTCCCCGGACTGGCGGGGGAGGGGGTGTCAAAAGTCCAGCTGCCCTTGACCCCTGCGGTGTGTGACAGTGGGAATCCCCATCACATCATGTACAGCCCTGAGCCCACTGCCTGCCCTGCTCCGTGAATGTGGGACCCACACGCACAGACGTGTCTTAACGGGGCCCCTGTAGCGTATTTACCATTTACCGAGCATCTGGGAGCTAACAACTTTTATGGGAGAGATTTTAATTAGTGCTGTGGCTAAACGCGGTGAGTGAAAATGGGGGCGCTGACTTCGGTAAGCAGCATCCGGCCTCGAGACACGGCCGTCTTCATCACCCGGTCCTTGCTGGTCAGAAAGGAGTGGGCGGAGGGAGTGTGGACAGTCCCGGGAGCTGGGCGGGCAAGGCCATGGCCAGGGCAGCTGCAGTAGGCTTGGTGGGCAGGCTCAGAGGGCCTCGGGCTTGGCCGAGTGCCCGGCTCGAGTCTCTGTGGTGTACTCTTTGGGCGTGGGTGCGGTCAGTGAAGGCCCATGGGACGTCGGTGCACTGGGCCGGCAGGGCAGGCACGACAGGTGTGTCTGCCTTTCCCTGCCACTGCGTTTGCACAGAGCGCGCAGGGGCTGTGGTGAGCACAGGATTCCAGGGCACCTGGTGTGCACAGGTGTCCAGTGAGGCTTGCAGCAAATGACCAGGAGGCAGGCAGGTGCGGCCACGCCCACACCAGCTCTGCCCGCCTCCCCCTGCCAGAGGACATGCTTGCCTTTTGAACCAGAGCTTGCTCCAAATGCAGGCAAAAGGCCCTGGCGCTTTGAAGAAACACAGACAACCAAGGCACCCAGCCGCACACTTTCTCACCAGGCTTTTTGTCTTTTCCGCCCCCTGTGGCTGACACTGGGGCTGTAGGAGGCGAAGCAGCCGGGCCCCCTGGGTCATGCTGGCCCTCAGTCCTGCCTCACTGGCCTGCAGGCCGAGGGTGGGCGAGTTGGCGGGCCGCATGTGCATCGGGGAGTGGGGTGAGGTGGTCCTGGGAGTGAGATGCAGAGGAACGTGAGAGTTATGGGAGAGACGGCGTCATTCTGGCGACGGTGCGTGTGAGTTAAGCGATCTTAGAGCTGTGCTTAAAACTAGCCAAAATAAAGATGAGCAGGAAACTTAGAGTTTCCTAATAGTGTAAGGTTTTTGGTTTTCTTCTCGCAGAATGGCATGAAACGGCAGTTTGACAAGTTGAGAGAGGCAGAGGGAAAGAGGGGAAAAGCATTATATTTTAGTACCGACATCTCTTGCCTGTGTCTCCATCCTCACGGGGCCTGGCGTGCTAGCTGGCAACCTCTGGTCGCGGGGCCCCAGTGGGCTTTGGCTCAGGGCTTCATGGAAGTGTGAATGTGCAACCGCTGAGTGAGACAGGAAGGGCAGAAGTAGATTAATGATAAAAATCATAGTCTTGGGGCTGGCATTGTGGCGGAGCAGGTTAAGCTGCCACCTGCCACTCCAGCATCCCATATGGGCGCTGGTTCAAGTCCTGGCTGTTCCACTTTCAATCAAGTTATCTGCTGATGTGCCTGGGAAAGCAGTGGAGGATGGCCCAAGTCCTTAGGCCCCTGCACCCACGTGGGAGACCCAGATGGAGGTCCAGGCTGCTGGCATCAGTGTGCCCCGGCCCCAGCCATTGAGACCATTTGGGGAGTGAACCAGCAGGTGGAAGATCTTTCTGTCTGTCCCTCTCTCGGTCTGTAACTCTGTCCTTCAAATAAATAAATCTTTATGAGAAAAGTGACAGTCTCTTGCTTCTGTTAGCACTGACCAGGAGCAAGGTGCTGTGCTAAGTCATTTGCGGGGGTGATCTCACTTGTACAAGCACCATCAGGAGTTTATGCCCATTTATTGGATGAGGATGTCCAAGTCCAGAGGTAACACAGTTGAGAAGGGGCTGAGTGAGTATTCAGAGCCCAGCCAGACTCCAGAGCCAGCTTCCCTGTTGCTCTGCCACCCTCACTTTGCCCATTTCATGAGACAGGATAGCTGAGGCAGGCAAAAGCAGCCGAAAGCTATGTAGGAGAGGCTAGCATGGAACTCGTGACCTCCACACATCTGCTCCTTTCCCTAAGCCTCGTGGCCTCGGCCAGGCCAGACACAGCCCCTCCCCGTCACTTCCTCTGAGAAGGCCCATCATCACCTGTCATCATGGACTCTGGCCTTGGTACTGACGATCCAGCAGGTGCAGCGTTCTCCATTCCTCTTCGAAGCTTCAGAATAGCTGTGCCTCCACCCCTGCTGGGGCCGCTGCACCTGCGCCAGCAGCACACAAGGGCACAGCACACACGTGGACCAGACACACACGTGGGCCACGGTCAAGCACGCCAACACTGCACTCGCAGACATACACGGACTTGAGCACGTGCACACGCACGCACACACTTCTCAGACACACTCATGTGGGCCTGCACCCATTCACAGGCATCCTTGGAGGCTACATGGACCCACACACATGCACACACACAGCCAGACATGGCATGCAAGCACACAGGTGATGAGGTGCCAGGCCCGGCCCCACACTGCCAGAGGCCACGGTGACTCAGATCCCAGAGCCACCTCTGTGGACCCTGCTGGGTGCCTGATGTGCTCTGTGACAAAGCCAAGGGGGCCGAGGGAGTCTGTGCCCAAGGTTTGCCGGCAGGACTGCCTGTGCTGGGGGGAGCTGAGGTGGGGGACAGAGCAGCATGGTGGAAAATGACCCGGCCCATACTGAGCAAGTGTTTATTCTGAATGTCAGATAAATGCAGGCTTCGAAGGCACACCTAACAAAGGGACTGTGATGTGCCACCTGCAGGCCTTGTCGTCCATGGTCCCTTCAGGAGCTCCCCACGGGGTGGCAAGGGGACACCAGCCACAGACTGATGATACACAGAGATGAGAGAGGGAATGGAATGGTTATGGGCCCAAGGCAGTCATACAGGGCTCCCTGGAGGAGGAGGGCTCGGCCAGTGCACAAACCTCACCTGTGCGGTGCCTGACTCCTTCCTTCCTTCACAACATGTGCCCCTGCCTCGAGCAAATATATGCAGAGGGGGGGCTGCTCGTGACACCCGAGAGGGGGCCTCTCTACCTCCCCTGCCCACCGCCTAGCAGGCAGCTTGCGTCTGCACCCCTGTGTTTCAGGTGGAGAAGCCGAGGAGTCTCCAGCCTGACATCTTGCTGATGGGACCAGGAGCGGCAGGATTCCCACCCAGGGCCGTCTGGCTCCCAGGCCCGCCTCTGAGCCATCTTGGTTTTGGCAGACACAATGTTTGGGCTCCCACCTGGAGGAGGGGGTGCAGATCTGGCCCACCATTTCATAGAGGGTCCAGAGGGGCGGGAGTGGGCTGTGTGGGAGGCAGGTGCATCATTCCTGCATCTGGGCCTCAGTAGCCTTGTCTGTGAAATGGGCATGAGGATTCAAGGGACTCATGCTCACAGAGTGCCTCGCACATGGACTGGCACACAGAGGGTGCTGTTCCCGCCTGTATCGCTGGGCACTGGGACATGAGGTGGAAAATGAGAATTACAGAGGGGCTGGGGGCTTAATGTGAGTCTTCTGGCCCCTGTGCCCCCGGAGCCATCGGCCCCTCATCCCAACTGCCCAGCTCCTTAGGTAGGATGCAGCCTGGGCTGTGGGGAACGTGGTTCCTGGCTGCCAGCCACCAGGTGAGTCTCTGGACCCAGCAGAGCCCTTGGTTGGCCCAATGTACAAGGGGAACAAACAGCGTCCACCTCCAGGCGGCTTGTGGGGCTCAAATGGAAGACGAAGGCGGAAAGGACCTCCAGGAGGGCCACATGGTTCAGGGCAGCAGGATGGTCCCCAGGGGCCAGTGTTTCCCCTGCAGGTGGTGCCCCCCTGCTGTGTGGGAGGCCACCAGGGGCTGAAGGGAGGCGGTGATGGTGGGCTCTCCCTCCTCCTCCTTATCTCCCCCGCATCTCGGGAAAGCTCCCTGGCTTCCCAGCCCTGCGAGGGTGGCACTCTGCACCCGGCAGTTTCCATGGAGAACATTCCAGGCCCTGCCATTCTGCAACCCGTCTGACCCAATTTATAAGGGGCTTTATCATTTTTGGCAATTGTGTGATCTGGCTGGGGGAGAGAGTGGTGACGTCCCCTCGCTCTGCATCAACCCCTCACGCGCCCCTCCCTCCTCCAGCTTCCCCCAAGTCACGCTGTATGTGGACACACGTCTGATTCGTGTGTGACACGTGTGTGCGCACACACACGCATGCACTCTCAGACATGCATGTGCCTAGCAGGGGGCATGGGGGTGACCTGGAAAAGCCCCATCATGGCCCGTATTTGTTTTTTCTTCCACCTTTATATTCGTGCCAAATATATGTTCCGAGAGAGCTGTGAATTTTTATCCCTGACCTTTGTGGACATAAAACCATCCTATTATCATATACCTGTCAAAAGAGGGAGCGCGTCACACGAATATTCTCTGCCTTTTGTGTGTCGAAGAAAGCAAAGTTATTAGCGTTTTCCCAGTTCCAAGAAACAACCACCTGCAGCTGGCATTCCTCTCCGCCGCCCGGGCGCCCCCACCCCGCCCCCTGCCTCCTCCTGGGACAAACATCCAGGGCCCCTCACCTCTCAGACAGGGAGTCCTGCAGGGGACCGCGTGGGGATAGGGCCAGTTGCTCAGGGAGCTCAGGGCCAGCTCCTCCGCGCCCCCTGGAGAGGGAGGCCCCAGGTGACAGCTCTCGGGCTGAGACGAGCCCGCAGGAAGACAGCAGACGACAGACGCACCTTCCAGTTTCCAACCCTGAAGGGCTCTTCTGCCCTGCTCTCTGCACGCGAGGTCTCTGCACACGGGGTCCCGTCTTCTCATCTTCACTGGGTCTGGCCTGCTGTGCAGCTGTCTCTGGGTGTGGGACCCCCGTGTGCTTTGGCTGGGGAGTTCACGACTGTGCAAATCAGTAGCAGCCACGTGAGCTAGGAAAGGCGATAGTGAACTAACAGTAGAACTGGGAATAGCTGTTCTCTCTCGGGCTTTACCGCGAGTCCGGCACTGTTTCCAGTCGTTTACAGGGGTTGTCTCATTGAATCCTACAAACGGCACCTGGCAGCTGTGCCTTCCCTGCGCCCATTATTCCGGTGATGACGTTCAAGTCCAGAGAAGTTAACACAGCCAGGAAGCAGCGGAGCCAGAGCCCAGGGTCTCAGTGTTCTCATCTGTAAAGTGGGCATGGAAAGGATCCCCACGTTAGGGGAGTGTTGGCAGAAAGCGTTGGGACAGAGCAGGTGTTCAAGGCTGTCGTCACCCTCAATGCTGTCATCGCTGTCTCCAGATGTGTTACCACCCATCCTCCCTCGTGGGTTGGGGGTCCAGCCCTGCCCGCGTGCCGAGGACAGAGCAGCATGGCCTTCCCCAGGTGCTTGCCTCAGCCCAGGTAGCAACACTGCCATCTTCCGGAGCGGGGAGGTCGGATCTGGGCAGCATTCGTCAGCGTTTGCCAGGGTCGCTGCGGGCATGGAGGGACCCCCTGCCCGAGGAGGAAACCTGACGCTCTGCTGCTCAGCCTGCCTGTGGCCAGCCCTGGGCGGCCCCTCCTGTCCCTGCAGGGGAGGCTTGGAGGGGACTTGGGGATCATGCACGTGACCTCAGCTGGAGCCACAGCAGCGGGTGCGTGAGTGTGGGGACGTTGGGAACAGGGTCCAATTCCAGGATGCTCCGAGTGGGCAGGTGGACGAGGAAGGAGGGAAGGCAGGGGGAGCCTGGGAGGCGCCGGCTGATGCTGGCCCTCCGTCGGGTGGTCGGGTGGTCGGGTGGTCCTCATTAAGTCCAAACCCCCTCCCTCTTCCCGGTGCCCGCACCTCCCCTCAGACGTCCGGGTGTCTTCGGTTCCCTGTAACCATTCCCAGTCCTGGCTCTTCTCCAACTCACCCCAAACCCAAGCCCGGGGCCAGGACCCAGCAGAGCCTCCACCGGCTGGGCAAAAAGCAGCACCATGTCCGGAGAACGCCTTAGAGCCAGGAAGCCTCCGTGCAGTCTGATGCACAGACCGGCAAACAACCTCAAAAAAAAAAGGGCAGGGATTTGTGTGATGCTCATGATAAAGTCCAATTTTACCTCAATAATGCAAGTGGCTGTGTAATTCCATATAATTATATTAACTGGGAAAGCGAGGCCCGCCCTCCATAGACAGGGCTCGGAGCAGGCGCTTCAATTCCCTGCACCCAGCGAGGTCTGCTTGGCTGCTGAGAGCTCAATAGTAACAGCATGGTGCGGGGTCCTCCGGCCACTCTGCGGATGCTTGTACGTAACTGAGGGGGGTGCTTTCCAAGTGTGGGGGGTACAGGTCCCAGGACCGGAGCCGGCAGCAGGGGCTGCGGGCCCCACGGTCTGGCCAGGGAATTCCCACGCCAGACCTTTGCATCGTCCACCTGACACTCAAACTCTCGTTCCTCCTCTCGGTCCCTCTGCGGCATGGAGCCCACATGCAAGTACAACAGATAATGGCGGCTTGGGTGATTTAGGGGGAATGGAAAGTAAATAATGAGAAACTTGCATTTCGTAATATCTGTCATTTGTCTTAAGTTTCATTTGTTTTACGCCTCCCCCCATTAAAAAAAAAGGAGGGAGAGAGAGAGAAAGAGAGAGAGAGAGAGAGGGAGAGAGAGAGAGAGAGACCCCCATCCACACTGCAGAGGCTTTGCTTCAGAGACGGTTTGCACAGGAATAAAGCCCGAATGCGGTGTTTTTTCCTGCAAGTAAGGTACTATAAAACTGTTTATAAAATGAAGCTAATGAGATTTGGAGCACACTGTTACCTGATATTAAGCTGTTTTGATGAGTGAGGCAAATTGCTGTGGTTAACAAATGTAAAACCATCACTTTTATTGATACAGGTTTGTGTATGTGTGAAATTAATCAAGGCGTGGGCGATGATGAACAGTTTCTGTAGAAGTCTGTCAAAGGTTAAGAGCTAGTTATTTTTAAGAATGACATGAATCTAGCAGAGACAGTGATTGCCTAAATGACCATTGTAATTACCAATTACTTCTTGAAGCAGAGAATATATTCACGGCGTGCAGTCCTCTAAACACAGAGAGGCATTAGCCCATTTACGTACTAATGCGCATAATTTAGCTCCTGGAAAGGGCAGATGGGAACACAATGAAAGATATAATAGATACCGCCTAATATCATTCCCTAAGAATATTGGATTCATCAAAGATGAATATTACTTTATGTCAGATTGTTTTTTAGAAACCAGTCAAAATATCTCTTGTCTCATTTCTGCACTCAGAATTAGGGTGACCGTAATCACAGCACCTTGGTCACTGAGATTTGGGGGACCGGGCGGACGGGGTGGCCGCTCCCATGAGGGATGCGGCTGCCGCCCGTGACTCCCGGGCAGGGCGACTTCCAGGCGGTGCTGATCTATTTGGCTTCCTTTGGAGACGATGTTGGTGTAGGCAGAAGGAGGGACGGCAGTGTGCAGACGCTCAGATGGGGAGCAGGCAGGTCTGAGCCGAGCTCCCTTTTGGAAAATGCAGCCGGCCGCGGACATGTCTTCCGGAAGGCAGCCTCCCCCGGGGCCCCAGGTCCCTGTCGCCAGGTGCTGGGAGTCCGGTTGGCAGGTAGACGGAGGAGGAGGAAGCAAGCCTTGCCTGTCCCCACACTGATCTTAATGCCGTATTTGGATTGATATAATGAGAGCAGAGATCTTGTTTCCCAGTGTTGCAGAATCAATGTAATAACAGTAACAGAAATATTATTTAGTTAGTGCAGTTCTGTTGGCATAATGTAGTCACGCTTTCAGCAAAATGATGGAAAATATAAACATTTAATCAGCCCTTATTCACAAAAAAGCCTAAAAATTAATCATGTTTAAATTCTGTGTCTTCGGGAAGCAATTCAGATGCTAAGCAATTCAGATTTTTTTTTAATTTTTATTTTTCCTGCTATTTTTTTTTTTTTTTTGGATGCGCAGCCACAGATAACCTAGTGCCGCTCTCAATTACAATCTCCTTGGGAGAGGCTGAACTGTTCTGTGCCTGCCAAGAGATGGTGACTCCAAGCTGTGGCTTTGGTCTGTGTCCCTCCGAGTGTGTGTCTGCAGCGTGTGTCTGATTTTTCCTTCATGTTACCCGTCAAGGGCACGAGGTTACACAACACCCCGTCCGACACTGGCAGCCACCTGCTCCCAGCCCTGCTGGGCCAGGCGCGGGGGCGGTGCTGGGGTGCACCGGGGATGTCAGAGCTGCATGAACACCTACTATGGGCTGGGCCCTGTGCCAGGCGAGGGCTCGACCCTCCTTTCAAGGTCGTCACCTCAGCTGGAGTCCTGAGTGGTTCTAACTGGGGTGGGAACAGAAGGGGGAGGGAGAGCCAGAGAGGGAGTGGAAAGAAGGGAGAGCATCAGAGTCAAGGTCAAACTTCATGGCCACGTGACCTTGAGAAGTACTTCTGCTTTCCCTGTGAAACGTGAGCTGGGGATGGTACAACCTGCTTGAGGGCCCATGCTGGGACCCACAGAGGCTCAAGAGAGCCAGGGCAGGAAGGCGGGTCCCTCTTCTGCATTGGATCCCGGCTCACCAGGTCCACCTTGGAGAGAGGCTTCTGCGCCTGCTTAGCAAGACCCAGGGCTTCCCTTCCATGCTCTGCGTGGACCGGTGTGGCTTTCTCCTTTAGAGCAGTGATTCCCTACTGGGGCTGATTCCTCACCCTCCACCCCCAGTGCTGGACGGGGGTATTTGGCAATGTCTGGATGCAATCTTGGCCAGCACAGGTGAGGAAGGGGGTAGAACCCGGCATTGGTTGGGCAGAGGCCATGGAAGCTGCGAGGCATCCTACGATGCACAGGATGGCCCCGCAACAAAGAAGCATCAGAGGTAACATGTCCGTGGTCCTGGCATCGAGACGCTCTGGGCTGGCTATCACGGCAGGATCCGCAGGTGCCTGGTTTGCCTGCCATGGACTCCCCTTATCCAGTATCCTCTGTGCTTTCACCTGGTCCACAGCAGGTGGAGAATAACTAATGGTTGGATGAATGAAAGAAATGGAGGTGTATGGCAGGACTCCTGGTAGACCTCCTGCCAGGCTCGGTATTTCCTGAAAGGGCCCTGGTGGCCTCTCTTGGGTGGAGCCTGCTTGCCTGTGCTTAGCCCACTCTGTGGCTCGCCCAGCCCCTCTGACCACCCTCTTTGCTGGACAAAGGCTCCTGTGCTCTCTCCCTGAACTTGGCCTGGCCTGGAGGAAGCAGGCAGCTGGACAGATGCAGGTTCCTGGTGCCCTCGCTGGCTCTGCATGTTGTGAGTGGATCAGCCATAACCCGAGAATCCCATGTAGGATTCCAGACAGAAGTATACTGCCTGCTGTGCTGTTTCCTGGGCCCGTAACCAGGAGGAAGCGGGAGGACTGTGACTAACCCTCCTGGGAGCCAAGCCTGGGCAGTGCCTCTCAGGACGGATGCTCAAAGAGATACGGCTGCCCAGGATTCTCCCAGCAGTCCCTGGTGCACCATCTACAAAGCAAGAGGAGCTCAGCTTCCAGGCAGAGGCTCGCTGGCTGGCCAGTCCTGCAAGACCCAGAGGAAAGCCAGGTCCCCAGTGATGAGGTCAGGCCAGTGTCTGCCCTGTCACTCTGCCTGTGCGGCCTGAGGCTGATGGTCAGGGTCCCCAGACGAAGAAGTCAGTAGGGGATGGATGGGAGGAGCGATGAGGTCTGCCCTCCATTGCTGTGGTTTGAACTGCCTCCAAAAATCTTTGCACTGCAAATGTAGTCCCCGAGGTGACTGTGCTGGAGGGGGGTTGGAGGAGGTGTTGAGGTGGGAGACTCCTGGGTGGATTCTTGTCCATAGAAAGAACGGGGCAGGGAGTTGGGGAAATGTGGCCCCCTTTGTCCTTCTGCAGTCCCAGGACAACGGGGTGCCTTTGTCTTGGAGGACACAGCATTTGGCATTTGGGCTTGAAGGAGGTCCTGCCAGATGCCACACCTGCCAGCACCTTGATCTTGGTCTTCCCAGCCTCCAGAACTCTGAGCGAGAATCCCTGCTCTGGACAAAGCGCGCAGCCTCAGGTGCTCTGTGCGGCCTCAGAGCGGGGCAGAGAGGGACAGAGCCAGTCGCTCCAAGCGCAGCCACTTTAGGCTCCGGGGGCAGAGGAGTCCAGGGCGGGGGCGGGGCCTGCTGGAGGGTGGAGGGACACAGGAGGGACTTGGCCGAGCGCGGTATGCCACAGGGCAGCTCTGGTGGGCTCGCCCTGCCCCTTTTCTCCCCAAGGGTCCTCTGGTTCGCACGCTGAGAGTGGTGCCTGACCATACATGTGCTTCTTGGAGGGGTCCGCCTTTGCCCGTGCAGAGGTCCCTGCAGAAGCAGGGCAGGGCGAACACCCTGCCGCAGCTCTGCGACCCACGCACGCGCCGTGCGCCGTCCGTCATCTCTCCTCCCCACACAAGGCCCTGCCAGGCTGGCCGGCACGCTTAGCCCGCTTCGCTCGCTGCTGTGGAGGGAAACCCCGGGGGCAGGACAGGTCGCTACCCCAGGGTTCTGCCCCTGGGAGGCCCCAGGCGCTCTGCAGCCAGAGGCAGCTCAGCCCTGCAGAGCGCCCCTAATTGACTTCCCATAACTGCCCTGAAGGCCTGGAGCAACAGTTAAGAATCACATTACCGCCTTTTATTGTCTCTAATTTTTACCCAAATGCTTTCTGCTGCGCCAGCTGAACGGCGCTCTCATTTCACTGCGCACATCCAGGGGCCCTGCCGGCCTCGGAGCAGCGTGGGTGCATTTTCCGGAGAGCTCCACCCCTTCCTTCCCTGCTCTGCCCCTCCCCTCCCCTCCCTGCGAGGGCTGGCGGGGTGGAGGGGCCTTCCGGGGGCTTCCACTGGGAGCCAGGGCCACAGCGCACCCAGTACCTGTGTGGGCACAGCGGCTGGGCTGCCCGAGCCTCTCTCGCCCCCACTTCACCGTCAGCCTCTGCCCTGAGCACCTTGCTCGGGAGGCTCTGCCGGGTGACAGTGCAGCCAGCCAGACGGTTTGCAAGTGACAGAAACCCCATAGACTGAGCGTAAAAAAGGGGGTGTGGTCCTCAGGGCACTGGGAGGCTTGGGAGTACCTTAACCTCAAGTGGTTGGAGGGAAGACAAGCCTGGACTCCATGGGGGGCTACCTCTCGCCCCGCCCTTTCCATCTCCACCTTCTGCCTTCCAGACAGCAAGGATACAGCCCTGCTCCTACACACCCCGGCCAGCAGTCCCTGCAGAACAGCTGCTGCCCACAGGATCCAAGCATGCGTCCTGGCTGTCCCCGGCCAGCCTCAACCCAGCCCTGTGCACAGGGCAATGCCCAGGTTGGCTGGCCAGGTCTGAGCCCCAGAGCCCCAGCCTGGTAGATGACGGGGTAAGGATGGGAGTCAGGTTTAGCCACACGGACTGAGAATGAAAGCAGTGACTCCCCGATGGGACAGCCAGGAGTTGCGGTCACAGGTAGGGATGGTCTTCAGCCATTCTTCCTGCCTTAGTCCCTCCTCGGGGTCTAGAGCTGGGTGGGACAGCAGGCTCTGCGGGGGCACCTGTGTCATGCCGTCACTACTGTCACCATCTTCAGTGTCAAGGCAGATGGGATGAGGCACCATCATGGGATGCACCACACCAGCAATGTCCCGGTCCCCCTGAGCAGCACCCATGCCCCGCCACCGGCTCCCTACACTGTCCACAGGGTTCCACGTGGGACTATCCCAGCTCCCCATTGGATGACAAGAGCGGGGTTCCCAAAGAAGAGGGGCTTGGCAGGGCTGGGAGCTTGGGGCAGCCCCCAGGAGCAGGACGCCTCCTGGGCTGCAGCCCGCGGCCCCAGGGAGCTATTCTGCCCCAGCCCCTGGTCTCCAGGGCTCTGAGGATGGTCTTTCTCTGCCCAAGTTCAGCTGCAAAGGCACAGAGGCCTCGAGGGATGGGGGCTGCTGTCTCTGGCCCCAGTGTGAAGATATGGGGATCCGTGAGGCCCTCTCTCCAACACAGGTGAGCTTGGGAAATGAGCCAGAAGTTTTCACCAGGAGGGATGAGTATGGGGAAGAGGCAGCCTTTGGGGAAACTGAGGCAGCCCCAGGGGCAGGGTGTCTTTCAGACACCTCGGAGGAGGTAAATGTGCATTGATAAATGTCCCAAATCTGCAAGGCCACTGGCCTGCTGAGTGGCTCAGATGGATTCCGCGACTTCCCCTGGCCGCTGCCTCCCACCTTTATCAGGGGCTCGGGACCTTCATGCGTTTCCAGACCTCAAGTTCATTCCCTTCCTCGGAGAGGCCAAAAACGTGTTTGACTGGCTGAGCCAGGAACTCTTCCAGCTGCCTGGCCTGAAGAAGAGGACTTATCCACACAGATGCCGCCCTCCCCCTCCCCCGACAGCTTAGATTCCAAGTCTCTGGTGTGGCTTCCAGGTTTTTGCCCTTGAGCACCGTGTCCTGATCAGCCAAAACGCCCACTGGTGGAGCCTAGGACTCCAGCCCTCACATGCATGCAGAGCACCCGGGAAAAATGTGGGGATCCTGGCCGGCGCCGCGGCCCAATAGGCTAATCCTCCACCTGCGGCGCTGGCACACCTGGTTCTAGTCCCGGTCGGGGCACCGGATTCTGTCCCGGTTGCCCCTCTTCCAGGCCAGCTCTCTGCTGTGGCCAGGGAGTGCAGTGGAGGATGGCCCAAGTCCTTGGGCCTGCACCCCATGGGAGACCAGGATAAGTACCTGGCTCCTGGCTTCGGATCAGCACGATGCACTGGCCACAGCACGCCAGCCACGGCAGCCATTGGAGGGTGAACCAACGGCAAAAGGAAGACCTTTCTCTCTGTCTCTCTCTCACTGTCCACTCTGCCTGTCAAAAAAAAAAAAAAAAAAAAAAGAAAGAAAGAAAGAAAGAAAAATGTGGGGATGCTTCCCTCCTTCTCTTGCATGTCCAGCTGGGGTTGATTTCTTTTTAGCAGAGTGAATCCAGAAAGCCGGCCGCCACGTCAGATGCCGCTGGCCGGAGGGATGACTGCCGAAGCATTGACGCCGAGGCTGGGGTACACGGTCAGGGTCGGAGCTTCTCACCAGGGCCACCTTCTGAAAGCACGGCTGTGTCATGCCTCCCTTCCTGTGCCGACGACGGACCTGCTGCAGGCCACATCCTCAGCGTGGGTCTCCACCCGCTTGGTCGTGAGATCAGGTCCGTTGACCAGGCATGGCGAGACATGTAGCTTCCTCCTCTTCTCCTTCCTCCCCTCTGTTCTTTCTTTAATAGTATGCGTGTGATTACAAAATTAAGATATTCTTTTTGTCACATATTCAACTGCTTCCCACTCATCCATCCATCAATTTGCCCATCTACCCGGCAATCCATCTATCAGTCCACCCATCCATCTGTCCATCCATCCATCCATCCATCCAACCTGCCAGCCTGCCTTCCACCTTTTGGATATTTCCTGGACAGCTCTTTCATTCTTTCTATGAGAGCAAAGACCATTGAGTTCCTCCAGGCTGCGTTTGGTTGCCCTGCCCTGGCCCCTGTTCTGCTTCATCCTCTTGATGCAGGGACAGCCTCAAAAAGTAAGGAGCAGCCTAGCGACAAGACCTGCTTCTCCTGTGCGGTGACCACAGGGCAGCTCCTCTCCCCAGTCCCTCCGGGGAATGCCTCTGGGCTATCACTCTCTGGTTACATGTGGCCCTGTCTTTCATTTGAGCAGATGGACAGGGCCCAAGAAGAATCGGTTTCTCTGAGTAGAGCAACCAAGGACAGAAAATGGAGTTTCATCCTTGGGTCGAGATGTAGAATTCCCTTGAGATTCAGACTTGTGGTTTCCAGAGGTTAACTGGAATGGTGCATTAAAAAAAAAAAAAAGAATTGTGGCTGCTTTGGAATAGGATACTGGAAGAAAAAAAAAAAAGCCCCATCCCAGGATACTCCTTGTGCAGCTGCTTTTTCTGACTGCACTAACGACTCTGTCATATTCTTCCAGCTCCTGTTGCCAAGCCCGGGAGGTGTGGAGGAGACTGGTGGTCCTGCATGCTGATGGACAGGGGGTCGCTCTGCCCAAGCAGATCATGGCAGGGAGTGGGCCCCTCAGTGTGGAGGCAGCAGCTCCTCCCCAGTCCTCTCACCTTCCCCGACCTTGGACCACACACGTCCTGTCTCTTGCCATGCTGGTGGCCAAGCTTTGTGTGGACATCAGTGTCCCCCGCTTCCACACTGCGTCCTGTCCCCACAGAGCCCGTGGGCCTGAACGAAGGCCCTTCCTTCTCCGCTGGACATCTCCCCAACCTTCCAGGTCATTCCAACCCTGACCGCCTTCCTTTCGCTTACGGCCGTATGCCCCTCTGAAGATGGCCTGGGCCTGGACCTGCTCAGCTGGAGGTAGAGACAAAAGAGACAGGGAGGTGACCGAGCCTGCTTACTTTTTTTTAAGATTTATTTATTTTACTTGAAAGTCAGAGTTACACACAGAGAGAAGGTGAAAGAGAGAGAGAGAGAGAGAGAGAAAGAGAGAGGTCTTCCATCCGCTGGTTCACTCCCCAATTGGTGCAGCAGCCGGAGCTGCGCTGATCTGAAGCATCTTCCGGGTCTCCCATGCAGGTGCAGGGGCCTAAGGACTTGGGCCATCTTCTTCTGCTTTCCCAGGCCATGTCAGGGAGCTGGATCAGAAGTGGAGCAGCCAGAACTCGAACCAGCGCTCATATGGGATACTGGCACTGCAGGCGGCGACTTTACTTGCTACGCCATAGAGCTGGCCCTGCTCACTTTCTTATGTACTGATCCACACCCACCCTGTTCCAGAAGCACATACCATGGATGACAAAAGTATGTAGAGCGCCATGGCATGAAAATAGAAAATAGAGCAAGGCAAAGGGAAACTAAGGCGTGGACAATGAACTAAGGCTGGGGATGAATTCAGTGGAGACCATGAACTGCAGGAGGTTGCAGGACGTTGGTGGGGGTCTCCGTGAAGCAAGCTCCCTATACAGATGTCAGAAACAGGGAGAGCTGGCCCACACTGCAAACCTACATTGTCTCACTTGATGAAGGGATTTGGTCAGAAGCGTTTTGGAAGGAAGTCTCCCCAGGTGCATTTGAAATGAGATATGGCTTAGAGCAACTCCATTTGCAGAGAGTTTGTTAAAGCAGCTACATGAAGAGCCGTCTGTCAGTGCCCACCTCTGTGAGCCCCTCTGTTTTTTGGTGGGTTCGGCCACTTCAGGCAAGCCACTGCGTTGGGATAAGTAGGCGCTGTCAAGCGTCCTGGGTGCGGGCAGTGTGGTACGGCTTGTTCGGGCACCCCTGGTGATGCCAGCAACTCTTCTCACAGCTCTGGTTAGGGTCCTGGCTACTCAGCTGCAGGTCCAGATTCCTGCTAATATGCCTAGGAAGGCACCAGCAGATGGCTCAAGGGGCCTGCGCTGTGGTGCAGTGGGTTAAGGTGACGCCTGCGGTGCCAGTATCCCATATGGGTACCGGCTCAAGTCCAGGCTCCTCCACTTCTGATCCAGCTCCCTGCTAATGTGCCTGGGAAAGCAGCAGAAGATGGCCCAAGTCCTTGGGCCCCTGCATCCATGTAGGAGACCCAAATGAAGCTGCTAGCTCCTGACTTCAGTCTGGTCCAGCCCTAGATATTGTGACCATCTTGGGGGTGAATCGCAGGTGGAAGATCTTTCTCTCTCTCTTTCTCTCTCTCTCTCTCTCTCATCCCTCCTTCCCTCTGGTGTCACTCAGCCTTTCAAATAGATAAACAAATCTTAAAATATGTATGTGTGAAGTCTCCTCTCTCTCAGGAGGTGCTGGGGTGGGGTAGGGGAGAGGAGTGTGCAGCCCTGGGGCACACACGGGGGGATATGGGGAAGTGGCCTCCCACAGAGCTGGCCTGCTACATGTAACCCAATATCTGGCGTTTGTTGATTATCTTTCCTGTTGTCATTTAATCTTGCCAATGAACTTCTCGAGTTGGTGTTATTGAGTGCCTGCTTTATGTCAGGCTCTGCCCTAGGCTCCAGGCTAAAACGGCAACCTCAAAGCAAACCTAGTCCTTGTACTCCAGGCTCAGGAGAGAAATAAATATTAGGCAAAGATTCACACAAATAAAGGACAGTTAAAGGATGGTCACCACTGCTTACGTGTCCTGAGGAGGTTCATGGAGCCGGGGGAGAGCACGGGAGGAGCTGGCCCCTGCGCAGGGAGGGGCTCGTCCTGCTGCCCGTGAGCAGAAGACATGGTGTCCTGTAGGCACCCACATGATCCGACTTAGGTTTGAGGAGGTGCCTAGGGTGGCGGAGATGGACAAAGTGGAGGCTGAGAGAGCCTCAGGAGGCTCTGGGGAAGGGAGAAGGTGGTGGCGGAGGGGAGGGACAGAGGGCACGGCTGGGAAAGCAGGGTGGAGGGGCTGAGCAGCAGGTGCAAAGCCTGGCTGTATGCTAGGTGAGGCCAACGTGGGGGCGTGGCTGAATAGGGGCGTGGCCAGATGTGGATGAGCAGCTGGATGTGGATTTCGTGGCTAAGCTTGGAGGGCGTGACCAAATCTGGAAGGTGTGGCCTAGCCCGGAGGGCGTGGCTGAATGTGTTAGGTACAGTGTAGGACAAGGCAGACCCCAGCAGGCATGGGAGAGGGGGAGTCCTCAGTGTCCAGAGGTGGCATGGATCAGGGGTGATGTGACCAGTGCCTGGTGGTCTGCACTGTGACCCCTGGGGCCTTCTCTGACGCCCTAAGACGGCAGCCTGTGTTCAGGGGTGCTTGCCAGCACTTGTTGAATCTGCATGGGTTGAATCTGCTGTGGAGCCCTGGACCTCCTGGGGCAGCCCCTGCTCAGACAGCTGGGCAGGGGACAGCCTTGCACGGAGGCCATGCCTCCAGCCTGTTCCTGCTGGCCGGTGTCTAGCGACGGAACGTCTAGGCGGATGCAGAAAGAAAATCACAGGGCTAACTCTGCAGACAGCATCCCCGTGAGCATCTCTGCTGATAATTACAGAGCTGGCCCCGCTCAGCTGCAGCCGGGCCACCGGCTGGACCCCTGTCAGGAGCCGCAGGTATGCTCCCAACACAAGGATCAGTGCTCTGATTCCGCAGACGTGGTTCTGACTTCCCTTTTCCTTTCCCTCTCCCCCTTCCCTCCTCCTGGCCTCTTTCTCCTCTTTCTATGTCAGGGTGATTTTTAAAAATCCCAGAAAATGGCAAAACGCCTCCAATAATAAGAGAGAGAATTAAGCCAAATTAATTACAGCAAAAATAAGAGGAATTAGGCTTCATTTAAGCAGGTAACAGAAGGGGACCAAGCCAGTCTTTCCCTCCTCCCAGACAGAGCCCGCCCCAGCTGTTTTTTTTTTTTCCTTTGCCAAACAGGAGGGCACCATGGCTGCCTTGGTTCAGACAGCTCTTCCCCTTTGCTCGCATCGTCTTCCGGCCCGGGATGACAGCCGTGCGAGTCGCTGGCTGCCCGTGGGTGAATTTTATCATTATTAAGGTTCCGTGCCAACCTCCTCCTCTTACTTCCTTCCCATCGAAAGTTTCAAGGGTAATAAATTCTTCTGATTTAGCAATTATGGGAGCCCAGAATTAGTCAAATGCCGGATTTGAGGCCGAAGGAGAGCGGGGAGCCGGTGGGCTTTTGCCGAGTTGCCGCTGAAGGATCCGGCAGAGATGGTGCCTTGTTAAATCTGGAATTGGATGGGTCTGAATTTAAGAGCATAGCTCCAACCCTCACCTCTCTCTCTAAGCAGAAAAATAGTTATGTTTGTGGGTGACATATTCCTGAAGTCAATTGTGCTAAACCACTGTGCCGGAATACATTACACTGACTTGTCTGGGGCTCTGCCTTCCCAGACACAACGCGGAGTTGGCTAGTAATAAAAATAAATAAGAATTATATATCATTTCATTCATTTTTTGGTATTACTTTTGCAAAATGCATAAGAATATAACACAATGTGTCGCAATAGTGTTTTAGAAAATAGGAAGATAAAATTAATCCTTGCTGCAGAATGATGGACGCAGGTGGGTTAAAACAGAAAGGAGCAATGGGGGCTTGGAAGATGCTGCCAGGGTCAGCGCTAGGCTGAGCTCTGTGCTCTCTGCGGGCTGCTGGGGCCAGACTGGGCCTGCGCACCTCCTGACCCGGACAGGGAGCTCCTCTCAGGGCTACTTTGCACGTGCTGTGGACAGGGTGGTCATCGCCTGCCCTGGGCTGGGCAGTCACTGCCTGGATCCCTTTCCCCTGAGGCTCCTGGGTACCAGTCGGGGCCTCGTTTCTCAAGGGCCGGACCCCTTGGGAAGAGAGATGACCAGGGAGTCGTGGCTGCTAGGCACCAGTTGGGGGCAGGACAAGTGTTTGTTCATGGTTTACTCTGTTGATGTAGCAGCCCTGAGCTGGGATGGTTGCAGTGAGATGTTGATAACAGAGGATCCTGACCCCAGCTGGCATCCTAGGGTTTACCTAAAGTGCCACGACAAACGCTTGGGTGTTTGTTTATTAAGGACAAACCTTAATAATGACAAATGCTTGGGCTCGGGGCTGTTAGAGGTGGGGAGGACCCCCACTGTCCCTGTGAATTCCAGAATGGAGGGCCAAGGTAGATGCACCAAGGCACCGTGCCCTCTTAGGAATCCCAGTGTCACAGTCGGAGGAGGTGGGGCAGGGAGAGCTCCGACCCACACTGTGACATCTGCTGTGGCATCTGTCCCTTCCCCAAACGCACGGGCACACGCGTGGATGTGCACACACACGGGGTGCAGGCACCGATGGAGATGTGCCTAGGGGACACCCACACCCCAACACGTACGTGTGTGTGTGCACGTGCCCATGCTTGCAGAGGCCTGAGTATGCATGTGAGCACACACACACACACAGGACACCCAGCCCATCCCATTCCCAGGGCTTCCTCCAAGCGGGACTTGCCCCACCTTCCTCGCCAGGGCAGTAGGGACCCCAGTGCTGTCAGCCTCCCCTCCCCCTCTCACCAGGACCCAGCCCCAGGCCCGGCCTCTCGGTTGCCTGGCTTCCCTTGACCCCTCTGTGCATTCTCTCCCTAACAGGCAGAGGAATCTTCTGACACAGGCCCCTCAGTGGGCCCCATTGCTCTGGGAACACAACCCCTCCTCGTACCTGGGAAGCCCGCCTGGTGGCCTGGTGTAGCCCCGCCCACAGCCCTCTGTGTCTCAGCCTCCCTGGCCTTGCTCAGACACCGCACCTGGCCCTATGCCCTCCCCCCAGAAGTCAGGTTCCCTGCGCAGCTCCCCATCCGGTCCCCTGGTCCCCTCCCTGCCAACACTCACAGTAGCGCCACCTTCCCTCCCTCCGCGCAGGTGCATTTGCCAGTTACCTGAGCGCCTGTGGGACCCTGTGGGTGCTTCCTCCCAGCTAACCACTCCGCGGGGTCCGCTGTGCCCCCACCCCCACTGATGCTCATATTGTCTGCATGCAGGTGAATCAGCGCTGCCACCCCGGACAGCTGCGCAGCCCAAGGCCCCTCCCTGTCCCCGCAAGTCCCTCAGAAGGACCTGGGGAGGATCCCCTTTTCATCAGCGACCTAGGACAAGGATCTCAATGTTCTGACTCCTGGCTGGATGCAGAGGGGCTTGGTGGTGGCCCTGAGGGTCTCCCCACAAGGTTCCTCTGTCTCCCACATCTACAGGCCCCAGAACCAGTGGAAGATGGAAGCTTCTGGAGCCTGCTGGGGGCTGCCAGGTCCTGCCAGGGGAAGGGATGCCCCAGGGAGCAGGGGTGCGTGTGAGTGTGCGTGTGACACAGGCAAGGGACATGGCCTCCCGCTGTGACCCTCCCGGAGGAAGACGCTCTGCCTGCTTAGAGGCACGGGAGAGCTAAGATAGGACCTGGGACTTGGGGACCCAGAGTGGAGGACAGGGCCCTGGGCTTCCCCTCCCAGAGCGGTGGGTGCACAGGGCCAGGGAAACCCCACTCCCGACCAGTGACCCAGCAGGGAGTGAGCCTCGCTGACACTCAGGGTCTGGGGGCAGGGGAGGGGAGGGGAGAGGTGGAATGCACGGACCTGGAGGAAGGGGGCATCTCGGGCTGGGGTGGGCGGGGAGAGGCACCAGGAAGCCAGCATCAGGGAGGTTCTGTCCCCTCTTTCTTTTTTTTTTTTTATTTTTGACAGGCAGAGTAGATAGTGAGAGAGGGAGACAGAGAGAAAGGTCTTCCTTTTTGCCGTTGGTTCACCCTCCAATGGCTGCTGCGGCCGGCGCATCTCGCTGATCCGGAGCCAGGAGCCAGGTGCTTCTTCTGGTCTCCCATGCGGGTGCAGGGCCCAAGGACTTGGGCTATCCTCCACTGCCTTCCCGGGCCATAGCAGAGAGCTGGCCTGGAAGAGGGGCAACCGGGATAGAATCCAGCGCTCCGACGGGGACTAGAACCCGGTGTGCCGGCGCTGCAAGGTGGAGGATTAGCCTGTTAAGCCACGGCGCCCGCCCTGTCCCCTCTTTCTGCCTGCCAGCATATTGTCCCTGGCCACCTCTACCACAGCCCAGGCCAAGGATGGCGGGCAGCGCTGCAGGCAGAGAGAGGCAGGGATGGAAGCTGCCCCAGATGTTGGCCTAGGGGCTGCCTGCACCCCCACTCCCTGCATCTCAGTGACCCTGGTGGCTTCAGGATGACAGATCATTGCAAGGCAGCACCTGTGCCTTCCAGGCTGCTCCTCCGGAGGCTTCCCCACGCCCAGGGCCCCACCTGCCCACGTCTGCAGCCACCCAGGTCCCATCTGCTGCTCACACCTTTACTGGGTGGTAGCTGATAAAACTCTGGGCTTTTCAAGGGAGCAGCCTCCGCTGATGTGGTCAACTCAGCACTGGCCCAGCTCACCAACACAGGTTCTGGGTGGGCATTCGGGCTAGTGTTGGGATGCCTACGTCCCACGTCAGAGTGTCTGGCTTCAAGTCCCAGGTCTACTTCCAGTTCCGGCTTCCTATAAATGCACACCCTGGCAAGTAGCAGGTGACGGCTCAAGTCCTTGGGTCCCACCCCTGTGGGAGAACCAAATTGAAACCCAGGCTCCTGGCTTTGGCCCAGCCTAGCCTGGGCTGTCATGGGCATTGGAGGAGTGAACTGGTAGATGGGAGATCTCTGTCTGTCTCTCTCTGCCTTTCAAATAAACAAAATAAAATAAATTGCACAGATTCAACAAATGGACACAAGAGAAGAGTGTCTGAGTGTGATCATTTGCACACATTTCTGTGCGAGCACACGCGCACATATCTGTGCGTGTGTACAGGTATGTGTGTGTGTCTGGGTGGAGTGTGTGCCTTGTGTCCATGTGAGTGTGCAGGTGGATTCAGTGCGTGTGTGCACATGTGTGTGGGTCTAGTGTGTGCACCATAAGTATGCGCGCACGTACATGGATGTTGTGCACTGAATACTGATGTCTCCCCAAAGTTCCTATGCTGACGCCCTGGCTCCCGCTGTGAGGTGGTGAGCAGGCTTAGATGAGGCCCTGCAGTGCAGCCGTGGCAACGGTCTTAGTACTTGGAGGAGGGAGGGACACGAGGGCTTATCCCCTCTCCGTCACGCGAGGACACAGCGAGAAGGTGTCCCTTGGCAGATCAGGAACACACCTCTCCCCGGCTCCGAACTCGCCAGCCACCTGGGCTCAGGCTTCCGGCTCCCAGCGCTGTGAGATGTAAATGGAACTGCAGGATAGCAGCCTGAGCTGACTAAAGCAGCAGGTGCAGCACGTGCGTGTGGGTGCAAGTGTGCATGGATGCGTGTGTGTGTGTGTTGACATTGTTCCCTGATCTCAGCTATCATGGATGGATCATCCCAGACCAGCCTCTCAGAGCCCTCCAAGTCCAGGTCTCCCTTCCACAGCATTCATTGGTATCTCTGCACACGGCCTTGCACATCTCTGCACACCATCTTATATGTCTGCACACTGCCCTGTATGTCTCTGCACACTGCCTTGCAGGGCCAGCAGTGCCCACAGAAATTTCAGTTCTCAGAGCTTCCTGAAAACTCCAATCAGAAGCTGCTCACCCTGGCCAGTGTCTGGTCTCGTGTCAGCACCTTCCTTCCCAGCCCCTGTTGGCCACCCAGGCAGCTGCTCCTAGAGGACGTGGGTCAAGTGTGTCTGGGGAGACGGGTCAGCCACCAGAACCTTTCAACAGGAACCACGTGGAGCAACACCAGTGCTTCCATGCTGCAGCCGCTGCTAAGGCCTCTGGGTACTAGGCACAGGGCTGGCCCCTGAGGTGCAGGGAGGGCCCCAAGTCCCAGGCTGTGGTCAGGGACCCCAAGAGAGAATTATGGAGGCCCCAGAGGGCAGGGCAGCTGTGCTGAGCCCAGTGACAACCTGGATTGGCCGGAGTGTGCCGGGGGTCCCTAGAAGCAGGTGCAGTACTCATGGGCCTAGTAGCTGTAAGGACATGGCCAAGGGCTCTCTGCCGGTGTGGACCTCACAGGTGCACCTGCGACATTCTGCACCTGAGTCGTGGTCTTGGAAGGTGGCAGGAACCTCGGTGACAGGGCGCCTGGGAGAGGCGGTGTGGCCTGTAGATGGGTTGGACCGGGCAAGGGCAAGCAGCAGTGACCAGCGGCAGCCACAGCCGGGGTGTTGGGAAGTGGACCTGGGGGCTTCTGTGAGGCTCTGGCAGCTTCCAGAATGTGTGCAGGGGAACAGCACCGCGGGTGGGGGCGCCTGTGCTCTCAGAAGGGGGCACACATGCCGGCAGATACGGCCTCTACAAACCAGGGGCCTAGAGACACTCACTTCCAGCTGTCATGCTGTCTTTAAGGAGCCCGTGGGGTGTGGGGGAGGAGGGACGGGGCCCAGGTCTGTGTCAGCGGCTGTCTGGTTCGAGGAGGAAGCGGCCGTATCCCAAGACGGGCTCAGGCAGGGCAGTGTGGGAGCTGAGGGGAGGCCGCATTGAGACTTTGGTCCTCCTGGTTTGTGTCTGATGGTGGGCAAATGTCCTGTGGTGTGCTCGCTTGGCCTGTGTCACCTGCACCCTTGGTGGAGACGGAGACGGTGAATGGCCAGCCAGGGCACCCTCGGGCTTCGGTGACCTGACTCCTCGACCAGTGTGGTGGCCACAGCAGCCTCGCCTCTTGGGGCCCAGCAAAGCAAAGCTGAGCGTTTGCTGCCTTGGTGGTCACAGGAAGGATGCAGGACACAGACAGGTCAGATGGCACACAGCCCTGCAGGGCGGCTGATTCTGGAGCCACTCCAGTGGATTAGAGGGTCATCTGGGTGGGCTGAAGGGGCTGACGTGGGACCACCAGGAGCCTCCCCAAAGCTGCATTCCCTCAGAAGACATCTGTTGCACTCCGTGTGCCCTGGGAAGATGCTTTAGTTGTGCCCCAACAAACAGATGCTCTGGTGAGCCGCTGTGTCACGACTCAATCTCTCAGGATGCTGTGGCAATTTAAAAAAAGTATACGTACACGTTGTGCCACATCTTAGATGTCCGCCCGCCTCCAGAAGCCGTCAAATAAAAATTAATTTTGCTTTTATAAAAAAAAAAACCACACTGCATATTTTTGACACTCAATGTCTGTTCATTTGCATGGGACACGTTCTCCCATAATGAATCATCGTAACGCTGAAATTAAACACAGTAAAAGAATGGTTAATGCCATAACACACTGACAATTTAACCTGGCCAATATTTTTATTGCCTTGTACAATAAACCTAACAGAGCACAACTTGCTTTTGACTGGTGGAAAATCGGTTATGAACCGCCAGGGAGCGGCCAATTTTTCAAATGCAGCCATTCAGTCATACTATAGGCACTAAGACTTTTTTTTTTTCCCATACACTATTGCTGTTATAATCTTTTGAGGATATTTTATCACAGCAATAACCTCCTCAAAATCAGTCTTCAGTGCAGCTAATGACTGGACAGCTGGAGCTATAACTGCCCTTGGCTTTGCCCCCAGCTATTAGCCAACAAACCAGTTGTTATCTGCAGGTAACAACCAATTTCTTCTGGAATTTTCTTGATAAAGTGCCTCACCGGATGGAAGTTATCTTTTGGCCTCTTTTGGACCCAGCGGCATGCCTCTCAGGGAACTCAGGGCAAGAGGTGTCAGGCTGCTGGTTGCCTCACTCCCCAGCGTGAGCCAGCACAGGTCAGAGAATGGCTCTGTCGCCCATCCCCAGTGTGTCACAGGAGCAGGACCCAGCAGCGCCCGGGTGTGCAATGCAGCAGGAGACTGCTCGGTACTACACTGACAGCACAGAGAAGGGAGCTGCACCCTGAGACACGCGAGGACAGAGCAGGCAGAGCCAGGATCAAGCAGCCCCTGGAAGTTTGGGGTAAAAGGCAAGCCGTGGGTGTTGGCACTGTGGTGTAGCAGGTAAGGCGCCGCCGGCAGTGCTGGCATCCCATATGGGCGTCAATTCGAGTGCTGGCTGCTCTGCTTCCGATCCAGCTCTCTGCTATGGCCTGAGAAAGCAATAGAGGATGGCCCATGTTCTTGGGCCCCTGCACCCGTGTGGGAGACCTGGAAGAAGCTCCTGGCTCCTGGCTTTGGATTGGCGCAGCTCCGGCCATTGTAGCCATTTGGGGAGTGAACCAGTGGATAGAAGACCTCTCTTTCTCTCTCTCTCTCTCTCTCTCTCTCTCTCTCTCTCTCTTTCTCTCTGCTTCTGCTTCTCTGTAACTCTGCCTTTCAAATAAATAAATAAATGTTTTTTTTAAAGGCAAGCAGCGGGGTTCATTTCAGGCATGAGAGAAACCTATTGAAGCCACAAGCACCTAGTGTCTGATGACCTCTGTGTAGGCGTACTCCTTCTGATCCCCTTCGTAAAGTAAGAGCATTTCAAACCAATGATTTAGACTTAGGGAATGTCCATCTATTTTACAGTATGAAATTTTTAAAAAGGTGCATTTATTTATTTGGAGGCAGAGTTACAGATGGAGAGAGGGGGAGACAGAGGGAGGGAGGTCTTCCATCTGCTGGTTCACTCCCCAAATGCCCGCAACAGTTGTAGCTGAATGGATCTGAAGTCAGGAGCCAGAGGCTTCTTCTGGGTCTCCCACATAGGTACAGCGGCCCAAGGACCTGGGCCATCTTCTGCTGCTTTCCCAGCTGCATTAGCAGGGAGCTGGATCAGAAGTGGAGCAGCTGGGACTCGAACTGGGCCCCATATGGGATGCCAGTACTGCAGGCAGAGGCTTAACCTACTATGCCACAGCGCTGGCCCCTGTGGATGAATTTTTGAAGGACATGACATATTTGGGTCTCAGCACCCATGCTAATCATGTTCAAACAAAGGGTCATCAATGGGGGAGCATCTGACTCAGCGGTTAGGACGCTGCTTGGCATATCCATACCCCATGTCCGAGTGTCTGAGTTCAAGTCCTGGATCCACTTTTAATCCAGCTTCCTGCTCATGTCCACCCTGGGAGGCAGCAGGTGATGGCGCAAATCCTCGGGTGCCCCCACCCATGTGGTAGACTCAGATGGAGTTTCTAGCTTCTGACTTTGACCTGGCCCTAGCCCTAGCCCTGTCTGTTGAAGGTATTTGGGGAGTGAACCAGTGAATGTTGTAAAAAAATTACATGTTAACCTGAGTCAAGTTCAAAGAGGCAATGGTGACAGGACTCCATACGCCGAGTCCCCTCTCGGCACCCACAAGTCCTTCTCGCCGCTCCGTGGCCAAGAGAGAGGTGGCGCTGCTTCCTGCTTCCTGTGGCCAAGAGAGAGGTGGCGCTGCTTCCTGCTTCCTGCGCGATTGTGTTCTGACATCCCCGGTCCCCAGCATCGGAGGGGGATGCGACGGTGCAGCCATCACCTGTTCGTGGCAGCAGTTTGAAATTCTGCACATTGATCAGTGTTTACTGCGTGAGATGAGGATTCGATTCCTGAAATCACCACGCTGATTGCGGTAACTTTACAGATGCGTCTTTAACAAGCAGGGCAAAACAAAAAATTAATGTTCTAAAAGTGAAATAAGATTCTCCCAGCCTGGAGAGAAGGCCAATTAAAATCACTTCAAATTTTTAAATGAGTTTTAATTTGAAAGAGTGGAATTCTTTTTAAGAATACGAGTTTTGCTAACTGTTTGAAATCATCACATATCATGCTTATCAGAAGCCCAAGTTGCCTGGAAATTAAATAACAAATTAAAAAATGAGCACAATACTCATTTTTTAATTATCTGGTAGGTGACAAGCGAGCAGGGCCAGGCCCAGTCCCTGTTATGTGCAAGGTCACTCTAGGCAAGTTGAAGGGTGACCAAAGCTTCCTGCAAACTCCCAAATTCCAACACTGCCACTGGACTGGAGCGAGTCAGTGATTTTAAATCATTTTGAATTTCATAAACCCAACTCTTTAACCTTTGGTAAATGACAAAAAGTGCAACACATTCTTAACATTTCTGATCATTCCACACTATGCTGGCCCCATCAAGCTCATCTTTTCCAAATTTAAGCACTTAAAAATGTGAAGTGCTCCAATAAATTTAAATTGGCATATGCTACGCATATCAATGGGAAATGATTCAGGCATTAGAGGCTGGAAGTGGTGAGTGAGGGCAAGCAAACCAGAGCATTCATTGTCACGGGATTGATTTTTAATGACTTTCTATTGATTCGCTGCCTTTTAAACCTGATGGCCTAAGGTTGGTCTTGCATATCTATCACACCAGATCTTTGGCCCACTCCCTCCTTCGCAGGGCATGCAGGTTGTCCTCTAGGAGAGGGGCTGGCGTGGCCCGAGTCCCCCAGGACAGCAAGTGACCAAGAACGCAGAGGGCACCTGCCCGAAGCACAGGTGCTGGTTTTCAGTACTGGGGCTCTCCAGGCCCTGACAGTTCCCGTTCGGTCACCTCTCTTGCTCTGCCTTTCAGACTGTATTCTGTCAGATACATCTCTAGTCTCTGCCAGTTCCATGCTCCTATTTGCTGCAGGAAGTCACCAGTTGAGACCAGCGTTCTGGGTGTGGAGAGAATGCATTACAGTGGGTAGAGAGAGCAGAGTCGAGATAACTAAACACATAGGAAGCACTTTTTTCTTAAAAGCAAGACAGTCACTACATCATTCTTAAAAAAAGATTCACTTATTTACTTTAAAGTCAGTTGCACAGAGAGAGATCTTCTTATGGCCACAACAGGCAGAGCTGCACTGATCTGAAGCCAGGAGCTTCTTCCATGTCTCCCATGCAGGTAGAGAGGCACAACAACTCGAACATTCTTCCACTACTTTCACAGTCCATAGCAGAAAGCTGGATCAGAAAAGAAGTAGCCAAGACCTAAAATAGCACTCATATGAGATGCCAGCACTGTAGGGAGTAACTTTACCCACTAGAGTATAGTGGTGGGCCCCATAAGAGGGACTTTAATGTGGGCTATCGTCTTACGGGTATGCCTATAGTAGCAGTCCCTTCATAGTTAGGGTGACTGTTACCATATGCCTGCCAGAGAGCAATGGGTAGGACAGTCAGAAGCTGTCCATTGAGCTTTGGGACTATAATTCAAGAAGCATACTTGTAACTGTGGTATGTTCTCAGTTAAGGTCAGTTTCCTGTGGTCCTACAATTTTTCCCAGGTAGGTGTTTTGCATCTCTGGCTGGAACTGGGGAACCTGCCCCCAGCCTTTAGCTTAGGATTCCACCAAATGCCCTGAGGCCACCTCCAGGCTATTTGCCATCAGAAAGAGACATCAGCTCACCAGTTTCCCAAAGGAGGTCCTGAAGCCAGTCCCACTGGGCCAGCTCCGGCCATAGCCTCATTTCTGAGCCAGTCCCCATGGTCAGGGGAAATCAGTGTTCTAACTGGCCTCAAAACCATTCCTGGAGCCAAGAGGACAATAAAATCTCAAAGACTTGACCTGGGAGCAGAGACGAGGCAGAGCAAGCCCTGTTATGAGGCATGGGGGTCTGGCCTGCCCTTCGAATGTTGCTGGTTCCCTGCTAGAAGCGATCATAGGATGCATGTCCCTGCCTCCCTCACATTGGGTGTGCCATGCGATTGGCCAAGGCCAGTGGAAGTTACACCTGTCAGTCTGCGGTGGAAATTTTACGAGCTCTGGGCAGAAGAGGCTCCTGTAGCCTGGGATCCAGAGCAAGACCAGGAGCAGAGCCGTCAGCCAGTCACCCACGATGGCCTTGAGAAAGGGAAGTAGTCATTGGTTATTAAAAACCACAGACATTGGGGGCTGGTTTATGGACAAAGCATCGTCTAGCCTTTTCTGGATGACATGGCAATGAGTGTCAGAAGTGAAGTACCTAAAATATATGACATTGACTTTGTAGTGGAGGAGTGAGCGAGCAAAATCTTCCCAGAGGCTGGAGAGATGGCAGACTCACATGATGATGTGGTGAGACATTTGGCAAAACTGTCACCCGCAGAGATTTCGGAGGATGGCAGCAAACAGCTTGGAGTTCAGAGCACAGAATGTTCACAGTGTGTGTTGGTTACCATTGGCTGCATTCGGCCAGGTAGTACAAGGAAAAGATGAATTTAAAAATAACTGTCTGGTTTGCAAACAGGAATGAGAGGAACACTTCGGGGAGCCTGCCGGGTTGGAGGATACAACTCCTCAACCCCTGAGGGTGAAAGCTAAAATTGAGAAATGCCTTCAGTGATGAAGGAAGGCTGAGTAAAACCCACAAGCTCTGCCTTCAGGAAGAGGTGCAGAATGAAGACTCGGGGGCAGGGTGTGGTGCCATGAATACTTCGAGGTGAGCCACATTTTGATGGGAAAGACAATTCAGATGAGACCTTCTCTCTAAAATCCAATAGATTAAATATATATGCATATGTATCAAATATATCATATATATATATATATATAATAAGACTTATGGGTAGCTGTGGAGAACCAGAAAAATTGTTCCTCCCTTCCATATATGAGAAATTGTCAAAAGGTTCATGGAAAATGTATATGATAAAAAGAATCATGCTTAGATCTAAAACAATTTTTGTAGCAGAGTAAACTTTTTAAAAATGTATTTTTGTTTATTTGAAAGATGACAGACACACAGAGAAACAGAGACTGACAGACAGAGATCTTTCATCTGCTGGGTCATTCACTCTCCAAAAACTTTCAACAGCTGGGGCTGGACCAGGCCGAAGTCAGGAGGCCAGAACTGAATCTGAGTCTCCCATGTGGGTGGCAGGGACCCCAGTACTTGAGCCAACACTGCTGGCTGCCAGGGTGCACGACTACAGGGAGTTATAACTGGGGGTGGAACTGGGGCACACATGCAGGCATTCTGGTATAGGATAAAGCTATCCCAAACAGCTCTTAACTATGTACCAAATACCCCCCCTAAGCTCATCTTCCAAATTTCATTTTTCCACTAGCTTTTTGAAGTGCCGTCATGTTAGAAAAAAAAAAAAAGAGAGATGGAGAGTCCGTAGGCACATACCCTCTGTGGAGCTTGCCACTACGGCCCAGGAAAAGCCAGATCAGGAGACAGCAGGGATCCTGTGGGATAGGGGCCCATGGCTCCAGGGCAGAGCCCACAGACAACGGTGGGAAGAATTCAGCTAGAGTAGACGCCAAGTTGGTGGAGGCTGGGTACAGGCCAGTGCTACGTTTTCAAGCCCATGGAGATTTCATGTGTGCATCCTTTTGGAAGCTTTTTCTTGCAAATACCACCAAGCACGCACAAGGAAAGACTGGGGACAATCTTGAGGAAGTGTCTTATGTGCAGGCATGGGGAAGGGAATAGTAATCACTAGAGGAGAGGTACAACAAACTTCCCAGACCATCCTCTCCCATCATGCGCAAAAAGCCTCCAGGTGCAGGAGGAAGGCCATCCAAACCTGCTGCTCTTAGGGCTAAGGAAAAAGCAGTGTAGCTGGGAAATTGAACAGAAGGGAACCCTGCAGTCCTGGAGTAGGGGCAGGAAAAGGAAAAGAACGATTCTGGGCTCAGATCCTGTAATGAGAGCCTATAGAATTCACAATAGCTTTAGTTACAACCAGAAGAGTTGGAAAATTCTGGTGCCAGGATAGTAACTATAGCAACAACAAATTTAAATTCAGCCAAACTCCTGATATGAATGAACACAAAACTCCACATGAAAGGGTCAACAATAAGGAAGGTGCGTGCATTTCCGAGAATAAAAACGATTGACCTTGGATGGCACACAGGATGCGTTAGACCTGTGAAAAGGCAAGAGAAGTCATCCAAAGCAATCAACAGAATTGGGAGCAGGTGACAACTATCTGACAGGGGCTTTTAAATCACTGCGATTAACACTTAGAGGGGCTAATGGAAAAGACGCACATCAGGCAAGATCAGAGGAATACTTCTGAGGAAAGGCAGAAACCAGAAGAAAGCAACTAAACTCTAGAAATAAAAAACACAGTAACAAAGACGAAGAATGCGGTTGATAGACTCAGCATTCACCTGACAGCTGAGTCAACGGGAGGTGTCAGAGTGAATTAGAAGCTAGGTCAGAGGAAATCACCTAGCTGAAACCCAAAGAAAAATAGGATTCAAACAAACAAACAAAAGTCCAGGATTTCTGGGGAAACATCAAACAATATACCGTATGCATTAATGGAATCTCTGATGGATAAAAGAAAGAGAATAGTGCATGAAACCACTTGAAGAAACACTGATGAAGAATTTTCCAAAATTGGTAACATATACTAAACCTCAGATCCAAATAGCTTCAGCTACACCAAGCAGGATAAATACATCTACTCCCCAAAACAAAACAAAACAAAACAAAACAAAACAAAACATGTAGGCATGTCATAGTCCACCCACTGAAAGCAGACAATGAAGAAAAACACTCCTAAGGCAAACAAAGAGGGAAAATATGTTATATACAAGAGAACACAAATACTTATTGTAAGAAAGTATACAGGCCAGAAGACGACAGAATGACATACTGAAAGTGTTGAGGGCCAGGGCTGGGGTGCAGTGGGTTAAAGCCCCTACCTGCAGTGTCAGCATCCCATATGGGAGCCAGTTCGAGTCCTCGCTGCTCCACTTCTGATCCAGCTACCTGCTAATTCACCTGGAAAAGCAGTGGAGGATGGATGGACCAAATCCTTGGGCCCCTGCACCTCTGTGAGAGAGCTTGAAGAATTTCCTGTCTCATGGCTTTGGATTGGCTCAGCTCTGGCCATTGTGGATAGAAGACCTTTGTCTCTGTCTGTCTCTATCTCTTTCTGTAACTCCGCCTTTCAAATAAATAAAATAAATCTTAAAAAAAGTGCTGAAGGGTGGTTGTTGTGGCATAACAGGTTAAGACACTGCCTGCAGTGCCAGTATCCTATATGGGCCCTGGTTCAAGTCCCAGCTGCTCCACTTCCTTTCCAGCTCCCTGCTAATGAGCCTGGGAAGGCAGTGGAAGATGGCCCAAGTCTTTGGCACCCTGCACTCCTGTGAGAGACCAGATGAAGCTCCTGGCTCCTGGCTTCAGATTGGACCACTGCAGTCATGTAGGGAGTGAACCAGTAGATTGGAAGATCTCTCTCTCTCTCTCTCTCTCTCTCTTTCTCTCTAATTCTGCCTTTCAAATAAATAAAATAACTTTTAAGAGAAGAAGAAAATGCTGAAAGACAAAAAAAAAAAAAAAGCCTACCTAGAATTCTACACCCGATAAAAATTTGTTTCAAAAATGTAGGAGATAAAGGCCTCCTCAAACAAACAGAACCATTAGGGAATTTGTTCCGAGACCTGCACTGAGACAAAAGTTAAAGGAAGTTCTTCTGGTAGAAGCAATCTGATACCTGAAGGAAACTTGCAAGAGTGCCAGAAAGAGGAGACATGTAGCTAAAATAAAATTTATTATGCTTTTTAGTTGCTCTAAAATATAGCCAGCTAAGGCAAAAATGGTATTTTATACTTATACAAGTATGTGGTGTAGGCTAGTAGAACATAGGACGGGAGAGAAGTTGGAGAGCCGCAGCTGTAAGGCACCTACACTCAGGAAAGCTGTGTTATTTGGAAGCAGACTCTGGTTCACTAGAGGTGTTTATTGTAAACCCTATGGCACCCACTGATCCAGTGATAAGAACTTAACCTAGTGGAGGATGCCCACATCCCTTATTTACAGTGCCCCACAGCTCTGCTCCCAATGCCAGCTTCTTGCTGGTGCAGCCCTGGGAGGCAGCAGGTGATGGCTCCTGTGTTGGTCCCTGTGCTCCACGTGGGAGACTTGGGTTGAGTTCCTAGCTCCCAGCTCCCAGCTCTGTCCTGGCCCAATCCTGGTCATTGTGAGCATTTGGGAATGGACTGGCAGATGGATTTCTGTCCGTCTCTCCCTGTTTTTATGACTCTTGAGTAAATTTTTAAAAAGATAGTAATTTTTAATATTTTTAAAAATAGTAAGAAAGGCATCAATCAATAGTAGAGATGAAGTGGGATTATTTAAAAATTGAATTAATTCTTACAATAGGAGACAAAAGAAACATATGAAATGAAATTTAAAAAGGTAGTAAAATAGTAAACTTTAATCCAAACACATACTAAATGTGTATATTTAAATATGTCAATCACAACTGAGCGCCAAAGAGGAAACCTGTTAAGTGAAATGGACACTATAAGCAACAATGAACTGATCAGCTCCTGCCCTGACTTTAGATGTACAATGTAATACTTTATCCTTTTTAGTATTTGTTGTTGTTGTTGTTGTTCTAGTACTATTGGTTGAACTCAGTAATTAACACACAATTATTCTCAGGTGTTTAAATTTTAACTGAAAAGTGATCCCTGTTAAATCTAAGAGTGGAAAAAGAGAGGGAGGAGATGAACAATTTGGAACATGCTCAATCGGACTGGCCGCAAATGGTGGAGTTAGAAATGTGCAGGGGATTCCAACACAATTCCATCAAGATGGCATGTACCAATGCCATCGCACTAGTCCAAGTGATCAATTTCAGCTCACAATTGATAGCTCTGATAGGTCTAAGAGTCAAAGAGATCACACAAACAAGACAAGTATCTGCTAATACTAACTGATAGAATCAAAAAGGGAGAGAAAGATCCAACATGGGAAGTGGGATACACAGCAGACTCATAGGATGGCAGATGTCCTAAACAACACTCTGGCCTCAGAATCAGCCCTCAAGGCATTCAGATCTGGCTGAAGAGCCCATGAGAGTATAGCAGGCATGGAAAGCCAAGATATCATGGGAAAAAAAAAAAAAAGACCTAAATGAATGATCTCTGTGAGTGAGATCCCAGTGGAAAGAACGGGGCCATCAAAGAAGGAGATACCCTTCTCCGAAGGGAGGAGAGAACCTCCACTTTGACTATGACCCTATCTGAATAAGACCAAAGTCAGCGAACTCTAAAGGCTTCCATAGCCCTGGCAACTCATGACTAGAGCCTAGGGAGATTACTGACGCCATGAACAGGAGTGTCAAATTGTTAAGTCAGCAACAGGAGTCACTGTGTACTTACACCCCATGCGGGATCTGTCCCTAATGTGTCGTCTAAAGCCAAGTGATGCTATGACTGGTACTGAAACAGTATTTTTATACTTTGCGTTTCTGTGTGGGCGCAGACTGATGAGGTCTTTGCTAATTATATACTGAAGTGATCTTCTGTATATAAAGAGAATTGGAAATGAAAAAAAAAAAAAAACAACCTGGTGTTAAAATGGAAATGGCATAGAAAATTAATTATTTTGAAAAAAAAATTATGTAGGATCTCTGTCTTTAATGTGCTGTACATTGCTATTTAATGCTATAATTAGTAATCCAATGGTAGTTTTTTCACTCGATGTTGCTATATGGGCAAAATGTTGAAACCTTTACCTAATATATACTAAATTGATCTTCTGTATACAAAGAGAATTGAAAATGAATCTTTACATGAATGGAAGGGGAAAGGGAGCGGGAGGGGGGAGGGTTGCGGGCGGGAGGGAAGTTATGGGAGGGGGGAAGCCATTGTAACCCACAAGCTATACTTTGGAAATTTATATTCATTAAATAAAAGTTTAATAAAAAAAAAAAAAAGAAAATATATGAGAATATTTCAAAATGTACGTGGAACTTCTGAATTAAATAAGCTTATTTTGGTACCAAAAAAAAAAAATAAATATGTCAATCAACATTTAAAAATAGCTAGTAGAGAAGATTTTGAATGTTTTCCATACAAAGAAATGCTAAATGTTTGAGGTGGCTGGTTTGCCAATTACCCTGATCTGATTATTGCACATTGTAAATATGTGTTTAGATGTCACTCTATACCCTATGAATATGTACATTACTGCATCAATTTAACATTATTTGAAAAATATTTGCTTTAAAAATAAATGTACAAATCAAAAGAAACAGATTGGATGAAAAAGCAGTTACTATCTGTAATGTGTTATCCACAAAAAAACCTGTGATATACTATCTTCAGTATACCTATGCAAGAAATTATCCAGAACGAGGCTAGAAATAGAAGGATGAGAAAGAGCCATCATTTCAAGCACTCATTTATTTCTCTTGGATACGTACCTAGGAATGGAATTGCTGCGTCATGCAGTAACTCCATGTTTTACCACAGCCGTGTTCCACTTACGTCTCATCAGCAACAGGCTGCATATAGGATGCTCCATGCCAGATAGCCATCCCGTGGTGTGGAGCTGTACCTCTTTGGTTTTGATTTTCATCCTCCTGATGAGGAGCAGCGGTGACCATCCTTTTATGTACCTATTGGCTACTTTTGTATCTTTTGGAGACATTGGATTGTCTTTATGTTCTGGATAGAAGCCCCTTATCAGATGTATGCTTCTGAAATATGTCCCATTCTGTGGGGTGTGTTTGCACAGTCTTTATGATGCCTTTTGAGGTAGGGAAGTTTTTATTTTGGTGTGGTGTGATTTATCTCTTTTGTTCTTTGTGGCTTGTGTTTTTGATTTCATATCTAAGAATCCATCACCAAATCGGAGGTCATGAAGATTTCACTTCCATCTTTTCTAATAAGTGTTTTGTAGTTGTTGCTGTTACTTTGAGGCCTTTGCTTCATTTGAAGTGAATTGCTGTGTCTGGTGTAAGATAAGGGACCTTCATTCTTTTGCACATGGGTATCCAGTTGTCCTGTATCATCTGTTTGAAAGAAAACTATCCTTTACCATTGATTGCTCTTGTACCTAGGTTGAAAATCAATGGACTAAAGAAAAGGTGAGTTCCTCTCTATACGCTCTATTCTACACCATTGATATATGTCTATCCTTATACCAGTAGCCCGTTATCTTAATTACTCTTGCTTTATAGACAATTTGGAAATCTGTAGGTATGAGTTCTTCAACTTTCTGAAGATTATTTTGCCTATGTTGGGTCCCTTACAAATCCATATGAATTTAAGTATCACTTTGTCAGTGTCTGCAAAGGACCCAGCTGGGCTTCTGATAGGGGCTGTGTTGAATCTGCAGGGCATCATTTGGGGATTATTGCCATCTCAACAATATTCAGTCTTCTGATCCTTCAAAATGGTATGTTTTCCTGTTTATTTAGATGTCTAATTCTCTTCAACAGTGCTTTTGTTTCTTGAGCATACATTTTTGTAATTTTATTAAATTTATTCCTGGGACCAGAGTTGTGGTGCAGTGGGTTAAGCTACTACCTGCAACACCAGCATCCCATATGAGTGCCATTTTTGGGCCTGGCTGCTCCAAGTCCATCCAGCTCCCTGCTAATGTACCTGAGAAAGCTGTGGAAGATGGTCCAAGTGCTTGGGCCTCTGCCACCCACGTGGGAGATCCTGATGGAGCTCCAGGCCTCTAGCTTTGGCCTGGCGCAGCCCCTGCTGTTGCGGCCATTTGAATCTCTCTCTTTCTCTCCTTCTTTCTCTGTAATTCTGCCCTTCACGTAAATAAAGACATCTTTAAAATAACTATTCCTAAGTATTTTTGCTACTGTAAATGAAATTGTTTGATTTCTCCTTCTGATTGTTCATTGCAAGTGTATGGAAGTACAAGTAGTTGTTGTGTGCAACCTCAATGAGCTTGCTTATTGGTTCTGGTGGTTTCCTAGTGGACTTGTTAGGATTTCTTACAATCGTGTCGACTGTGGCTAGGAATAGCTTTACTTTTTCCTTTCAAATGTGGATGACTTTTATCTCTTTTGGTTGACTATTTGCCTTGGATAGAACCTCTCATGACAGTTTGAATGGAAGTGTCATGGGAGGATAGCTTTGTGTTTTTTTCCTGCTGATAGGCAAAAAGTATTGGTTGGTCTTTCATCATTGGGGATGATGTTAACGGTGGGGTGTTTGTAGATGTCCTTTGTCAGTCTGAGATAGTTACCTTCTGTTTTGAGCTTGTTAAGTGTTTTGATCATGAAGGGTGTTGAGTTTTGGCAATTATTTTTTTCTGTATCTACTGAGATAATTGTGTTGGTCTTCTTTTTTTTATTCTATTGATATGCTGTATTACATTAACTGATTCTTGGGCCTTACATTCCTAGGCTGCATCACAATATGTATGTATATATTTTAAAACTTTACTTATTTATTTGAAGGAGGGTGCCAGGAATAATCTGCCATTTGTTGGTTCACTCCCTAGTTGGATGCAATGGTTAGGGCTGGTCCAGGCCAAAGCCAGGGGCCTGGAATGCCATCCAGGTCTTCCATATGGGTGACAGGGGGTTCATCAACTTGAACTTGGGCCATCTTCTGCTGTTTTCCCAGGCATATTAGCAGGGAACGATATTAGAATCTGGGCCTTGAACCCACGCTCAGAGATGCCAACATTGCAGGCAACAATTTAGCTTGCTGTGCCATAACATGGGCCCCTGGTCATGGTATATGTTTTTTTAAAAATATTTATTTATTTATTTGAAAGTCAGAGTTACACAGAGAGAAGAAGAAGAAGAAGAAGAAGAAGAAGAAGAAGAAGAAGAAGAAGAAGAAGAAAGAGAGAGAGAGAGAGAGAGAAAGAGAGGTCTTCCATCCACTGGTTCACTCCCCAAGTGGCCACAACAGTCAAGCTGCACCAATCTAAAGCCAGGAGCCAGGAGCTTCTTCCAGGTCTCCCATGCAGGTGCAGGGCCCAAGGACTTAGGCCATCTTCTACTGCTTTCCCAGGCCATAGCAGAGAGCTGGATCAGAAGAGGAGCAGCCGGGACTCAAACCAGCACCCATATGGGATGCCGGTGCTTCAGGCCAGGATGTTAACCTGCTGCGCCACAGTGCTGGCTATGGTATATGTTTTTATATGTTGCTAGATTTGATTTCCTAGTAATTTGTTGAGTTTTTTTTTTAAAGTTTATTTTAACCTATGGAAAAGGCAGAGCATGAGAGAGAGAGAGAGAGCGACAAGCAGACAGAGAGAGACTGAGGGAGAGAGATCTTGCATCCATTGGTTCACTCCTCAAATGCCCCCAACAGTCAGAACTGGACCAAGCTGAAGCAAGAAGGCTGAGACTCCCTCAGGGCCTCCTGTGTGGGTAGCAGGTGCCAAAGCACTGGAACCATCATCTCCTGCATCCCAGACTGCACTACCAGGAAGCTGACATGAAAGAAGGGCAGCCGGGACTCAGCTTCACACTCTGATAGGGGTTGTGGGTACCCCAAGCCCCTGGTGAGAATTTTTGTGTCCATATTCACAACACATCAGTATTTCTTTTTCCCTGTGGCTCTTTTGGTTTTAGTCTCAGGAATATTGGCCTCATAGAATGATTTTGGAAGCATCTCTTCCTCTTGTATTTTTTGGGAGTTTGCGGTGACTTCTCCAGTATTATCTGAAGAACAGGTATTACTTCTTTTTTAAAGGTTTGTTAGAACTTGTCTTTGGAGCCTTGCGGGTCCCAGGTTTTCTGTGTGTGTGGTATTTTAATTAGGTATCCAAATGCTATGCGTCCGGATTCTTGAGTCAGTTTTGGGAGCTGTGTTATTCTAGGAAATGTCTACTTCAACCAAGTTATTAATTAATTATTCATAGTGGCCCTTTATAATCCTTCCTATTTCTGTAAGTTCAGTAGTAATGTCCCCTCTTCAGTTCTAACTCCAATAAGTTTAATTTTCCCTTTAAAAATTGTCAATATAGCTAAAAGTTTGTCAATTTCATTTATCTTTTCCAAGAACCATTTTCTGGTTTCATAGGATTTTTATTTGTTGTTTTTTTTTTATTTTACATATCACAGATTTCTACTTTTGTCTTTATTGTTTCCTTCCTTTTAAAAGTTCAGTTTGCTTTTCTTTTTTCAATGTCTTAAGGGAGAAAAGTTCGATTTTAGGCCTTTCTTCTTTTTTAAGATAGGATTTTTCAACTACAAATTTTCCTCTAAGTGCTGCTTTGGCTGCATCCCATATATATTGGCATGTTGTATTTTATATTTGTGTCATTTCAATGTATTTTTTAGTTGACTTCTTAAAATCTCTTATTTGACTTACAGGTTATGTAGACGTTTAATGCTGAATTTCTACATATTTGTGAATTTCTCATATTTCTGTTATTGAGTTCTAATTTATGTCATATTTTTAAAGAGAATACTTTGCCTTATTCAATCCTTTAACATTTTTGAGGTTTGATTGCCTATCATACAGTCTATCCTTAATAAAGTTCCATGGGTTTTACATAGATGCTGGTCAGGTCTAGCTGGCCTGCACTGTGCTCAAGCCTTCTATGTCCTTTCTATGAGCTACACAACATTAAAAGTGGATATTGAAGCTTGCAAATATTTTTCAATTGTCTTTTACTTCCCCTTATTTCTGTAAGTTTTTAGTTTGTGTATTTTTTGCTCTGTTGTTAGATGCGTAGTTTATAACTATCTGCTGGATTGATCTTTTTACATTATAAAATTCTTTTTTAGATTATAGTAACTTTTTGGTGCTAAAGTTTATTTTATCTGATATTAGTATAGCTATAATTTCAGCTTTTTTGTAGGTGTTGTTTGCTTCTTTTTCAACCCTTTTATTATCAATCTGCTAAAATGTATTTCTTGTAGACAACATGTAGTTGGATCTCATTTTTTTCCTAGCTGAGCAATCTCTGCCTTTTTATTGGTTTATTTAATCCACTTACATTTAATGTTATTATTGATTTCATTGGGTTTACAACCGCCATCTGTTTTCTGTCTTTTCTATTCATTTATTCCTCTTTATTACTGCATTCTTTTACATTTGGATACTTTTAAAATTTAAACTCAATGTGTTTCATGATTTTTTAACTACATTTTCTGGATTCATCCCCTTAGTTTTTATTGTAGGGCCTACATTGTACATCTTAATTTATCAGAATTAGCTTCATATTTATACTAATGACTTAGCTTTATCTCTCCCTCCTTTTGGTGGTATTACTGTTGTACATATCACCTCTCTGATTGTTAGAAGCCCAACAGTGTGATGTCACAATTGTTACTTTCTGTATTTGTATGCCTCTTAAGGAAGCTAAGGGATGAGAGGGAGCAGGAATACATTGTGGAGCAGCTGCGTTTCTGAGTCTGGTCAGACAGAACCCCCACCCCCACACTCCACACACAGACACCCACAGTTCCATGAGGCAGATTTATCAGCTACAGATAGGCAGCAGGGGACAACAGAAGCCAAGGATTCTTCATGAGCATGTCCTCTGACACTCGGGAAAGTTGCCTGGTAAGACGGAGTCTGTCCACTTGTGCCCACTCACACCACAGCTGAGACCCCCTCAAAGCAGCCACTCTAGGGTTTACACTCTGGGGTCTTGAGGCTTTCTAGGCTCAAGCATCAGAAGACACCTTGCTTATGGGTGAGGGTCTGGAACAGAGTCCCAGCGGTTCTGGCCAGCGCACCTTCATCTCAGGAGCACGTGATCTCCCCAGCACATTGTGCAGGGGTCCTGGAGAACTATGAAGCCAGGGCCGCCTAGAGAACTGTCCTCCATATATTGAAGGCTTGGCCACGTTAGCTTCCTTATTTGTCATCTTTGCTTCTCCTTATTTGTTTCTGTGAGGTTGAGTAACCATCTGGAGTCATTTCTTTAGTCCAATACAACTTCACTCTCATTCACTGCCTTTAGGCAAATTATTTCTTGTCTGGTTGTAGTAGATTCAAGCAATGCATCATGCATATATTGTTTTATAGAGTTTTGCAATGCATCATGCATATACTGTTTATAGAGTTTTTAAATGTAAGTCAAAAGAAAAGTATGCACTTATACAGTTGTCTAAGTACATGGTTACCTGTACTGGTATTCCTTTTTCTTCTTGTTGTGACTTCAAGTCACTGCACAGAATCAGTTATTTTCAACTCAAAGAAGTTCCAATAAAGTCCCTATTTTTGTTTATCTGAGAATGTCTTTATCTCAACTCTACTTTTTAAGGTTTATTTTATTTATCTGAAAGGCAGAATTAGAGAGAGAGAGAGAGAGAGAGAGAGAGAGAGAGAGAGAGATAAAGGGAGAGACAGAGACAGAGGGATTTTCTATCTGCTGGTTTACTCCCCAGATGGCCACAATGACAAAGCCTGGCCAGGCTGACACTGGGAGCCAGGAATGTCTCTGGGTCTCCCACATGGATGAAGGGGCCCAAGCATTTGGACCATCATTCACGGCATTCCCAGTCCATTAGCAGGGAGCTGGATTGGAAGTGGAGCAGCTGGGACTTGAACCTGTACCATATGGTATGACTGCACTTTAGGAGGGGCTTAACCTGCAACAAAACAAAGCTAGCCCCTCAACTCTATCTTTAAAATATAGATTTGCTTGATTGAAAGTTAGTTCCTCTGAGTGCTTTGCATATGGTATCACATTGTTTCTGAAAAAGCAGTTCTTAAGGTTATTGGGATCTCCAGAGACAGAGAGAAATGTCTTCCTTTTCCGTTGGTTCACCCTGCAATGCCCGCTCCAGCGGTGCGCTGAGGCCAGATGCTTCTCCTTGTCTCCCATGTGGGTACAGGGCCCAAGGACTTGGGCCATCCTCCACTGCACTCCTGGGCCACAGCAGAGAGCTGGACTGGAAGAGGGGCAACTGGGACAGAATCTGGCACCCCGACCAGGACTAGAACCCGGGGCGGAGGATTAGCCTAGTGAGCCGCAGCACTGGCCTCATTTATCTCTTGATGCTTTCAAGATCTTCTCTTTATCTTTGAGTTTTAAAATATTTACTATGTTTCTATTTATAGGTCTTTTTTGTTAATCTTGTTGGAGTATGTTGAACTTTTTGGGTGTGTAGATTGAGTTTCAATAAATTTGGGAGTTTTTGGCTGTTATTTCTTTGACTACTTTTCCTGTCCTCTCTCTCCTCTCCCTCCAGTACTCTCATCACAAGTATGTTGGTGTCCACATTCCTCTGAGGTTCTGTTCCTTTGCCTTATTCCTTTTTATCTCTGTGCTATGGATTGCATTGTTTCCAATGATCTGTCTTCAAGGTCACTAACTCTTACTTGCCAACTCCTGTCGAATCGCACTGTAGATTTTCATTTCGGTTATCGTACTTTTTACAGAGTTTTATTTGGTTTTAAACACAAAGTCCTATCTTTTTATTAAAGTCTCTACTTGATGTGATGTTGCCATCATTTCTTCACTTCTCTGATCATGGATTCTTCCAGGTCTTTGAACATATTTTGGTGGCTATTTTGAGACCTTTGTCTGATAAGTCTGACTTGTGGTCTCCCTCACAGGCAGTTTATGTTCCTTGATTTCTGTCCTGATTTGTAAGTTACACTTTTATGTTTGTTTTGCACACTGTCCATTTTTGTAAACTGGAAATTTTAGATAATAACTTTTGCCAACTCTAGGTATTCTACTCTCCACCTTCTAGGGCCTGTTACTGTTATTTTTTGGGGAGAGGAGTTTGGTGACTGGCTGCATTACTTTAATACTTTTTTATTTAACTTTCAATTTGCATTTTATTATTTATTTTATCTCATCCCATCTCCCACAGAAGAAAGCTTCTGAAGTTACTCCTCAGAAGGGTGCTACACTGGGTATGACCGGGGCACCTTGGGCTGGTGGAGCTTTGGCAGGGCTCACTGCCACTATCTCTTTCCCTGGCCAGACCAACTTGTAATCTCATGATTTTTCAGCTATTTTGTGCTATTGTTTTACAAACACTCCCTGGAGCACACATTGCTCCATGGACTGATCCAACTAAGTAGGAGCTTCTTTGAAATGATAGCTCTTTTTAAAAATTTTTTTTTAAAGATTTATTTTACTGGCTGGCACTGAGGCTCAATAGGCAAATCCTCTGCCTGCGGTGCTGGCACACTGGGTTCTAGTCCCGGTCAGGGCGCCGGAGTCTGTCCCGGCTGCTCCTCTTCCAGTCCAGCTCTCTGCTGTGGCCCAGGAGTGCAGTGGAGGATGGCCCAAGTCCTTGGGCCCTGCACCCGCATGGGAGACCAGGAGAAGCACCTGGCTCCTGGCTTCAGATCAGTGCAGTGCGCCGGCCGCAGCATGCCGGCCGCAGCAGCCATTGGAGGATGAACCAATGGTAAAGGAAGACCTTTCTCTCTGTCTCTCTCTCTCACTGTCCACTCTGCCTGTCAAAAAAAAAAAAAGATTTATTTTACTTGTTTGACAGAATTACAGAGAGAGGTAGACACACACACATACACACACACACAGAGAGAGAGAGAGAGAGAGAGAGAGACAGAGAGAGAGAGACAAAGGCAGAGAGAGTGAGAGAGACAAAGACAGACAGAGAGAGAGAGAGGTAAAGAGAGAGAGGTCTTCCATCTGCTGGTTTACTTCCCAAATGGCTGCAAATAGCTGTGGCTGTGCCAATCTGAAGTCAAGAGCCTGGAGCTTCTTCCAGGTTTCCCACGCAGGTGCAGGGACCCAAGCACTTGGTCTATCTTCTACAGCTTTACCAGGCCACAGCAGGGAGCTGGATTGGAAGTGGAGTAGCCGGGACTTGAACTGGTGGCCATATGGGATGCTGATGCTGCAGGCCAAGGCTTTAACCTGCTGCACCACAGTGCCGGCCCTGAAATGATAGCTCTTGAGGACAATGATTGAGATTTGTTGTGACCCCAGAGGACTCCTCCAAGTTACCTGTTTCCTGAATCTCTAGAAAAACCGCTGGCTTAACATTTATCCTATCTATCCAGGGATTCTACTAATCTCCTCCCAGTCGCCTCTCATTACAACCTCCATGTAGTAGTCTGTTTGGAGTTACTACAACAAAATCCTCAAGGTTGGGAACCTGGTAAAGAAAAGAGGCTTGCTTATCTCACAGTTCTGGAGGCTGAAGTTCTAAGGCTGGGTAGTCCCATCTGTCTGGGCCCTGCTGAGGACCTCACAGCGGCCGGAGCAGGTGCAGAAGAGATCACCTGGTGAGACAGGGAGCTGGAGAGATTCAGTAGCCAAGCTTGCTGCTTTGGTAACTCACTCCCAGGAAAGCTAACAGGGATCCCCTGGGATCTACATTAATCCCTTCCAAGGGCAATGCTCCCAGTGCCCTAACCACTTCCACTCGGCTCCACCTTTCACCAGCTCCACCATCTCCCAGTGCTAACCCACTGGGGGCTAAGCATTCAGCCTGTGTACCCGTTGGGGAGAAACCACATCCAATCTACACCACTCCATTGCTTTCAGGGGTGCACTTGGGCTTGAACTTCTCCACACTGTATAAAAAGGAAGCCAATTCCTTTGGGGAAAGATTCAGAGCTCTCAGCTGCACTCCCCTGGGACTTCGTCTGGGGACAGGTAGCTTGGAGCACAAGGCGAGGTTCTGATGCTCTGAGGTGCTGAGCCTCCCAAGATAGCAGCCGGAGCTGGAAGGAGGGGTAGCCCTGTTCCTGACTGCACCTGTCTGCAGCTGAGCTTCCATTTTGCTGAGCAGGGAGAAAGGAAGAGCAGAGTCACAGAATCTACTTCAGTTGTTGCAGATTTTCCCAAGCAAACTGTCTTCATGTGATGTGTGTCCTGAGAACATTCCAGAGAATTTTAAATGGTTTGATATATATATATATATATATATATATATATATATATATATATATATATATATATATAATTTTCATCAGTTTCACTGGGAAGTAAGCACATAGCTCTTTTTGCTAACATGACATAAGTATAACTCAAAAAAGGATAATTTCTTAACTTTAAAAATAGCAGCTATAAAATCCCGATAATTAACATCATAATTACTGTTAAAATTTGAGTCATTTCCCTCTAAGATCATGAACAAGGCAAGGATGTCATCTCTCATGGCTTTCATTCAATTTCATATTGGGTGCCAGTGTAATATGGCAAGAAAAATAAATAAAAGGCATACAGATTGAAAAGACTAAAAAACCCCTCCTATTTGACTACAATTCAATTATCTACTTCAGAGAACTTAGCAAAAATCTTCTGGTACAACCAAATGAATGTAGTGATGTTGCAGGATACAAGGTCATTATATAAAATCAACCATATGTTCATAGACTAGCAAGGCAGAATTAGAACTCAAAATTTACAAAAATTTTCTATACAAAAAAAACCAAAGAAAAAAGAAAAAACTCATATATGAAAAATATATATTAATAAATAAATAAATAAATAAAAACAACCCTTGTCCCAGCTGACTCTCAAAAAAAAAAAAAGAATTCAAAATTTCCAAAACAGTAGATTTATCGTTATACAAATGAAATACTTAGGTATAAGTCTGACAAAACATGGACAGGACCCGTATGCTGAAAACTATAAAACACCAATAAAGAAAACCTGTGTCAGTCTAAATAAATAGAGACACCCATGACCGTGGAATGGAAGACCCAGTGTTGCCATAGTGTAAAGATACCACATCTCTCCACAATGATAGAGGGATTGGTCACAACCCCATTAAAATTATAACTATTTATAGATATTAATAAGCTGTTCCTAAATTTGTATGGATAGACAGACTAGAAGAACCAAAATGATTCTTAAAAAGAACAAAGTTGGGCCGGCGCCGCAGCTCACTAGGCTAATCCTCTGCCTTGCGGCGCCGGCACACCGGGTTCTAGTCCCGGTCGGGGCACCAGATTCTGTCCCGGTTGCCCCTCTTCCAGGCCAGCTCTCTGCTGTGGCCAGGGAGTGCAGTGGAGGATGGCCCAAGTGCTTGGGTCCTGCACCCCATGGGAGACCAGGATAAACCCCTGGCTCCTGCCATCGGATCAGCGCGGTGCGCCGGCCGCAGCGCGCCAACCGCGGTGGCCATTGGAGGGTGAACTAACGGCAAAAGGAAGACCTTTCTCTCTGTCTCTCTCTCTCACTATCCACTCTGCCTGTCAAAAAAAAAAAAAAAAAAAAAAAGAACAAAGTTGGAGGACTCACACTGCCTGACTTCATACCTACTATAAACTATAGGAATCAAGATGACATGGCACTGATAAAGCAACAGTTACATGAATCACCAGGACAGGATAGAGTACAGAAACAGATGCCCATACAACGTCTTGACAGTGATGCAGAAGGGAAGGCGTGTGCAGTGCAGCAATGAAGACACCACTGGAAATACCCACATCCTATTCAGAATGCATGGGCTCGAGTCCCTGCTCTGCTCCTCATCCAGCTTCCTGCCCCTGACGCTCTGGGAGGCAGTGCATGGTGACTCAAGTACTTGAGGGACCAGTCATGTGGGAGACCTGGATGAAATTCTGGACCCCTGGCTTGGCCCTGGTTCAGCCCTGGCTGATGCAGACATGTGGTGAGTGAACCATCAGATGGAAGATGTCTCTCTCTGTTTCCCTCTGTCTATCTCTCTGTCCCCCTTTCAAATGTAAATAAATAAAACTTAAATAAGTCCATAGGAGATGCAACAGAGAAAAGGCATAGAAGCCAACCCATAGGGGACCCCATGGCTAAGGCTCAACTTGAACAACACAATAAATAATGATAGCTTCAAATTGTAACCCAATGTGTCCACGCTGGTCTCCTTATACCACTGAATATACAAATAAATGGTGAGAAGGCACAACTCTTCCTTACGGCAGAATCCTGGTTACCAGGGGTAGAGAGATTGGGGACATAGAAGCTCACGTGACACAGAGTCACGCTGCTGCAGGTAAGCCACTGATGCCTGCTAACGTTGGAGCAGACACCTGCACCTGTCGACACGTTCATGAAAAATGCACATTATCTGTTAGTTCCTTTCTCTCGTGAACCCTTTGAAGTGCTCCCCTGCGGAATATTTACATAGTCTCAAAGAAATTTTTTATTTTGAAATAATTGTGCAGAAGAGTTGCAAAAATAGTACAGAGAGTCCAGTACATGATATCTTGGGGGGAACTCAAGGTATTGATTAATTACAAAGGGAAGAATTGTAACTCGCCAGTGGAGAAACCTGGCAGGCTCCACCTTAACAAAGTGAGACCGATTAATGACATCAGAAAAAAAGGTCCATCGACATCATGAACTGCTTCCCCCTCTCATATGGCACGCTGAGAAGGAAGCCTAATTTCTGGGGCCTGGCTGTCCACAGGCTCACTGAGCAGTATGGGACTAACCACCACTCCGTGGGCCACAGTCTCCCCGGTTGCAGTGAGGAATTGGTGTAAGGTAAATGCATATATGTACGTGTGTATGTGTTTGCTTTTTGGCTAGCAGTCCTTTCTTTCCCAAATAAAAGCACAAGACAGAGTGGCTCTGAACTTGCCTAAAAATATCCAACTTGAATCAGGAGCAGCATCAAGCACACCCAAAGGGAGGGACGGGCTAACATGTAACAGACTGATGTTCTTGACAATGTCAAGGTTGTGAAAGACAAGGGAAGACAGAGGCACTGTCCCAGGCTGGGGGAGATGGAGGAGGGCTGCCTAAACGCTCCTGGCTTGCTCAGTTTTCATAGTTGTACTTTGGATGTACAGGATGTTAACACCAGGGAAGCTGGGTGGCAGGCACATGGGAATTCTCTGTACTGTTGTTGCAACTGTTCTGCAAAACTATTTCAAAATAAAAAAGTAAAAAACAGGGAGAGAGAGGGGGAGAGAAAGATGGGAGGACAAAGAGAACCAAGGAAGATCTGTGTTGCCGTTGAATTCTCTACAATGTTGCAGTGGGTTCGTTTCTGAGAAGAGCAGCGTGGTGGGGGCAAGAGGCGCGGAGTCAACACACAGACCCCGGGAGTCCGGTGAGAGCAGGCTTGAGGCGAGCAGCCTGCAGACTCATTTATTACAGTTGGTACAACAGCTTATATAGCCCAGACCAGCCAATCTGGTCAAGGGGCGGTCTATACTCCAACCAATCACAGCCTGTTGCCAGGCAGTTTCCACAGCCATCCAATCACAGCCTGTCGCCAGGCAGTTTCAAATCCATCCAATCACAGCCTGTTGCCAGGCAGTTTCAAAGCCATTCCTGACTAACTGACGCTCGCTTGCCAGTGGCCACCTTGGCATGGCCTTCTCATTCCACTACAGATCTGGGGACTTTATCTCAACAAGAAGTGTGGGTGTGGCTGCTGGCACATGGAACTTACTAGACTTATCCACCTGCACTTTCAAAAGAGATTCCGATGTTGGAGACTTAAAGTCACCCTTGAGCTCCCAACCCTCGGAAGTGGTCAGATACAGCTGATCAGTCCAAAAAGGGACATATTCCCCAACTCACGCATCAGGTCAGACACAGAAGAACCTTTTAGATGAGAGACGCACAGCACAGGAGCTCCCACCATGGAGCAGACTCAGAGCCTTATGGGAGGAAAACGTTCCAAGGTGACGAGCCCTTGAAAGGACTGCCTGGTGGGATGTGGGGATAGCAAAGGTCCTGGTTTGCCCTTCACCCCCTCTCTGAATGGGAGGCTTACTGGGTTACTCTGTGTCCAGTCTCTGGCCCATCATGGAGGTGCACCTTGGGGTGTACCATCAAATGTCTTGCCCATCAGTTACGAGTCTCTGGAGGGAGAGGAACTCCATCAGCCCAAGGCTGAAGTGTGTGAGCTGTGCGAGGAGGAGAGAGAACATCTCTCGCCCTTGGCGCTGCACATTTCAGTACCTGGCTGTCCAGACACATGGTGAGATGGTACGGCCTCACCCTCTGAAGGGAAGCATGGCTGGTGACTTGCCCTGGCCAGAAGAGAGTGGAAGTGCAGTGACGGCCTCTCTGGGTGGAAGTACTGACTCACCAGCCTGGGAGTCCCCAGTGCACCTGCCCTGCCACAGTCACCGTGATGGCCCAGGAGGTGGCGTCTTCTCGATCTGCATCCCCGAGCTGGACAGCCGAGGCAGAGCCAGTGCTGTGCAAAGTCATCTTAGCCATCCTCAGCCACTGAGACTGGGGTTGTCACCACTGCCCATCCCAGGGGGGTCTCAGTGGGTAAGGTGAGGTCGGGCGCCAGGCAGGGCACCAGAGATGCCACCACTAGGAGGAAAAGTCTTCTTTTCTTAAGCCCAAACAGATAGGGTGGGTGTTTGGTGCAGGATGCTGACTGGGAGGTCTGTATCCGTATCCGACAGCCTGGCTTGGAACCCTAGCTCCACTCCTGGTTCTAGCTTCCTGCTAATGTGCATCTTGGGAGGTAGCCGGTGAGGGCTCAAGCTGCTGGATCCCTGTGTCTCATGTACAGGATCTGAACTAAGTTCCTGGATCCTGCCTCAGCCTGGCCTCGCTCCTGCTGTTGTGTGCATCTGGGTAGTAAATCAGCCAGTGGAAGATCTCTCTCTCCCTCTCTCTCTCTCTCTCTCTTTCCTCCCCGCCCTGCCCTCCCGCCTTTCTGAGCAGACGTGTCATCTGGCTATGCTAGTACAGGAGCACCAGTCCTGAGATGGCAGTAGCCATCTCCTTTTTGTTCAATTGGGAGGGGTCTGGCTTTGTGAAACCAGCAGGAGACTGGCCCCAGCCTTGGGTCTATGAAAAGCCAGCCAGACCTTCTCTTCCACGCGCATTTTGCTTTCACGTTCAGCCTTCCAGGAATGCCGGAATGGCCATGACCGCTTCCTACAAGGTCAGGCCAAGGAAAGGTTGTGGCGAGACTGTGTCGCAGTGGTTGGAAGACAATGTGCTTGGCCACTTGTGTGTCTGCTGAGACCCTGCCTTGTCCTTGCTCTCCCCAGGGATCTGAGACTGCCACTCTCTGGGCCTCGGCTTCACATGCATCGAGGAATTGGGGTACATGAAGATGAGTTCAAGTGTTTGTTTTTGTCAAGCTGTCTTTTCCTCTAAAATAAAAAGATAAATAGAGTGGTCCTGTTTTTGGTTGTTTTCTTTTTAGATTTATTTATTTGAAAGTCAGGGTTACACAGAGAGAAGAGAGAGAGAGAGAGAGAGAGAGAGAGAGAGAGAGAGAGAGAGAGAGAGAGACAGGTCTTCCATCCGCTGGCTCACTCCCCAAATGGCTGCAACAGCTGGAGCTGCACTGATCCGAAGCCAGGAGCCAGGAGCTTCTTCCAAGTCTCCCAAGCGTCCTGTCTCCATGCACAACCTGTCTCTTGCCATGCTGGTGGCCAAGCTTTGCGTGGACATCAGTGTCCCCCACAGCTTCCACATTGTGTCCTGCCCCTACAAAGCCCATGGGCCTGAACAAAGACCCTTCCTTCTCCACTGGACGTCTCCCCAACCTTCCAGGTCCTTCCAAACCTGACTGCCTTCTTTTCGCTTATGGCCGTGTGCCCCTCTGAAGATGGCCTGGGCCTGGATGTGCTCAGCTGGAGGTGGAGACAAAAGAGACAGGGAGGTGACCGAGCCTGCTCACTTTTTTTTTTTTTTAAGATTTATTTATTTTACTTGAAAGTCAGAGTTACACAGAGAGAAAAGGAGAGGCAGAGAGAGAGAGAGAGAGAGAGAGAGAGAGAGAGAGAGAGAGAGATCTTCTATCCGCCAGTTCACTCCCCAATTGGCTGCAGCAGCCGGAGCTATGCTGATCTGAAGCCAGGAGCCAGTAGCTTCTTCTGGGTCTCCCACATGAGTGCAGGGGCCCAAGGGCTTGGTTCATCCTCTACTGCTTTCCCAGGCCATAGCAGAGAGCTTGATCAGAAGTGGAGCAGCTGGGACTTAAGCCAGTGCCCATATGGGATGCCAGCACTGCAGGTGGTGGTTTTACTTGCTATGCCATAGTGCCGGCCTTATCCTGGTTTTTGACTGCCTCTCCCCCTGACCCCAAAAGAGCTGAAACCCTGCATTTTTTCCCAGGAATCCCCAGGATTTCTTGGAACCCAGTTTGGAAACCCTGAAGGGCTCATCTAGCTCACATAGGCCAGCAGCACACTGTGCCTGGCAAATTTCAGGCTGCCTGAACTGCTGGACTGGGGCCCTGCTGGCCTCCTTAGCATCCCAAGTCCCTGCCCAGTCCATGCCAGGCTGGCACCAGGCAGAGGTGCCCTCATTGGAGGGGCCAGAGGGCCAAGAGACTCAAAAAGAGAACAATTTCCCCCCAATGTAGTTTTCCATGCTCTGTTCATTGACACCCAGGTGGTCAGCTGTACACATCCTGTGCCTCGGGGAAAACTGAGGGGAGGGCTTGGAGTCAGGCTGCTCTGGGTTTGAATTCCTCAATCCGAGTGGCCTTGATGGAAGAGCTGCCTACGTGCCATCTGCTTCAGTTTTCTCACCTATAAAAATGGGCTTCTTAGAATAGTAGGAACGAGTCCCACAAGACGGCAAGAGGTGAGCGAGTTAATGGATGTGAAGGCATGAGAATGGTCTGGCCAGGATAATGGTCATCCTCATCCTCATCTTCATCGTCATGCTCTCCATTGTCATCTTCATCATCTTCATCATCGTCACACCTGACCAGAGCGGGTCATCCCACAGTCTTGTGAGAACATCTTGCACGAGATACAGGTATCCCCGAGTAACGTGTTCCTCATCACCCTCCCCCCTCCACGTCTCTGGGCCTTACGTTTCGTCACACACGGTCTGTACAGACCGAATAGATTGGACTACAATGGTGATCTCCATCAGGCTGTGTCCCAGTCAGGACCAACAGTGTCCCCACCCAGCCTCATTCAACAGCGGCCCTCCTCCTAGCAGGTTGTAGCCATGCAATGGCGTCCACGAGATGGGAAATATGGCACCACCAAAAGGAACAACAGCAAGCGCCTTTGACCTCTCCTCTGGTCTGCAAATTGAGGATCAATGCTTTGGTCTGCTGTATGCCCACAGTGGATCACGATTCTCATCAGAGTGTAGACACACTCCGAACCTGTGGCGTTTCAGTGTGGCTCTGAAGGAGTTAAGTGAAATAAAGAATATTATCAATATTGTATCAGTCACAGATGAGAAACTACATACCAGGATCAGTGTAATTCATTCATTGGTTTATGGACACCGAGTCCTCCGGGGACTGTCACAAATCCACTTGATGTTCCTGAGTGTGAGATTTAGCATTTGGATCTTTGATTTAGCTGAAAGATGTGTAAAAACTCATGCAGTCAGACAACTCCCTACAGGCGATTCATCTGTGTTGGCTTTTACGTAACAGTTATTCCAATCAAGTGTCAGCAGTAACTTAAGCTCCATAACTTGCCTCGGAATTCACATTTCTGAGACGCCGGAACGTGGAGCTCCAGTGGTGGGGTGAGGACGTCCCAGAGGGAGAACAGAGCCTTCTACCTCTCTGGCTCCCTTGGGACTGGCAAGTACACCTGAGGAGACTACGTTTGGAGATTGGACGCACCTCCAGTCCTGTGTGAGGTGTCAGGGTGGGGTTGAGGGTGGGGCAGCCGTGAGCCCTGGGGTGGGGAACACTGAGGTTCTCCACTGCAGGTCCTGGAGCGGGGAAGGGGAGCCAAGTCCACAGCTGCTCCCTGGCTGGCTGGCTCAGCTGGGACCGGAAATCTGAAGGCCTGTGTCTTCTTGGCTAACCCAGGGGAGACATCACTCTGCGGTGAACGACTTGATGGATAATACTTCGCAGCTCCCTCGTCTGGATTCCTCCTGTGTCCCTTATTGCAGCAGCCTCTGTCCAGCTCTCAGTCTCTCTTTGATTTTTCATCACCTGTTCCAAAAGGAGGAGGCGGCGGCAGTGGAGGGAAGGCAGAGGGTTCCCTCGTCGTAATGCCTTCAATGAGAACAAAAACGTACCTGGGCTGTTCTGCACATGACTTCAGAGAAATAAATCAGTGCATGGCAAATCTCTACAGATGGGCTTCAGATATCCTTGTTGTTTGTAGACGGTCTTCATGCTGGGCTCAGGGGGTGGAGAAAGCCCTTCCAAGAATGATACGTTCAGTGGTCAAGCAAAGTTGGGAGGAAGGCTCATCTGTCATCCTCATTATAGAGGAGGAGGGGAAGGCACAGTGTGGCTAAAAGGTTGGTCATGGTCAGGCAGCTGGGAAAGGGGCAGGGCTGGGCTTCGCTGCTGACCTGGGTGTGGTGTCTGCAGCACTGGGTTGCCGGGGGCTACGCCACCTCGCCCGTCACCGGACCGCAGCCCTGTCTCTGGCTCAGGCCCCTCATCAGGGGCGGCTTCCAGCCTCCCGAGGAAGTGATTCACAGGCAGACAGGCTGTGATGACAGGTGCCAGAGGACGAACTTGTGGAGACACCTCCAAGCAGGGAGGTTGGCACAAGGTCCCTACCGTGGTGGCATCTGAGCCGGAAGGGCTGTGGCAGTGCCGTGCCAACTTACCGCTCGGTGAATCCTCTCTGGAGGGAATGCTTGCCTCCCAACCAGAGAGGAGCAGGCTGGGAGAAGCAGAGGTCTACTGAGTAAGACAAGAAACTTGTCCAACAGAAGGCAGATCTGAAAGGCTACACACAAGGTAGTCCTGAAAGATGGGGGCCAGGAAGCACCAGACATTGCGTGGAGGATGGAATCAAGGTTCAGTCCTGATCCAGGATCTACAAGTGTGGAATGGAGGTAGGGGTAAGACGTAATTTCTGGAGAGATGATGCTTAAGAATTTTCCAGCATTGATGGAAGACCTCAAGCTTCAGAATCAAGAACCACAAGGACCCCCCCAAGCAGGATAAGGAAAAAATATCACAATGGGATATATCACAGTGAAAAGCAGAGCACAAGGAAAAACTAGCCTGGGTCAAATGCTCACCAGCTGGAGACAGAAGGGATCCTGGAGGGGTTCCAGGGTGTGCCCAAGCACGGGGCCACCTCCAAGGAGGAGGAGATGGAGGCGGAAGCCGAAGCAGAAGCGCTGTGCTCTGTGCTTGCTGGTGTGCATCGCTCAGGAGCCAACCCCTGAGGGGAAAGTGGAGATGGAGCCCTGCACGGAGGTTCCCCCACCCCATCATCCACAGCAGTGCCCCTGCACTTGTGTGGGCGGTGGTAGAGGGCACAGAGGCAGAGCCTCAGCCTCTGCAGCCCAGGGTCCATTTTTTTCCACTGCTCCTCCAGGGAGGAAGAGCCAGGAAGTGGTTGGGACAGGAAGTTTGCCCTCTCCTCCTCAAGGCCCATCAGGTAGGATGTCCCAAAAAGGCACTCTGGTGTGTGGAGCGTGTTCCATGGACCACCAGGGGCCAGTTCTCCCCGCGAGCTGCCCGTGAAGGAAGAAGAATCATCTCGACCTTTCAGAGGCTCCTGACCTTGCCAGAGAAGGTCAAGGTCAAAGAGGACCCCCTGCTAAGAACCCAGGCTGCCCTGTTCCCCGGGGAAGTCAGGAAACTTTGCTTTTCCCTTGGAGGAAATGTGGAACTGTTGAAGGTGGGACGTGGAAAGAGCAAAAGATTGTGTTTAGGGGAAAGGAGTGGGCACGTTTTAATTCTAGATACACCGAATGGGACCCAGCCACAATTAGGAGGTAGGTAGTGAGTACATCACCTGCTCTAACCCCCCTGGAGTGCCTTTGGGCCAGCTTATCTACAGGGTTGGACAGGGGAGTGGGCGTTCTGTTCAGTTGCTTGCGTGATGGGTGATGGGGGAGCGTGGAGCCAGCCCTGCCTTCCGGGAGTGCATTTCCCTCTGCCGGCCCCAGGGAGCCAGGGACAGCTCAGATGAAGCGGCTTCCTTGGGCTCCAGCATTTTAAGAGCTCTGGCTTGAAGCTGTTCCATTTGGGACGGTTTCTGCCTAGCATTTGGTATGGAATTATTACCAAATGCTAGAGCGGAACCCTGCCAAATGCTGTATATCAGCTCAAACCCAAACTCCTAAACAATGAAATATTTATAATAACAACAGACCCAGGAGAGGGGCACAGACTGGGAGTGCCGAGGGGCTCCTGGCTAAGCTGGTCTGGGTCTGGACATCAAGGTGGCGGGTGCCAGGAGGCGTAGGGTGTGGCTGTGCAGGGTTGATGTCAGGATGAGAGAAGCTGCAGGTCTCTTTGGCTCCAAAAGCCCCAGAAGGCTATGCTGAGCCTTTTCCTCCTGGAATCTCGCCTCTTTGTTTCCTTGTGGAGTGCTCTGCATTCAGTAGGCGCTCCATAAGTGCAGGTGACCCACAAGCACAGATACTTCCAGGAACAGCAGAGTCTCTCCCATCGGGAAGCCACAGAGAATGGGATCCAGACAGCTGAGTGTTCCAGATAGAGCCATGAATTATTTTCCTGTAACATTTTCAGATGGAAATATTTCTAAGATGCGGTGCACATTTCCTTTCCTTCTTACTTGGAGAACGTGGAACACCATTAACCTTTCCGTAATGGCTCAGGGTTGCTGCTGTGAACCTCAGACGCCGAGCGGGAGGTAATGCAGCCCCCGGGGCTCAGGAGGTGTGCAGGGGCGGCTGCCCTCCGCTAATGGCCTCCCTTCCTGCAGCTTCCTCCAGTCCCGTGATCTTTCCTAGAGATTTCGGGGCTCTTCCCGCAATCAGACCCGCAGTTGTCACTCGTGCCGGTGTGGCTGCCTCCCTCTTCCTAAATTACCATTTCTAATTGGTCACAGACCAGAAAACCAGACTTGGGCCTTGTTAGAGTCACGTGCAGGGTAAGCGTCCCCCCGGCTCGAGCAGGTATCCGCTCTCCGCTTCATGGGCACTGTGGAGGCCGCTCATTCTTGCATTTCTTCCGGATTCACAGGTGTATCTCAGGTAAGAGAGGCTGCACTGTGGGAAGTAGCCACTGTTGTCAGAGATGCTTAGGAAACCCCCGGGAACTGCAGTTACCCACCTCCAGGTCCCTCCCAGACACCGAGCCGGCAAACGCCGGCAGCAGACCTGCACTGCTTACGGTCTTCAGCTCTTACCAAGTAGAGCACGCTGGCCATGAGGTCCTGTTGGGAAGATCGGGAAGCGGAAGCCCACACAGATCACAACTGGCCCAAGCACCAGGGGGCAGTGATTGGCTAGAGCCCGAGCAGGTCTGGATGCCCAGCCAAGGGGCTCCCTGGGGAGGGGGCTAGTGCAGACGGCATTTGGGGAGGAGTGGGCAGGGCCGAGAGGACCCAGAAAGAAGGGGCAGGGCTCAAACCCTACCCACTCAAGAAGCCATTGCACCTGTTGCTCTGCTGTGCGACTCCATGCAAGGCTAGGGGAGGGGACAGAGCACCTGGGGCCAGGGGCCAGGTGGAGTCCTGGGAGGGTTGGCCCACAGTGCGAGGAGCCCCGACTCTGCCATCCCCTGACCTGTTAGGGGACAGGAGGGAGGGCCCCAGATGCTCTTTCTTGCCAGTTCCTTCCACTGCCAAATTGATCAGGAAGCCAGAGGACAAGGGAGCTGGGAGAATGGGATCTGTATACATCCCCGGAGGCCCCAGGCGCCTGAGCGGGAAGAAAGAGAAGAGCCAATGGACTGGCAATCCAGCGCAGATCCAGCATGAACTGACTTGTCCCACAGCCGCCTCGATCCAAAGACGCTGCCCTGAGGCTCGCCCTTCCTGCCCTCCTCCTGCGGGCTGGGATGGCTCTGCGGTGGCTCCCAGGCGCTGGCTCTGTCTTGCTGGCGTGCAGACAGGAGAGCTGTGAGGAGTCCTTCAGCCAGCCTGCTAGACCAAGCCGGCGGCTCCTCAGTCCTTCGCCGCCGCCGTGGTCCTGCTGAGCTGCAGAGGCCGGGGAGCTGGAAGTGCACACGGAGCCTAGGCAGTGCCTCCGGCTTACGGAGCTGCCCCGAGCTCTGGTCTTCGCGGCAGTAAAGGGGTGAAGGGGTGCCCAGCTTGGGTACATTCTAAGGTACCTTCAAAAAGTTCAAGGAAAATGGGATTAAAAGATAAGCTTACTTCTGATGCGAAAATATGTGAGGTTGCGCATCATTTTTTCATGATGAGCCCTCGTCCAAGGGAGATGTGTGTGGGTGAGGTCCCCACAGCCTGAGGAAGGATTAGAGTTCAGTCAGCTGAGGACAAGCCAGACAGGTGTGCCGGGCCCACCTGGTGCTGAGCTGTGTTTGGCATTGTGGGTGGCCAGGGGCGGGGGTGGGGCGGGCAGCCTGCCCCATCCAGGGCTCAGTGGGCGGGGATTCCAAAGCACACCTGTGGCAGGTGCCTCCCCTCCCCCGTGTCTCTCTCCCCTGCCTTCCCCAAATCCGAATTATAGGTGTTTTATTCAGGTGAAGTATGTGTTAAGGTGCTTTTTGAAAACCCAGAAGTCTGTCAAGTGTGCGAGTGCAGTCATTCAGAGTTGCACCACCCAGATCACCAGTGATGTATGGGTGAATTTCTTCCTGTACTTTTAGTTTTGTATAACGTAAGTAGAACACACAAGCATGGGTGACATAGGCAGGGGAAAGAGGCCACAAAGAAACGCACCCATGTGTGCTGTGCGTGTCCTCTGGTTGATGCATAGGGCGTATTGTGGGCCACTTGTACGCTTTAAGGAAGAGCCTACTCACACTCCCATGTGCACCTGTGGCACAGGAATCATGGAATGAACAAAATTTGGTAAACTTTTTTTTTTTGGCTTTCCATGTAAGTCATTAAAATAACCAAATACTTTGTGTTAATGCAGAGTTTCCCAAATCTTTCATGGAATGCTGGTGCTCTGAGGAATGTACAATCACCCATTCATTTATTCACCCACACACTCACTAAGAGCCACGTACTGAGCACCCGCGAGCTGACAGCTTGGCGCTCATGCTAAGGACGCAGACAGAAGGTGGCCCGTGCTGCCCGGGATGGCCCTGACTTAATGTGACCATGGGCATGGAGTGCTCCTCATCCTCTCCACGGGGCACACAGCACTGGGTATGCACAGCCCAGGGGACGCCCAGCCCTTCTGGGTCACGCCTGTGGACTGTCACTCCCCCCAAGTTTATAGCAGCCCAAGCCTCTCACTGCACATGCAGGCAGCCTGCCTGTTCTCCCTGTCCCTTAGCCAAGCAGCCTCTCTGGGCCAGTGGCCACTCACAAGGTCCTGGACTCATGCTACTTTTTTAAAAAAGATTTATTTGAAAGGCAAAGTGACAGATTGAGAGGAAGAGACAGAGATATATTGCATCCACTGGTTCACTCCCCAGATGACTGCAATAGCCAGGAGCCAGGAATTCCATCTAGGTCTCCCACATGGGTGGCAGGGGTCCAAGAACCTGGGCCATCCTCTGCTGGTTTCCTAGGCGTATTGGTAGGGAGCTGGGCCAGAAGTGGAGCATCTGGGACTTGAACAGATGTTCATAAGGGAGACCGGCGTTGCAGGTGGCGGCTTAACCCTCTGTGCCACAATGCTGGCCGCCTGACCCCTAATTTCATCTTTACCTCCTGAACTGTGACTTATTTCCTATCGCCGAGGTGCAAGACTGACCCTTAGCACTTTCCTGCAGGAGCCAGCTTTCAGAATGTCAGCTCTGACGATGCTTTTTGTAATGAAACATAGCACATTCTGGAACATGGTGGGCAAGCCAGCCCCAGTGTTCCCCCAGCAAGCATGTTGTCCTCTCCAGGGTCTACTCGTGAGTGTGGCTTTGTGGCTGCCATGTGCTTCTGTGACTACACATTTTTGTTTTTTGTTTCTCTGTGCCCCTAGGTCTGGCACTTCCAAGGGGGTGGAGAGGCATCTTCCATTCCTGGGAAGCCGGCACTTCATCACAGCGTCCAGGTAACGGCCAGGCAGGTGAGGACAGAGACATCTCAGGTGCTGGCTCCCAGCCTAAATGGTCATTTCCGACTTCCTGGGGCGACAGAGTGGGTTTCACCCTAAGTGATTCAGAGATGGGCGTCACAGCCGCCACAGCAGTGTGGCTCAGGAAGGCAGTGGGGAAGTCCATCTACGGTTGCTATAACGAAATGCCTGAGGCTGGGTACTTACAAAGAAAAGGGGGTTGTTTATGGAGGTCCCAGACGGAGGAGCTGCAGCCCGGGGTGGCCCTCTTGCTTCCAGGGTGCCACTGGCATGCAGAGTATTACACGGAAGCCTGCAGGGGGCTCTTCTTACTCAGACACGGGGGCTCCACCCCACTGGCCTTGTCTTGTCCCCGTCTAATCACCTACAAAAGCCACACCTCTGAGCCCCAGAGTTGGATTCAGATTCCACCCTGGACACCCCACAATGGGGCTTAAATTTCAACTCAGGAACCCCTGGGGTCACGGTCAAACCATCCCCAACCTGCAGTAGGCACGCAGGGTGCAGCTGTGTCTGCTCGCTAATTTTTAACTTCTAGCTCCTCTAGTGACTCAGCGGACTCGTGCCATCGGGAAACTGGACTTCTCCCACAATAGCGACTGTGCTTCCGCTGGCTGCCAGCAGGAAGACCGACTGCCCTGCTGCACTTGTGAGCAGACGATGGTGTAGTTCATACACTATCCGCCCAGGCCCCTCAGGCATCCCACAGACACCAGCGTTGAGAGGCGTTGAAAGGGCAAGAGTGAGCCCAGCTTGAACGCAGCCACAAAGTTAAGTTCTCTTTTTAAAATGTGTGATCATGCAGCTGGCATTTGGCTCAATGGTTAAGAGCCCACTTGGGAGGGACTCCCACATCCTGTACTGGAGTGTGTGGGCTCGAGTCCCGGCTCTGCTCCCAACTCCAGCTTCCTGCTAATGGAAATCCTGGGAGGCAGCAGGTGATGGCTCAAGTAGTTGGGTCCCTGCCAACCACATGGGAGACTTGGATGGAGCTCCCAGCTCCTGGTATCAGCTTGGCCCAGTCCCAGTTGTGGGCATTTGGGGAGTGAACCAGTTGATGGGAGATCTCTGTCTCCCTCTCTCTCTTTCTAATTTAAATAAAATAAATGAATGAATAAAGAAATATATTTCAGTTAAAATAATAAATGGGCAACAAGAGTGACCATCATAAAAGAGAAGGAGCAGTGCCCTCAGTGTGAGTTCTGGATTCACCAGGAAAGCACGGTGACAAAGGCGAGGCCATCAGATGAAGCTGCCATCTTGGGGGTTTGGTGTGTGGTTGTTCTGGACCCACAGACCCAGAGCTGACATTCTGAACACCTGACCCCAGGAAGCACTCTGGGCCTGGCAGTGAGCTCCTGCATGTATATTAAAAGTGAACAGAAGGGCTGGCACCGTGGCTCACTTGGTTAATCCTCTGCCTGTGGCGCTGGAATCCCACATGGGCGCCGGGATCTAGTCCCGGTTGCTCCTCTTCCAGTCCAGCTCTCTGCTGTGGCCCGGGAGGGCAGTAGAAGATGGCCCAAGTGCTTGGGCTCCTGCACCCGCATGGGAGACCAGGAGGAAGCACCTGGCTCCTGGCTTCGGATCAGCACAGTGCCAGCCGTAGCGGCCATTTGGGGAGTGAACCAACGGAAGGAAGACCTTTCTCTCTGTCTCTCACTGTCTATAACTCTACCTGTCAAAAAAAAAAAAAAAAAAAGTGAACAGAAGCCAGGTTCAGAAAGCACCACTCACAAGTGGGCTGGAGTGGAGGTGAGGTGGGGGGCAAGGCACACTGGGAGCAGAAACCCATCAACACACCTCCCCAGCTCTGAACCCTACACTTAACAGCAGGGGACATTGCTAAGTCCTGTTGTCATTCTTAATTAAAAACCATCTGCAGAGAGCAGAGAATGCCGGCTGTGTGCCCGGCACTGTGCTCAGTGCTCGTTATCTAAATGTGGGGCTCACTTTTCAGATAAGAATGTTTAGGCACAGAGGGGCTAAGTAACGGGCCTGACATCACACAGCTCTGATGTAGCACAGCTGGGACTTGAACCTGGGAGGGTGGCCCGAGGGCCTGTGCTCTGCCGCTCCATGGTCCTCCTCCTCTCTCCACTTTTGCAACAACAGAAAAATCACCACCAATGACAAAAATAACTTGGGATGAGTAAGGGGCAGAGGTGCCAATCCACAAGTGGAGCTTTTTTTCTTAAAAAAATTGTTACTTTTTTTTTTTTTTACAAGAGAGAGAGAGAGAGACAGAGACAGAGACAGAGAGAGAAGCGGAGGGAGAGAGAGGTTTTCCATCTACCGGTTCACTCCCTCAAATGCCCACAACAGCCAGGGCTGGGTCAGACTGAAGCCAAGAGTTGGGATGTTCATTCGGGTCTCCCACGTGGGTGGCAGGGACCCACATACTAGAGCCATCACCTGCTGCCTCCCAGGGTGTGCATTAGCAGGAAGCTGGCATCCGGAGCGGGGCTGGGACTTGAACCAGGCGCTGCAATGCAGAATGTGGGTGACCCAAGTGGAGTCTTCACCCCGCACCAAATGTCCACCCCAAGCAGAGCTTTTTTTTTTTTAAGATTTATTTATTTATTTGAAAGTCAGAGTTACACAGAGAGAAGAAGAAGAAGAAGAAGAAGAAGAAGAAGAAGAAGAAGAAGAAAAAGAAGAAGAAGAAGAAAAGAAGAAGAAGAAGAAAAAGAAGAAGAAAAGAAGAAGAAGAAAGAGAGAGAGAGAGAGAGAGAGAGAGAGAGAGAGAGAGAGAAAGTCAGTCTTCTATCCGCTGGTTCATTCCCCAATTGGCCGCAACAGCCAGAGATGCACCCATACCAAAACCAGGAGCCAAGAGCTTCTTCTGGGTCTCCCACATGGGTGCAGGGGCCCAAGCACTTGGACCATCTTCTACTGCTTTCCCAGGCCCTAGCAGAGAGCTGGATCAGAAGTGCAGCAGCCGGGTCTCGAATCGGCACCCATATGGGATGCTGGCACTGCAGGCTGCAGCTTTACCACTATGCCACAGTGGCAGCCCCAGAACTTTTTTTATTTTCAGATTTACTTTTTTATTTGAAAGGCAGAGTTATGCAGAAAGAGGGGGAGACACAGAGAGTGGTCTTCCATCTGCTGGTTCATTCCTAAGATGGCCACAATGGTCAGCTCTGGGCCAAGCCAAAGCCAGGAGCTTCCTCTTGGTCTCCCAGGTATGTATGGGGGGCCCCAAGCACTTGGGGCATCTTCTTCTGCCTTTCCCAGGCCATTAGTGTGGAGCTGCATGGGAAGTGGAGCAGCTGCAGACACAAACCAGCACCCATATGGGATGCCGGTGCTGCAGGCAGCGGCTTTACCTTCTACGCCACTATACCAACCCCCCAAGCAGAGCTTTTTAGTAGGCGGCAAGCAGGGGCTAGTCCAGGCCCATGTGATGACAACAGGGCACCAATACCCGCTGGCTGTGTCCCTCCCCTGGACACACAGCCTATCCAAGGAGCTAAAGCAAAGAGATACATTGTTTCGTTTGAAGCCCAGAAGGTCCTGTTCGTCTGCTTGTGGGGACAGAGTGCCATGCCTGGGGATCCACGGAGCTGAAGACTGAGCCCGGGAACAGTGAGAACCTGCTGAAAATGATACCCCCGTCAGAGCTGCAAGGCCTACTCCTTTGTAGGAAGTGCGACTGTGCAAGGGTTAACATCTCTTGGGAGCCAGTAAGATAAGCCTTAAAGGCCCAGTGCATTCGTGGGCAAAGGTAGGAAGAGGGGGAGAAGAAAGTTGGGGCGGCCCTTTTGGAAAGGAGGTTGGCCATGCCCACCAGGAGCCTCCAAGCCTGCATGTCCACTAACCCGATGATTTCACCTCAGTCAACTAACGCCAAGCCAACGAGCAGGGATGCAAACCAAGGCTTAATGGTGAAAACGCTCACTCCAATACTTTTAAGTGAACCAAAAAAAAAAAAAATGAGAAACAATTTAGATGTTCCAAAATAAGAGATTTTTTAAAATAAATTATGTTGCATCCATTTGATGGGACATTATGTAGTCATAAAATCGTGTTTTCAAAGAATATGTAATGATGTGGGGAAGTACCTTGTGCTACAAGGTTAGAGAACAAAGCAGGCCGCCAAATTGTTTATACAAAATGATTCAAAGTTTGGGAAACAAATTGATATGCACGGAAAAAGGGCTTGGAAGGAAAAACACAAGAGGGTATCTGGGTGAGAATAAGGGAGACAGAATGGTCTTCTTTGTCGATTTCTGTTTTCTAATTATTCTTCAAGGGTTACTTTATGCCGAGAAAATAACCATTAATTTTTAAAGGTTGCAGCTACTTTCTAGTGGCGGCAGCACATTTCAAGCACTGTTGTTCTTTATGCACGGGTATTTGTATTCCTTCATTCATTCATTCAGTGCGCGAAACAGTGCCTGGGGTACAGTTAGGTGTCAGGTGCACGGCTCCTCAGCTTCTCCATGTGCCGAGGATCCAGCGATGAGCCTAGCTCTGCCCTGTGGGAAGCTCCCCATCCTGGATGGAGAAGGGCCCCCCCCTAGGTAAAGACCCAGGCGGCAGCCCTGAAACAACAGGTATAGCCGAGGCAGTCTGCAGGGTGGGACCCCGGGAGCCAGAGGTGGGGCACTCGAGCTTGGGTGGAAATCACCAAATCTCAGCGCTCACCCAAACCAACTCATCTGTCCTCAGTCACCAGCGTGGTCCTGTGTTAACCACGCCACAGTTTGGGGTGCCAGAGCTGCCCAGCCGACCCTGGGCATGGTCATGGGCTCTGAGCACTGGAGCTCCCTGAGGGACAGTGCACACACAGACAGGTACTCTGCCGGGCTTTAAGATCATCCCACCCAGTCTCCCTCTCTTTTCAACCACACTGCACCACAGGTTTCAGCTTGGCCTCCCTCTTGTCTCCTGGGACCAGCAGCAGGCGTCTGGCCCTCAACACAGGCCTGCCTGGCCTCACATCTTCCCCATTGGTTCCCCAAAATCCGTGAGAGTCAACTCGGCCCTTTCGTGGAATCGGGATTTCAAACATGGTCTCTATGGCGTAGATTCTTCCCAGACTTCTGGTCCACCATGCTCCTGAGTCCCCTGGGAGGGGTCTGTGTCCCAAGGCTCTCAGGTAGTGGCCTGTGTCGAGAGGCTTGCTTTTTTGCCTCAACGTTGTCATTTTCTCTTGTGTTCCAGTCGCCACCTTGCAGGGAAATGTGTTATCCAGGTGACCCCTGAGGGTCATACTTGGTGATCCTGCTCCCTGGCCAGGTCACAGCTCTGGGCCAAAGGCTGGCGCAACCCAATCTGAAAATCTTTGTGTTCCCCACGTTGTGTCTAGAAGCAAATGAAATTTGTGCTTCTGCTCAAGGAAACACCAAGGCTGAACACTGGAAGCTTGGAAAAGCAGGGGCCAGGCTGTGACTGGGTTCTGCATGGCGGACAGGGCTGCCGGGTTCAAAGGGAGTATCAGAGCCATCAGCATCTTGCAAACATGTGCTCTTGCGGGCCCCACCAGCAGCATGTTTCATAACTTGTTACTTTGTTTCAATTTGTAGTCTCAACAGCTCCCCAAATTTAGAGCTTATCATGGGCTATTTAATTGACTCTGTCTCTGCAGGCAAACAAAGCATAGGTCACATTCTGGCCAAAAAACCCACTGGCTTCCCCGGTTCCCCTGGAATCGAATTCAGAATCAATGGAGGCTATTGCAAACAGCCTCAGCACCCAGGGCTGCAGCTCCAGCATCCTTGCCAGACACTGCGCTCCCGCACCTTGGGGAGGAGTAGACGTACTGAGCGGCCCGGATCTCCAGCAGAGCTCCCAACACTTCCTTGGCGTTTGTCTACTTACTCAACGACACCACAGAAGCGGCCAGGTTGGTCTTGTTTGACAACAAAGTCCAATGGAGAAAAATCCGAGCTGCAAAGAAATTACCTTTAATTTGTTATTTCACAACCTGGCTGTTGACTTTATACAAGACATGGTTGGTTAAGATGTCTTAAATAACTCACTCACTGTAGTAAATCAGATTCAATTTACAAAAATTCCATTGACAAACATCTTTTCTGGAACAGTGCTAGTACGCAAAGCCAGGCGCACCTGTAGCTTAAGAGAATTCTGGCTGATTCTTCAATGGTTCATTATGTGGGAAGCACACCAGGGCCGTGCTGCCTTTGCCTGCTACCCTGTACAGTGTTGTTTTTTGAGCTCTTCGTTTCCTGGCCCAGGTGTCCCTTGTCCCTGTCAGGTACTACGAACACCAGGTCTCATGCTGTGGCAAGTGACAGAAAACCCAAAGCAAATGCAATTAGGTTGAAAGAAATGTATCTTGCTTACAAATTAGACAGGTGCAGGAGTGGCTAGCTTCAGGTGTGGTTGGATTTAGGGCTTCTGAAGGCAAACAGGGCCATCCCTCCTATTTCAATCTGAATTGGTTCATTCTTGGGCTCCTCTTGGTGGCCTCTGCACACTCTCTGTTCTGGTCTTTAGGGGTCGAGACCACCAAACTCCAGCAGCTCCACCTCTCCACTAGACGATATTTTAAGTAGTTCCAAGATGCACTCTGATTGGCCCAGGTGAGGTCACGTGGCTGTTCCTGAGCGATGTGAGAGGCTGACTGATGGAAGCTGAGGCCAGAGGTCCTCCTGGATGGCCTGAAGGTGGGAAAGGGAAGGCAGGGCCTTGGGTACTCTGCTCCTTCCCTCTCTGCTGAAAAAGCAGGAAGGGGAACTTGGACATTTTCTCTCCAACTTCCGGGACGGAGGCACTAAAGGCCTCCAAGGGATGCTTAGCAACATCCTGCAGGCTCCCTACTGGACCCAAGGCCCCCTGCAGACCACCCAGTGTTTTCCTTCGCAAGAGGCCATGGGGGTGCTTCTCCCCACAGCCCTGGCTCTGAGGGGTCTGGGGGCCTTGCGGTTGGTCTCACGTTGTCTTCTCACGGGTGGGGAAGCTGAGTAGGTGAGCTTGGCCACTCGGCTCACCTCTGTCCCCCTCTGCCTTTCCACTCCAGCGCCAAAGCAGCCCTTGGGGGTCCTCCCCGCAGGTGAAAGGGCTGCTTGGCGATCTCTAGGAAAGGGAGCAAAATTGTACAGCACACAGCAGATGGCAGGGAAAAGGAGAGCCCCATACAAACAGGACAACAGGAGTGACAGGAAGGGCAGCAGCAAAGCAGTGATGGGTGAGCAGGGGTCCGAGCAGAGGTACTGCTGTGAGAAGCGCTGCTTTACAAGTAGACCCCCTGAGCGGCCCCTCATTACAAGGTGCTGATGTGGCTCCAGCGCTGGGCGTTCCTCCTGGTCTTGCTTCTGAGCCCGCCCAGGTGTCACCAGAGAAGTGATGTCACCACCCTCCACCCCCAGCCCCCAGCCTCCTTAACATGTAGGTCCAAGCTCCCAAGGACTTTCATCAGGACACTGGGCAGGGGTGGGGAGTGCTGCCCACCAGGACCCCTGGATGCTGGGCTGGGTGGGCCCGGGAGGGGGGATCCTCTACTGCGTAGGGGTCCTGTCTTGGCCAGACAAAGACCCAGGAGTTTGAGACGGAGGCATCAGAAGTAGCCAGAGTTGGCAGGGCAAGAGCCAGAATCCACAAGAGGTGATGCCAGGGATAAAGCAAACGGTGGAAGTGGCCCCAGATCAACACGTGGGGTGGGGACTCTTGAGTGCGGGGTCAACCTCTGCTGATGTTCCCCACTTTAGGGGGACGCAGGCAGAGGTCAAGTTCTGGCCCCTGTTGGACACTGGGACCAGTGCCCTCCACCCCTAACCCAGACTCCAGGCCCCAACCAGCGCTTGCACTGAAAGTCTGTGCTACTCCTGGAGGAACGCAGAGCTCACCGTCGCCGACAGGGGGCGCCGGCGAGCCCCTTGCCCGATCCGACTGCGAGACTCAGGCTTCCAGGCTTGGTCTCAGGGCGGTGGGCAGTGGTCGCGCGCCTGGTCCCGGCCTGCCTGGCCACGTGAAGTCTCAGCGGCCTCTAAGGGGGCGTCAGTGGGGGTCTTCGCGGGATGCACAGGCGCTTCGGGCTTCTAGGCCTTTAAGGGGCGCCCCGGGGCCTGGCTACCACCGTCCCCTCGCAAGGAACCCGCTGGATGCCGCCGTGGGCCCGCGGGCGATGGCAGCAGGCGCGGCCCAGGCGGGTGGCGGCGGCCCCAGGGTTAAAAGGCCGTTTTGTCTGGGAGAAGGTCCATATGGCCTCTTCCTTTGGACCTTCCCGGCCCTGCGCGCCTCTTTGTCCGAGCTGTCAGTCTTGGAGAATCACTTGACTTCCAATAACAGGTTCAGAAGACGGCAGAGTATAATCAGTTGATCCACGAAGAATTGAAATAAAGAACACCCCACTGTTCGTGCTATCATTCCCATAGAGATAGTGATATCATTGATGTGATTGCGATGATAATTTCTATGTGAGGGAGAAAAAAAAAACTCTTGTATTTTGGGATTTGCTCAGAGCATTGCAGACACATTGGATTGGAAAATGCGCACTGAATGCCTAAACTTTTTTGGGGGAGGGGGACGTAGGCAAGGGCTTAAAAAAAAAAAAAAAATAAAAGCCACAAGCAACCGCGCGGCCGAGATGCGCGGGGTCATGAAGAACCTCCTAGAACCAGCATTGCCTCCCCTGCTTCTCGGAGCCACTCCTGCAGAGAGGCGGCGGCGGAGACCCGGCCAGCGCAAGGCGCGAGGCTCCCCACCGACGGCGCGCCCGCCCGGAGGGCCACGCACCTCCGGCCGCGGCGGGCTCGGGCGCCTTCCCCCGGGGGCCGGGCTGCAGGTGCGGGCCAGGCCGAGCTGAGCCGGGTCGCCGTCGTGGCTTTTGATGTACTGTGGTGCCTCGGTCTCCACCCCGCCAGCCATCCTCGGGGAGCTCCACACGGGCAGGCTGGAACAAGTCTCACCTGAGCCGGTGCTTCGAGAGTCCCCGTGGCTCGGCGTTTTGAATAATCAATCCGCCTCCTCCACTTCTTAATCATGCGCAACACAGGCCTCTCTCTCCTCCCTCCACCCCCCACCCCCACCCCGCATCTCCTTCCCCATCTTTGGTTTTCAACTCTTTGGGATACAGTGTTTCTGCCATTAACGTGCCCAGTGTCACATGCCAGCCTTTTCTTTAAAACAAGCTCCTCATTGGTGTATCTGGACACTTCTTTTATTATTATTATTACTGAATCTTTTTTTTTTTTTACCCATAATGACACCAGGATCATTATATAATCCCATAACAAAGAGGCTTTTGAGGCACCAGCTTTTGTCCACTCCGGGACACAGAATCCATAATTGCATTATTCAGCTTCTGCCCCCTTCCCCGCCCCCGCCCCCAGCTCCCCGCCTGCGGGCAGCCCAGGCTCCGGAACCACTCACACCTCCACCTTGACACCCAGGGGCCGGTGCGCCCTGCCCAAGCCCTCCCCTGGATGACCAGCCTTGCGAAAGTTGCCTTAAAAAAAGTTATTTTGCTTGATAATTAAGTCCCACAGCCCACCGCCTGGTGATGGCGATTCTGCACCCAGAAGGCAGAGAACCTGCGTGACGTTTTTCTCCAAGTTTAATTACCGTATGCTAATTTCCTTGCCGACTACGTGATTAATTAAAATCATATTTTCATGATCATTTGGCACTAGTATTGTTTTAGAATTATCATGATCTCCTAAACAGTGTGTGTAAATAAAGTCGCCTCTAATGGCAGGCGCGGGAGGCTTGGCTGAGGACCTCTGCGTGTTTGTGTCGCGGCGATTGGCAACATAACTGCCTTATTTACATTAAATACGCCACAAGGTTACAGCGCCCATCAACGTCATTTGATCGCTGATGACTCCCTTAAACGCCCGGGCTGTGACTGATCTCCGCGTCCGGCTGTCCACCGAGATTCGCCCGCGAGTTTTTTTTTTTTTTTTTTTTTCCTTTCCCAGAAAAGAAACAGACTTTAAATAGTTTCAGGAGCAGGTAAGAATTACGCGTCTTCCTCTCGCCTTCTCCGTCTCTCTCGCTCCCCTCTCCCTCCGTGGCAATCTCTCGCTCTCTCTCTCCTCTCTCTCTCTCTCTCTGCCTCTCGGCTGGATAAAAAATTCTTTAGTCAAAGGCAGGAATGCAAAGTAGTGACAAGCGAAGGGGCTGATATATGTCTCAGTAACGAGTCTGACAATCAGAATGTAGCTCTTGGAGAATTGATAGATTTTAATAAGTGTGTTTACACGGGCTCAAGGTCAGAAGCAAGCTGCGCCGTGTTAAATGGTTTCTTAGTTGCTAGACAGAGAGAAAAAATGGACGATCGCACACCATTCTTTGTAGATTATTATATCAAGGGTTCAGTCTCTGGCTCATCAAAGCTAAATGCCGCAAGACCTATCTAGTTGCTGTGAATTATGCCAGGGCGACAATGGAGAGCGTTTTTAATGGTACAGTGCATTTCACCTACCAGATAGGGGAGGCCGAGCCGGGGCCCGCCGAGTCCGCGGGGCCGGGGGCTGCGCGCCGGTGAGCCGGGCGGCTCCGCGCCGAGGCCAGCCCACCCCGAGCCCGCCCTGCCCCGGCCGGGCCGGGCGCAGCCGGCGGGGCTCGGCGGAGCGGGCGCGCGGGGCGCGCGAGCAGGGCGCCCGTCCCCCCTCGGCCCCGGAGAATGATCAAGTCAATCATGTGGACGTGTTTCATTATTCATTGAACACAATCTTTTACAACGCTCCGCGTACGTGCCCGAGTTTGCTCCAGACGCCCGCGTTTCCATGTTTAAGGTAAGGAAAACAAAGGTGGGGGGGCGGGGGCGGCGGGGCGCGGCGCGCGGGGGGCGCGCGGGGCCGCGGCGGGCGGGGGGCGCCAAAGTGAGTTTGGACTCTTGGCGCCGCACCCCCGCCCCTCCCCCTCCGCCGCCGGCCGGGCCTGCCGCCCGGGTCCTTCTCACCCCCATCGCGGTGAAAAAATACGGTCTAATTAAATATCCGCGGCGGTGACGTGGGCGAGCGGAGCTGTCAGCGGGGCGCGGCGCGGGGGACCGCGGAGACGCGGCGGCGGCGGCGGCGGCGGCCGGGCGGCGAAGGGCGCTCCAGAACTTCGGCGGCGGGCGGTCCCCGCGCCGCCCCGCCCGCGGTCCCGGGACCGTTACTTGAAAGCGCCCGGGGCCTCGCGCCCGCGCCAGCGCCCGCGCTCCGCTGCCGGCCCGGCCTGGCCCGCGCCGCCTCCCGCGCACGGCCCCAGCAGCCGCACCAAGGCCCCGGGAAACTTTGAAAAGGGTCTGGGGGCGCGGAGGCGGCGGGGGCCGCGCAAACTTCTGCACAAGTGACTTTCCCCATCTCCTCTGCGGCCCGGGACTGGGGGCTCCCCCCGGCTCCCTGTGTTCCCCCCACCCCGGGCCGCGCGCGGTGGGAGCCAGCCCCTCCGCGGGGACGCCGGATGGAGTAATTTTTTACCGCTTCCCAAAAAAAAAAAAAAAAAAAAAAATCAAAGTTAGCGGATGCTCCCAGTGCCCCAAACTTGCGGGCGCCCTGGGCCTGTGAGACCTGCCATTTTGTGTCTTCCTCGGCCTCTAGCACCCCGGGGGCCTGGCGAGGCGGAGGCCCGGGCCAAGGCGTCGGGGTCCGAACCCGCGACCCCAGGGCAGCCAAGGCGCCCGCAAGCGCCGGCGGCGCCCGCGAGGCACCTGCCCCAGCCCGGGCCTGGGGCTCCGAACCCCCGGGGGCCCAGCTATGAAAACAAGTCGATAAATAAACCAGTAACAGGTTCTGGAGGGGCTGAGCCGGCCGGTCCCGAGCGGGGGAGAACTGAGACCCCTCAGGGGGCGGAGGTGCTGGCCTTCGGGGGCTGCGGAAGGCCGGGGCCAGGGGGGCTCCTGGGAAGAGTGTGAACTGCGGGACGCGCCCCTGGAGCCAGACGTCTGAGTGGCGAGGGCGCGATCTCCACTGATAAGCCTTTTCTCTCGCTTCGAGATGTTCTTCTTCTTCTCTCTCTCTCTCTCTTTTTTTTTTTTTTTTTTTTTTTGAAGATGAATTGGGGAAAATAGTCGTAGGCGCGACTCGGCATGTATTTCGGGCAAAAAATAAAAATAAATAAAAATAAAGGGCGGTGGCGGGGTGGGGTGGAGTGTGGGGGGGAGACATTTCTTTGATGAACAGCATAGTGTCCAGATCTCGACGCACCCATCTGTTGCCGTTTTCCAAATAATTTAAAATACAGATGTCTCTGTACAGAGGAACGCGTGCGGAGTGCGGGAAGGTGGAAACGCAGGCTGGGAGAAGTTGGAAAAGGACCAGGAAGAGATGCGGGGCGAAGGGAGGGCTGCGCCCCCCGCCCCGCCACTCCTGCGGGGCTTTCTCTGGGGACAGGTGGAAAGTTGAGTCCCCCGCTCCACTTGTGTCTCGCGCGTGGTTCCCGCCGCCCGCCTCTGGGCGAACGCGCGCCCCGGCCCGAGCTAGGACAGCAGCGGCCGGCGGCGTCGGGGCGGCAGCGGGGGCTGCAGGCCGAGCGGGCGCGGGGCGGGGTCCCGGGCCCGCGCGCGGGTGGCGGCGGCGGCGGCCGGGTTTTGTTTGGCGGATATTGTTATGTCTAACGGGTGCCTCGCCGGAGACGTGATGCGTCAGCCGCCTTCGATTTCACTTGGGCAGGAGAGACGGCGGCTGCGCGCAGTGCTGGCCTGCGGGGCGCGGGCGCCCGGTGCGTCCGGGGGGCTCGGCCGTGCGCGCGGGTGGGTGCGGGAGGCCCGCGGGATGTGGGCTCCGGGCGAGCGGGCCGGGCGGGGTGAGTGCGCGCGCGGCGCTGGCCTCCGGTCCTTCCTGCGCCTTCTGCCGTCAGCCGCCGCCGCCGTGCAGTTTAGCGGAAATCCGACAGGGGCCGCGTTTGCTGAGCGCATGCTGCGGCCCGGCTGGCGGAGCGGGCCGCCGCGGCTGGTCTGGCCGGCGTAGACGCGGGGAGGGGGCTGGAGGGGGCGCGGGCGGGGAGGGGCGCGGGGAGCGAGCTTTGCCCTAGGGGGAGCGCCGCCCCTGCCCCCCCCCCCCCGGTGTCCCTTGTGTCCCCGGCGAGTTGGGCAGCCCCGCGCGCCTCGGCGTTGGCGCCCCTGTGCTCGGCTCGGGCTTAGGTGAACTTGGGGTGGGGTGCGCGCGCGCGTGCGTGCGTGTGTGTGTGTGTGTGCACGGAGGGGCGGTTAGGCTGGGCACGCACTGTTTTCTTTCCCAGTTTCTTATCAGCAACTGGGGTTGTACTTTGAGGCCGGCTTTGCTCGCCGCTGGGGTTGGGAGGGGGCGATCCCTTCCCATCGCTCACATCTTTGTTCATTGTTCACTGCGTGCAAGGCAGGCGACTTCAAGGGGGGCAGGGCCCCACCCGCGCCGCGCCGGGCGTGATGGCGAGGGCGCAGACCCACGCGCGGAGGGGCGCCGGGGCAGTGGACAGGCCCGCTTTAATGAACTTCGCGGTGCTCCGGCGGCGGGACCCGGCGTAGCCGTGACGCGCCCCCATAAATCTGCCCGCCCCGGGCCGCTCCGACTACTCGTACAGTAGCGGCGTCAGATCCAGCGCGCGCCTCCCAGTCCGGAGTCCATTTGCATAATTGGATTTTTTTTTTTTTTTGGTGCCTCCTTCTTCCTCCCTGAAACTTGTTTGAAAACCCAAGTGAAAACCGCGACGACCTGCACACTCAAAAGCAAGTGCCAAGTAAGTGCCCTGCCGTGGCCGTGGCGCGCCGGGGCTGAGCGCGCAGAGCCGCCGAGCACCGTGCCGGGAGCCGCGCGCTGCCCGGCCGGCCGCGGGCGAGGGCTGGCCGCCGGCGGGAGCAGTGCCTCCGCGGGCGCCCGAGCTGCCCGGGCGCCGGCCCGCACAACTTTTTTTTTTTTTTTAAATTCCCCCTCCCCCTCGCCTCCCGACTTTGTGGAGCCGGCGAGGTGTTTGGGGACACGCGTGTACCTGTAGCGAGATTTGAGAGGCGATCTTTGGGGGCGTAGTGGACTTGGGCATCCCGGGTCGAGGGCGGGGAGTCGGTTCCCGCTGCCGCCTTGCAGGGCTGAGCGGCGAGCGAGCCGGGCCGGCTGCTGGTCGCGCCGCGCCGCGGATGCAGCTCTCCACCGAATGCCTGCCCCATTATCCTTAGGTTTGCGTGTGTATGTGTGTGTGTGTGTGTGCGCGCGCGCGACTGTGCTTTAAAAAGGAGGAAAAGCAACCAAAACAAGCTCAGGGAAGGCTTTCCCCTTCGCTCGCCCCCTTCCTCCAGCATTATCTGTCTCCATTGCGGGGAGGATTGCGAGGCTCGCCTTTGCGGAAGACAGGGTCACGGAGAGATCGACAATTCTGTTGCAAATGGCATACATTCGCTAGCAAGAATATAGCCGCGTGTTCACAAAAATCCCCGCCTTTGCACGAGGAGGAGAGCGGTGTTAGCAGGAGCTGGGGTTTTATTTAAAATGCATAATATAAGATTCTTATTTACAGCGTGCAGAACCTGGAAGGCAGTCGCTTTGCCTGGGGGGAAGACTGTAACCCTAGTTCCTATTTGCTGGGCCAGCTTGGGGACCAGCTTTCAGCCTAGGGAGTCGCAGGGGGGCGCCCCCAGCAGCCCTCTGGCCCTTGCTCTGGGAGCGCCTAGGGCTTCTGGCTGAAGGCTGCTTTAGTTATGATGTCATTCTGATAGCGGAGTGCAAATGTCTCCTGATTCCACCATTAACCGCCTGGCTGATTTGCTCGGTAACGATAGCGCTGGCGTCCAGTTCCCTGACAAATGCAGGACCGCTGAGCCCCAGGAGTTAACTTTTCCCCCTACTGAGGAGGGAGCCGGCTGGCAGAAGTCTTTGGATTGTATCGGCCTCATGGAGTCGCCGACATGGACGACAGGCCCCTGGACGGAGGGAACCCCTGTTTTTCCAAAGTTTGGAAAACTTTTAGGAGGCGTTGATTTCCAGAATACCCTTAACGTGTGAAAGCTTGGATTCCAGTTCTGCCCAAGCCGAGGCGGTGGGACGTGGAGGTTGGTGGGGATGCCAGGTCTCAGTGTGGCCGTTGTATGGACGAAGGGCTGGTGACATTTGCGTCCTCGCTTCTGTCCATTAACCGTGACTTTAATGTTAATACCACTGCGAGTAAACCAGATTTAGTGTTGAGTTTTAAATAGTGTACAATGATTTAAGATTTCTTTTGATTTACTGTTCAAATGAGATTTGCATAAATGTGATGAAAATGAACTTAACATCTGGGCATATGAAAAAAGGTTAGTACCTCATATGTCATCTGCAGAGAAAGTGTCTAAAATGCTTTCACCCTAAACTGGGTTCGGGAGACAGTTCCTGGAGACATAAACGGTAATTATGGAAAACCTGGAGAAAATGCTTTCAATAAATTTGCATTCTCGTGGACCAGTGCTCTGGAAACCCATCTCGTGCAATGCCTGGAGTGCTTCACTTCTCTGCCGGCTTGCGATCCCCACAACTCAGCAACTTAGCTGCTGGCGGGGACTGAATTCACAGAAGACTGGAGGCGGGCGGCGAGCGACAGACAGAGGCCAACAGCCCCCCCGTTACAGGAGAGGACAGGGAGGTGGCCAGGAGGTGCAGCCCTACTAATCACAGTTGCCCCTCGGGGGTGGCAAGCGGTGCTGAGCCATGGAATTGCTGCCTGCTGAACACCAAAAAAGCTGACCAATTAGGTTGTCTTACTCTGCCTTAGGTGACCAAAGGCATTTCCATCAGCTCCGTCCTATAAAGTCCATGAGCCCAATCCTGTGAACTCTGAACCGCTTCTTCATTTTGGAGTCTGCCAAGCTTGTCTCTGGCATCAGGAAATCCGAGTTAAACAGCCTTACTCGGTGCGGTTGCCTTTTGCTCACAAGTTGGCTATGAATGGCACAGGTGTTTGTAAAGTGCCTCGGATGGAGGGGAAGAAAGACAGCAGCGATGCTCGTGAGAATACAGAGGAACTTTTTTTTTTTTTCCCCAAGAAGAGTTTCATAAAAGAAGAAAGCAAATAGATTTATTTTTCTAGCTTGAATGAGGACAATTATAGCTTTTTAACATCCTTGGATTTAGTGTTTTTAATAAGCCTTTTAAGTAAGCTGAAATATTGGCTTGCATTTTGTTCTCAACATTATTTAAAGTGAGACTTGACACAAATTTAAAAACAGAAGTGAGTTTTCAGCAGGTCAGCTTTTGTCCATGCTGAGGATAGATGCCCTGTCCCCCGCCCCCCCAGCACGACTGGCAGGATTGAGTGCCAGAGAGTGCTCAGCTCTGACTCCAGGTGAGGCCTCAGGCCTGAACTAGAGGGATGCTGGCCATCAGGTGGCCTGGTGCTGTCTCTCAGACTGTGAAGGGTGGATTTGGGAGTCTACAGGTGAGGGTCAAGTTCAGGAACCTTGGTGAGAGCCTGGGAGCTTGCTCAGTGGGCGCACACCTGCTGTGTACACTGCCTGCCTCCTGCAGGGTGGGCCAAGGCAGGGTATGGCTGAGGCTACAGAGGGACTGTTGGTGGGTAGGGGTGGGTGGGGGAGAGGCAGAGGGAGCAGGGAAGGTCCCAGGGGAGTGGGGAATGGAAGGCTCTGTCTGCTGCTGGATGTTTCGCGTGGTGCCTGGGTGGGAGGTAGACCTTTTGCTAAGCAGACTGATCAGGTGCTCAGATCTGCAGTCTTTAGACCGTGCTGATGTTCCTCTTGGTGGCAGTGAGTGTCCCTGGGGTAGGTGGTGAGCAGATGATGTGTGCTGTTAGGCTGAGCTAAGCCAGGGAGTGGCCCAACTGGGGTCTCCGGTGTGGTGATGGTGGGGTGTGTGTGTGTGTGTGTGCACCGGGGGAGGACGCTGCCTGCTGGAGGCACCTGTGCTGGGTGATTTTCTTGTGACCACAATTACACTAAGCAAGAGAGATCCGTGAGTTTGTATGTGTGTGTGTGTGTGTGTGCACGCGTGTATTGGAGCTGGCAGTGCTGAAATAAGCAAAGGGAATCAGAAAGTGCAAAGGAAGCTATAGCCTCAGGACATAGACCCTGGGGAACGGAAGCTCACTCTTTCTTCTTTCTTTTTATTCCTCCCCCCATGTGGGTGGTCATGAACGGGCTACCTCTAGAAGATGGGCGTGGAGCCAGCCACCTGCTCTGGGGCCCCCAGCAGTGCCTGGGGTAGGGCTTCTGTTGCCGGCTGCCCCCGGAGCTACATCGTGTGTGCAGCTAGGGGTTGGCTGTGGCCGGCTCTGTTGGCTATTGGAAGCTCTCCCCCAGCTTTCACTTTTAAACATCATTGTATGTATGTGGTTTGCCTCTTCCATTGGAGTTTCTGCTATGATCAAGAGTATCAACCACTTACTTGGCTTTTCACATGCTCCGAGCTTGCTGGGGTTGGGTTTTATTTTCTCTAAGAAACAAACTCAGATTAGGGTGAGCCCTTGGCTGGAGCTTGCCCGACTAAAATGGGCACCATTTCTCCAGACCAGGGTTTCTCAGCAGTGGCACCACTGCCTGCGTGTGGGGTCTGTGCCGTGCAGGGTGGGATGTTGGTAGCATATCTGACCTCTACCCTCTCTGTGCCAGTAGCTTTCCCAGGTGAGACTAGGTTAACCTCGTGCTTAAGATCTTAAGATACCCACATCCTGCAAGAGAGAACCTGGGTTTGATTCCTGGCTTGAGTTCCTGATTCTGGTGTGCACCTGCTTAAGAGGACATGCTGGGGAGGCAGTGGTGATGGTATAAATAATTGGGTTCCTGCCACCCACGTGGCAAACCTGGATCGTGTTCATGGCTCCTGGCTTTGGCCTGCTGGCCCAGCTCTGGCTGATATGGGTATCTGGGGAGTGGGCCACTGGCTATAAGTCTGTCTCTCAGATACAAAGTATCTCTAGACATTCCCAGATATTCCCTGATGTGAGGGGGCAATCAGGCTCATTCCCCACACGTGGTGTGGCAGGCTGTGTCCTGGGAGCCACAGGGACTGTGCTCGCTGGTGGAGCAAAGACAAGTGGGTGAGACAGTGGATCAGAGCCTGCACCAGCTGGGGGTCACCTATGGGTCTGAGAGCGGGGAGAACTTCCCCAGTGGAAGGGGGGTATCTAGAGCCAAGGAGGGCAGCTCAGCCTGTTTCTATGTCAATGATACACTGAAGGTTGGCTTTCTGAGTGACAGCTGCACCCCTGGGGCCCTGGCCATGCCCCACAAACCTCCTGGGGGAAGGAGTAGACGCTGAGCAGCCTGCTGGCAGGTTAATGGCGGTTGTTCCTTTGTGAGCATTTCCTAGGTGTGAGGCATGGCTTCAAGGGCTTTTCCGGGAGGGAAACTGAGGCAACGAGACTGGTGGGCAGTGGGTCCAGAGTTGGCATGCCCACCCCCTCTACGGTCACAAAGCATTCAGCTGTCCTTCTCAGGGACACACTCTAGGCTGGGCCCCTGTGCTCCTTTGCTGACTTGGAGCTCACCCTTGGACCTGTCACCTGCCACCAGGCCTTGGGGGCTGGTAGTGGGCGCAGGTCCTGGATGGCCACAGCAAGACTTCCTGGAGGTGGACAGGAGCCTCTGGCTGGGCGGTGACAAGATGCTGGCATGGGTGCTTCCAAGGCAGTGAGAGATGCGAGGAGGAGAGGGGTTTCTGAGGCCTCCCCTCATCTACCTGCTGTTCTTAGTCTGAGACCTTACATGAGGACGTTAAGTGGCGTTTTGACACAGGAAAAATGATCATGCTGACTTGAGCTGCCATTAACCTGGGAGTTTCCTATCAAGGCGTTGCTACATTGATTACCTGGGCTGTGTTGAGCCTGGGCTTGATGACAGAGGTGGGTGCGGTGTTTCTTCCCTCTCTCTCCTCCTGCACCTGCCTGGGCCCTCAGGCTTCCTGTTGCTTCAGCTCACTCCTCACTCTCCCGGGCCACTTGGGACCATTGCCCCTTTGGTTTTCTTTTTAGCCTTTTTGTTGCTTTGTTACGGAATCCCTCTCCCTCTCTCTCTCTCGCTCTCGCTCTCACTCTCGCTCCCTCTCTCCCTATCCTCTCTCTCTCTCATACACACACACACACACACACTTGAAGTGGCTCTATTTGGCTTGCAAAAGCAAACCCTTAAATTCCCCAAAATCAAGATTAATCACAGAAATGCATTCAGTCCTAATGATAATGGTGTTCTCCCTTGTGTTGCTGAGATTCCCGTCTCATTCCCAGAGACTGGAGCAGGATCTGGGCTCCTGAAAGTGTGGGATTGTGGGGCCCTTGCAGAGAGTGGACACTTCTGCCTGTAGCTTCCCAGAACCTGAGCGGGGAGGGGCTAGGGCACGTGGGCGTAGTGGGCAGAAGTGGCCACACATCGGCATTTGCTGTGGCCGCTGTTGGGCACTCGCCCCATGCCAGGCCCTGCGTTTTTGCCATGTTTAGTCCTCTTAACAACCCAGGGTAGGGCCTTCTGTGCAGCATCCCCAGTGGGGGAACCGAGGGATGGGGCCATTTGTTGCAGATCCAGAGCGGTGGCATGGCCAAGCCGGGCTTTGCAGCCAGCTGCTGCCCTGGTCTGGGAGGCTCTTGCTCCTAATCCTGGGTTACACCCCCTTAGCACCCTGGGCAACCCTTAGGTCCCAGAACGGCAAAATCAGCCTTCCACATAATGTTAGAGTGAGAGTGAAAATGTAGACCGGAACTTGCTACTTTGCGAACATATGCATTGTTGTAAATCTGTGTCCAAGAGGAAGAAAATATTTGGAAACTCGGTATCAGCTGAAGAGTAACCGTAGAGACAGCAAATAGATCACACAAATATTATCCATAAAATTTAACCTTCTTCAGTGCCTTGACGTTGCGTTTTATATTTCAAAATATCTAGACACATGTCTCCCTTATTGACTAGAGAAAAAAGTGACGCCAACAAGTTTTTTTGGGATTTTTTTTTTCCCTAGAATTTTCATTCTCTATATTAATGCCTACCGAAGTCTAATCAGGGGAGGCCTTGGGAATGATTAAGGAGAGGCGGTCCTGTGTTGGAAACTCGTGAAGGGCTGGGGCGTCTCCTTGCCATCCCAGCTGTAGCACTTTTGTTGCTTTGAGTGGGGGTGATGACCTGGTGCAGGCAGAGGGTTATTCCAGCAGCCTTGACTGTGCTCCGAGCAGAGCAGGGAGCAGCTCACTGAGGGATCGTGGCTGGATCTGCTCCGGGATCTCAGGGCGCGGCTTCCCAGCATCGGAGTAACTTTTCTTCGCCAGCCAACGTTGCTTCCGCTCCAAGAAGGTCAGTGCTGGGAGTGGCTGGCCCCTCCACTGGCCTGGGAAGAGTCCGCCAGGTGGGAGAGTGGAAGGTGGCGTGGGAACGTGGGGCGGGACAACGCAGCGGCCACATGCTGGCATGAAAGGCTGCCATCTGGTTGCAGGGGCCTGCCCCTGTGCCGGGCTCTGCACAGCCACGATCCTCCTGGGGGTCCTGCCCAGGAGGGCTCGGAGGTTGCAGGCACCATTTCTGAAGCAAAAAGCCAGACACTCCATCTGCAGTTCTTGTCTTCAATCATCGATTTGACAACTCTTAATATTTATTTTCTGTGTGTTTTTGGTTGTTTTTTATTTTGGTTCAGTCCCCTTCCCTCCCTTCCTCCTTTCCGGGGGGGGGGGCTGGGGGGCCCTCCACGCCCCTGCGCGCCTAAACACTCATTCTGAAAGTATTTTGCAAACGCTTTGTCAGAGTTGCGGGGGGGCCCTGGGGTTTCAGCTCCATGTAAAATTCCCATCAAGCACATTGGGAGGCAGAAGTAGTGCAGACGAGATGACACGGGCGTTTGCATCATCTGAAAATGTATCGATTAAGGCTGGAAGGGAGCAATTTTCCCCTTTAATGACTGCTGTCATCCCAGGCAAGACACAGTGGCTTCTGAGTCCGTGACAAGTGGTGACCTCGGCCAGGGTCTGGTCATCTGGTGCCCATGCCCGTGCCCCTGTGGTGTAGGGGACGGCCCCACAGCCTGCCCTTTGCTGGCAGGGACGCTGTGTGCGTGCCAAGTGTTGGCCTGTGGGTTCTTTAGCGAGGGCTGGCTGTTGGGGTCAAGTAATGTATTCCAAATACTGGAGGGTGTGCCAGCTTCTAGCCCCGCCCAGAAGAGTGCCATGCGTTTTGACTTCCTGCCCTTTTATTTCATTGCCTGCAAGCACGTGCCGGCCGGTCTCCAAAGGTTGAAAAGAGCTGGATTGGTGGGAGGTAATTTTTTTTTCTCCCCAGGCACTGCCTGGATGAGGAGTCTGGCCCACCGGTGGGGACTCCGCTCTTCAGAAAACTTTTCCCACCCCTTTTGCATGATCATATTGCTCGGAGAAAAATCACATAGTTTTGGTGTGTGATCTCCAGATACCACCTTCAATAAAATAATTTGCTCATTGATCTAAAGCATGAGTGGATTCCAGCTGCTTTGGTCCTCAGAACAGACTTTGGAGTTAGAATCTGTCTCTTTGACTCACTTCTGGGAGGGGCTGGCCTCCTACAGAGGTCACTGGGAGAGGGCAGGGAGGGGGCAGCAGCCCGGGGAGGCAGGGGATGGAGCACTTATTTCTTCCCTCAGTTGAAAATCCTAGTGCGGTAACTTGTGTATAAGCGAGTGGTGATTTGTGCTTTCTGATCTCTGTGTCCCCGGGCAAGCAGACCGAAGGGGTCCTGGGCTGGAGGGCAAATAGCCTTTTACTGACCTGCCATCAGCTGGCCCTCACCCTGCAGACAGCTGGGAGGAGGCTTGAGGCCGCTCCCCACTTTCTACACGTATGGTTGCTCCCTAAAGAGGAGCCTGTCTAAGGGGGGGTTCTTGGTGTGCATGCTACTTGCTAATTTGTTGCAAGGGTTACCTGGTGCAGGTGTATCGCTTGATGTTTCAATACCTATAGGGATTTTTTGCATAATTTAATTTTAAGGGTGTCCCCTCCCTCATTCTCTGATTAAGACACTTATTTCATTGAGCTGAGAGCCTCACGTTTGTAAACGAGGAAGAGGTGGAAGCATTTTTTGTTTTGTTTTATTTTGCTGTTAAGCTATGGGGCACAGTGCTAAAGAGCTCAGGACCAGGGGGATGGGACCCAGTTCAACAGGCATCTCCTCCACACACAAGATGTGGGCAGGCCATTTTTATCTTCAGGCCTCAGTGTTCTCATCCATGGGAGTGGAACAATTCTCCTTCCCTTGCGAGGGCAGCAGGGTTGAAATAGAAAAGGATTCACTGAGGAGCCCCGAGCCCAGAGCGAATGGAATGGCAGCTCCGGGGACTGCTTGCGCGCTCCGTCTTGTCGCCTGTTTCAGAAATGGCAGCCCAGCAGAAGCCCCTGGCGCCAGTCATTTCCAAGCCTGCTGAGAGCTGCCATTGCTTCTTCACTGCCCTGGCTGGTCTTTGGAGTTATTTACCTTGGGATCAATACGTATTGGCTGATTGATTTCTTATGTTTCTGAAGATGCATTTTAATGGGTCAGCTGAGTTCATGGAGGGGCTGGGGTGGGAGTGCTGTCTACATCTTCACTAAGCAAACATTCTCACTCAAGTCCAGCAAATGTCAGCACCACGTTTCTGGCCCCTGTGCACACAGCACACACACCACACATATGCACACATGCCACACAGCACACACACCACAGATGTGCACATGTTTACATGTGATACATGGCACACACACCACACTTGTTCACACATGCACACATGTGCACACACATGCACACAGTAAAACACCACACATGTGCACAAAGCACATGCCACATATACCACACATGTTCAAAATGCACACCTGTACACACATACAGCACATATGTGCACACATGCACAAACAGTACATGGCACACACACCATGCATGTTCACAATGCACACATGTGCACACACATACATACATCACACAGCACCCACACAACACATGTGCACACATGCACAAATAGCACATAGCACACACCACACATGTTCACAATGCACACATGTGCACACACAGACCACACAGCACATACCACATGTGTGCACACACATGTTGCATGCATACACCATGCAACTGTGCACATGTGCACACATGCCACACATCTCATGAAACACACATGTTCACTACACATATCACACACAAAGACACATCACATAGGTGTATCTGAGCACATACATGAGTGAACACACACACCACTCACATGTATGCATTTATACATGCACCTAAACACACATACTGGTTGCGGGAATTCTGGTGGGAAAATGATAGGCCTGCCTGTTTTTTAAATCTTTTCCCTGTAATCAAAGTCAAGGAGGTGCTGTCATTCATTCATGTAAGAAATATTAAGTGCCTTTGTATCCTAGGCAGGATGGATGCCGTGAACAAGATGCGACGCATTTTGAGGCTGTTGTATTATACTAAACAGAGTGAAGGCAGTGCCAACTTCTTCGATTTCAGGTTCCAGATTAAAAAAAAAATCTCTGTGTACTCATATGTGCATCCACACACATGCATGTACTGGTAGACACCCCTCACATCCACATACTTGTGTACACAGCCACACTGGCACATCCATAAACTCCCCACACACATCCATGTACTCCCCACACACATCCATGTACTCCCCACATACATCCATATACTCCCCACACACATCCATGTACTCCCCACACACATCCATGTACTCCCCACATACATCCATATACTCCCCACACACATCCATGTACTCCCCACACACATCCATGTACTCATATACACCTGCACATGTGTTATACTCACACATGCCTGCAATCCATATACTCATTCTCACACACACCCATGTACTCATATACACACCTACATGTCCATATACTCATTCTCACACACACACCCATGTACTCATATACACACCTACACGTCCATATACTCACTCACACCCACACACACCCATGTAGTCATAAACACACCTACACGTCCATATACTCGTTCACACCCACACACACCCATGTACTCGTAAACATACCTACATGTTCATATACTCATATACACACCTACATGTCCATATACTCGTTCACACCCACACACACCCATGTACTCATATAGTCATTATACGTAGACACATGCACACAATCCATACACTCATATGCACACTTACATATCCATATACTCATACACACCTGCACATCGTTATACTCCTATACATCTACACATCCACATACTCATGTACACACCCGCATATCCATATACTCAAACATATCCACACACCTGTCATACTCCTATACACACCACACATCCACATACTCATGTACACACCCGCATATACATATACTCAAACATATCCACACATCTGTCATACTCCTATACACACCACACATCCACATACTCATATACACACCTGCACATACATATACTCAAACATAGCCACACGTCTGTCATACTCTTATACACACCACACATCTACATACTCACACACACCTGCACATCGTTATACTCATAGGCACATCCACCCACCCCCGTATACTCATAGGCACACCTGCACATCCATACACTCCCACCCACATCCATATCTCATATATACCTGCTCATCCATACATTCATATACACACCCACACAGCATGCACGCATGAACATATCCATATACTCATACACACCCAGACACATCCATATGCTTGTATACACACCTGCACCAACGCATGTCAGGGTCTTGCCTAATTTGCATACCACCATACATTCACATGTTGACTTCAAAGGAGCCCAACACTTAAGCATGAAGTATAAAATTAATGACCTGGACCTTGAGCCATGGTGTTCAAGATGAGTCCCCTAAGACAGAGGTGAGGACTTGCACATAAATCCTTGACTTTGCCCACAGGGGAGGAAGGCGGAATTCTGGCCTGGCCTTCCCTTACTGGAGGGGGAGGAATCCCAAATTTCTACCCAAGCAAAAATGCCTGCCTGCCCTTGACAGGAAGGTAAGCCTTGGTGATGCTGTGTTAACAAGTGAGACTCCATCTTCCTGGAGGACATTTGAAACCAAGATCGGAGCATGTCAATAAACCTCAGCTTTTATTGAGTGTTTCTTAGCTGGGAGGCCTGCACCTGCAAGACCTCACTGAGCCGAAGCCTCAGACATCTCTCTGCCTCTTGATGGCAACAGGGGGACTTGTCCACAGGGTGCGAGGTGGCGAGCAAGACCCTCTCCAGACAGACCTGTGCTTGTGACACCCGGGCAGTGTGTGCCCTTTATCTCTCTCTTCCTTTGTTTCTTTTCTCCTTTCTTCTTAAATATTGATTTATTTATTTGAATGGCAGAGTTACAGAGAGAGAGAGAGAGATCTTACATCTACTGGTTCACTCCCCAAATGGTTGCAACAGCCAGGGCTGGGCCAGACTGAAGCCAGGAGTCAGGAGCTTTATCTGGGTCTCCCATTTGGGCACAGGGGCCCAAGGACTTGTATCATCTTCTGCTGCTTTCTCAGGTGCATCAGTAGGGAACTGGATGGGAAGTGGATCAGCCAGGACACGATGCTGGCATTGCAGGCAGCGACTTTCCCCCATTTTGCCTCAGTGCTGGCCCCTGCTTGTGCCCTTTCGAGGGAGGCTCTTGATGCTCACCTGGAGCTTCGCTGCACATGGGATTTCCCAGGAAAGATACTGCAGTGGGAGAATTGGGGCTCATGGGAGAGACAGATGGGGGGGGGGTTGAGTTACAAAGAGCCAGTCTTTCTCGCTCTGTGGACCCTCATGATGTGAGGTCTGTTCCCAGCATTTCTGAGCACAGGAATCATTTCTCTTCCTAAGAGGCCTTTAGGTCAAAGGCCTGGGAATAACAGCGGAAGCTCTGGGAATGGGGCGTGGGGGTGCCCACCCCCAGACCCTACAGCCTCGTGTTCCCGCCCCTGTCCTACACCTCGCTCTCATCTACAGCCACGGTTCAAATCCTTCCTGTTCCACGAGGCCAAACTTGAACACCTGCCCTAGCCAAAAAGCATGTGATGACCCCTGAGGCTTGGCGGGGCCAGGCCAGTGGCAGGCGCCCCCGCCCGTCCGCTCCCATGTGGGGTGTTAGGAGCAGATCGTCTCCAGAGTTTCAGAGCAGCCTGTTCGGGAGACGTGGGGAGGTGGTGCCTGCTCTGGTTCTTCCCCATCCGCAGTGACTTGTTGGCCAAACCAAGGGCAAGAGCTTCAGTACTGGTTGTGTTCCAAGGCCCCTTTGGGGGTGTCTTTTTAAATATTTATTTATTTATTTGAAAGGCAGAGTTACAGAGAGGCAGAGGAAGAGGCAGAGAGAGAGAGAAAATCTTCCATCCACTGGTTCACTCCCCAGATGGCTGCAATGGCCGGAGCTGTGCTGATCCAAATGAGGATTCAGGAGCTTCTTCCAGGTCTCTCATGTGGGTGCAGGGGCCCAAGGGCTTGGGCCATCTTCCACTGCTTTCCCAGGCCATAGCAGAGAGCCGGATCAGAAGTGGAACAGCCAGGACTCGAACTGGCGCCCCTATAGGATACTGGTGCTTCAGACCAGGGCTTTAACTCGCTGTGCCACAGCATTGGCCCTGGGAATGTGTTTAACGGGTCAGTATCCTGTGTCCAGGGCCCCAAGGGAACGTCATCTCTTCCAGGAAGTGGGCTGAGCTACTCCTACCTCCCTCCCACTTCCAGGAAGTGGGCTGAGCTAACCTCCCTACCAGCTGCCCAAGGCAGCCCCCAAGCTGAATGGCAGCTCTGCCGGGGAGGAGGCCCCGGGAGTGCAGGGCAGGTGGTGCTGGCTGCAGGTCCCAGAGACAACGGCTGGCTTTCCAGGGCCCCTCGAGCCGTGGGGCGAGGAAGCCGACTCTGAGAAGGCAGCATCCCTAATGATATGCTACGGGATGGGAAGGCTTTGGGTGACGGTTGTTGGCTACCTAGGCACCCGTGCTCAGTGATGGCTATGGATAACTGGAGAGTGAGGGACATGGCCTTTGAGTGGTGGCTGGTGGGGACAGGGGCAGGGGCAGGGAAGGGGGGAATTAGCCTGGTCATCTGGGAAGAGCACCTTGGGAGAGACAGTATCACAGGCAAGACCTGCAGGGGAGGCTGGCCGCTGGCTCACCCGTTCATCCTTGGACCAAACTTTGAAACTGTTCAGAGTCCTGGGAACAGAAGACAAAAATCTCTGCTCTCGTGCAGCTCACTTTCTGGTGGAGGGAGACTGACCATGAACAAGTAACGAGAAGGCACGGGACGTCAAAGGGAGATGCGTGTTATGGGTGCAGGGGAAGGGGATAGAGCAGGCCAGGGTGCTCTGAGGTCCCCAGTATGTGGGCAGGGAGCCTCCCTGAGAAGCTCACCCATGAGTACAGATGTGGACAAGAGCATTGAAGGCTAAGGCAGCAGCAAGTGCAAAAGTCCTGGGGCAGGACTGTGCTGTGTTTAAGGAGCAGCAGCAGTGGCTGCAGCGAGAGGGGGTGGAGCAGTGAGCGGTGTGAGCAGGGCCCATGAGGGAGCTGCTGCTCACCACACTCCTCTCTCTGCCTGGCTGTGGGCAGCGGCACTCTGCTGAGTAGATGTTTGCTGAGCACCTGCTATGTGCCTGGCACTGGGGGCACAGAGGTGCACCTGACGTCCCTGGTTCCTGCTGCTCTAGAGCAAGCTGGCGTTGTACTGATTGGTTCTGCTGTGGCCACCCAGAGTATCAAGGCCGAGAGGAGAGGGCGGTGGGGAGACCCTGCTCTGCAGTGAGGTGGGAAAGGGAGGGAAGATTTCCAGGCAGAGGGAAGAGCAAGGTTGCAAAGACCCTGGTGGTTTGAGAAGGAAGAAGGCCAGGAGCTCCCCAAAGAACAGTGCACACTTTCTTTGCAGGGTATTCCAGCTGGAGCTGTCCCCTTGCTCTGCTGTGAGCAGAGCCTGTCAGGGGACATCGCCTGGGGGACAGTGTCCACCAGCGACCGCCGTCTTTCCTGCCTGATGGCCACTCCTGCCACCCAAAGTCTGTGTCTCCCTCCCAGGGCTCGCTCCCTCTCTCCCTGCTTGCCTCTGCCTCTCTGACTCCTTCATCCCATTGGTGGCTGCCACTGGGCTCCTCCCCTGTGCCAGGCACGTAGAGGAGTTTGCAAATAAAGGGAGCTGTCAAGGCAGGATTTTGAAGCTCTCTTATGTTGCCGTGGCTGTTGATCCTCACAAGGGATTCTGTGATCTCTGCCTCCTCTCTCCCCACCGCAGCTTCAGGGGGTGTCCCCTGACTACCCAGCCCTGGCAAGAATCGGCTGTGCTGCGTACGGTCTGGGCACAAATGCACTGGCTCCCCTGCCTTGGCCACGCACGGCTGCAGTCACTTCACAGGGTTCCGTGGTCACGGTCAGGTGCAGCGCTGAGGGCCAGGGCGATGAGGGCGAACTGGGAGACTGAGACTCCTGCCCTGCAGGGACACCCCGGGCTGCTGCTTTACTCAGCTGTCTTGGAAATTTACTTTTTTTTTTTTTTTTGAGAGGCAGAGTCAGAGCTCGTATCCTCTGGTTCGCTCCTTAACTTCCCATAACTCCCAGGAATGGGCTAGGCTGAAGCTGAGAGTCGGGAACTCAAATCCACATCTCCCACAGGGTGGTGGGGACCTACCTGCTTCCCCCATCCCCTGCTGACTCCCAGGGTCTGCAGTGGCAGGCAGCTGGAATGGGGACTTGGCCGGAGGCAGGAATTGGCCCAGGCGCTCTGTTAGAGATGCGGGCACCTTCACTGCTATGCCGAGTGCCCATCCTCTGGGGCTCTTTATGGGAAGGACAGGTGGGCAGGTAGACCACGTCCTTGTTTGTGTCACCTGGAGGGCCACACGGGACTTTGGGATGTGAAACTAGAACTTGCTCTCCTTCTGATTCGTCACTCACGTTATCACAATGAGGACTTTTAACTTCCGTTTTTAGGGGAGATGAAGTATACCCTGCCTCTCGGATGTCAGACCTTCTTCTCATCATTTGGTTTTAAATGGTTAAGTAAATTTCATTAAATAACTGTAAACAGTCCAGATACTCCTGCATACATATCATATTTCACATCACCGAAATGTAGATGCAAAATATTAAAATGTAAATGACTCAATGGGAAAATTATGGAAACAAATGTGTGTCTTTTATGACACTTTCAGAAAGGTTGCTTAAATTTCTCCCCTTCCTTAGCAAAAATCCACGATGAATTAAAAGCACAGCAATGTTTAGGGGAACTGTAAAAAATAATCCTTGAGACTAAAGAAACAGGCTCTGCTAAGGCGTTTTCCCACTGTTTTGATCTGTTCAGCTCTATGAATATATGTTAGCTGTTGTCCACTTATTAATTTGATTATTATATGAAAGGGAGGGAGGGAGAGAGAATATTCCTGTAAACTAATTCACTCTCCAAATGCCCCTCCAGGACCAGAGCTGGGTCAGAGCCAGATCCAGGAGTTGGGAGCTCAGTCCAGGTCTCCCCTGTGGGTGGCAGAGACTCAGTTACCTGGGGTGTCACCTGCTGCCCCCCAGAGTCTGCACTGGTAGGGAACAGAAATGGGAGTTGGAACTGGAATCAAACCGAGGCACTCCAAGGTGGGGTGTGAGCATCTCAACCAGTGTCTGAACTGCCCCATTTTAGTTTTTGTTTTTTTTTTTAAGATTTATTTATTTATTTGAGAGGCAGAGTTACAGACAGAGAGAGGAAGAGAGAGAGAGCTAGAGACAGAGAGAGAGGTCTTCCATCTGCTGGTTCACTCTCCAGATGGCCGCAACGGCTGGAGCTGCACTGATCTGAAGCCAGGATCCAGGAGCTTCTTTCAGGTCTCCCACAAGGGTGCAGGGGCCCAAGGATTTGGGCCATCTTCCACTGCTTTCCTAGGCCACAGCAGAGAGCTGGATCAGAAGTGAAGCAGCCGGGACTTGAACTGGCGCCCATATGGGATGCTGGCACTGCAGGTGGCAGCTTAACCTGCTACGCCACAGCGCTGCCTCCCCCTCCCCCCATTTTAGTTTTTAAGCATTAGTTGGAAGAGTGTTTTTGCCCAAGCACATAACATAGATCTAAATTTGTATATCATGTATTGTGAAATTTGAACCAACAGTCCTTCTTGTTCTTAAGAAATCTTCCCGTCTATAGTCGAAACTGGGAAACATTTGGTACTTTATTTTAGTCACTATCACGAATTTCCATGTGATTGTTCTATATTTGTCTTGAAAAGTGACATGAGATTCCTTTGCCATAATAAATAGCAAATAATGTAATAAGAACAAATGATAATGCTAATGAAAAAATTATATTTTTCTCCAACTTAGAGAAGAGTGCCAACAATAGGTAGGATAAAATAAAATCAATATTTTGACAGTGCTCTATTATGTCTGGCTCATTAATTCGGAGACAACTTCTCTGTTCAATCCTAAATCATAAAGTGTCAACAAATACTAGTTTTAACGTCTCCTCTCATTCCGATGCATTTAATGCTTTGTAAGTTATTTTTGGAAGAAGATGAATTTTGATTCTGCAGATGTATAGAGATTGCATTGTGTAGGTTTTTGTCTTGAAGAACAATGAAAAAGTTTTGCCATTGCAATTTGTATTCCAGAGATGGTTCACTCCAGTCTCCAGTTCAGTGCAAGACTGTATGGGCTTCTGTATGTATGCATTCCCATATATGAGTAGATAAGCAAAGGAGTGTTTATGTAAATGCATACGTACCTGTACCCACCACACACTCATCCTCTTAAAAGCCATTTGCATTCACGTTCATTAATTTTACCTCAAGTTTCAGTTAGCTTTCTCTTCTTTTCAAAGAATCCAGAGTTTCTGATTTCTGAGTACCGATTGTCAGTTGATTAAGGTCAATGCCAGCACTTATTCAGGCTCCTATCGACTGGAGACACGTGATGTAAGTGATTGATCCACCCTCGACACAGCATTGCTAATTTTCTATTGTAACGGCCCTTTCCATCTCGCCCATTCTTCACCCCCAGATCTTCATACAGTATCTCAGAACGATCCGTCCCCGCCCCCCACCTTCTGTGCTGTTGCACTAACACAGAATTGCGCCTCTCGCTCGTGCAAAAAGTGTGTGTGTCACCGCTTGCCTGTCCTTTGTTTTCCAGAGATCACAAAGGCCTGGGATTTAGAATAGTAGATAATAACATACAGTGCATATTATTGATGCTGCTTTAATTGTCGTATTGACAAGTCACTTGAACTTGGAGAAGCATGCTAATATTTATCATCCTGTGAACTCACGTGCGTTTTCTTGACTCAAGCCATAATTACAGAAGAATTTCAAAACGCAGAGGTCCGCCTGCCCTGCCTCACCTTCCCCCTGTTCGGACAGAAGCTTCCAGACCACTGCATTGTGGGAGGGCCCTGGTAGCTGGCTGTCTCTGCTCATCGCCCCTGCCTGAAGCTTCCAGTGTCCAACGCTTCTCTCTGGGGGTGCTGTGGCTGAGTAACAAGTGATCAGTAGGTGGGGTAACCCCTAGCAGCTGGCTAGGAAAGCAGGCAGTGGGATGACCCACCTTGAGCAGATGCAAACAGGGCAGCACCTGTGGCCTCTGGGTTGCCCAGAAATGGTTGTTTTTATTTTATTTTATTTTTTTTTTGTCAAAGAGACGGTTGTTTCTTTCTGAGTGTGGAAATGCCAGTGCTTAGAGGACCTAAGAGAGGCTGGGAAGACCCTGAAGGCCATGACGGAGGTGGTGAGGAGACCAAAGGCCGTGTCAGGAGGGTTTAGGAAAACTCCAGCAGATGGATGGAGCCACCACGGCCCAACCCGCGTCTCCTTGGCTTTGCCTGCCCTGTCCCTCACCCGCTAGCCTCTAGTCCAGCTGGCCTCCTCCAGCTCCTTGAATACACCCACGCGCTCAACATGGGCCGTTTCCTTCCTGTCGTCCCCTCTCTCTCGCTGGCCCCCTGCTCAGCTCAGGACCCCCTCAGCACCGTTCCTGGCTGCTCATTCTTCCACCCTGCCCGGTCGGCTGCCACCTCCTCCCCCTCTTCCCTTCCCATCCTGTCCCTTCCGGAGTTCGTCTTCTTTGCTCTGGTTGATTGCTTCCCTGTTGCGCCGTCTCCCTCTCCTGCAAGCCAGGGCCCTCCGTGGTCTACCTAACGACTCTACTTCCGGCACACGGAGCACTCGGAAGCCAATTATAAACGTGTGTTGAAAGAATGCCAACTTTCCTAAAGGGATACATGGGTTTGGGAGTTTGTCCCTGAGCCTTGGGGAATGCCTGTGGCACAAAGCACAGCCTCCTGACCCAGTGAGAGGTGCCTGACAGGTGGTCAGAAGGCCATGCGTCTCCATATGAAAACTTGTTCTGGTCATTGCCAAGGTTTTCTGCCTCCTTGTGGGGGCACTGGCTGCTGGGTCAAGGCCATTGCCTCTGGCTTGTATTTCGGCCACTTCCCGAGCTGTGCCCACTGCGTCTGAGCTGGGCCACGTGGTCCCCATCGGGCCTCTCCCTTGACATCAGTACGTCGGGCACGGACAGTGCGACTTGGGTTCTTTGCCACTGCTGAGAGCCAGCTGTGCGGGGCCCTGATGAGCGCAGGCAGGCTTGTTAGCGCTGTGCGCGCGCCGCTTCGGCAGCGCTCGATGGGGGTCCCTGGGCAGAGGCGGCGTGGAGCCTCGGGGAGGATGCTGCTGTGGCTCTCTGATTGGTGACTGATGAGTGAGGTGGAGCAACCCCACTGGCTTCAACAAGACACTCGAATCACGGAGGATGATTGCACAAGCGGAACGAGGACTTCAAACCTAGGTCACATCCTGTTGCCCCAGCACCTCCCATCTTGGGGAGCTGGGTGGGTGCTTGTGCAACGTGGAAAATCTGTTTTTTCTCAAACGCACACCTTTGCAAGCCAACAGCAAGCAGGAGTTTCCACAGAGAAAGAAGAGATGGACGGACCTCCAGGAGTGGCTGTCCCGTGGGTCTCAGTTTCCCCGTGTGTGTTCCATAGACTTCTTCAGTGATGCAAAATCTCTTCCTTTCACCCATATCACTTGTTTAGTGCAGGAAGGAAGTAGAAGTGTCCTCCTCCTGGGCACCTGACTTCTCAACCGGATGGCGAGCTCCCTGCAGCCGGAAGCTTCCTCTTTCTTCCCTTCCTGGGCCAGTGCCTTGCCAACCGTGGACTTCTGAGTTGGGATCATTTCCCATTGAGGTGTTCCTGATTAACCTGTTGCCATCTACTCGGTTGGCATAGCTAGCTTCTGTGTTTCCATTTCAGTAAGTGGAGAGATCTACTGCTTATTTTATTATTATTATTATTATTATTATTTTAAATAAAAATCTCTAAGATTCTAGCAGGGAGATTTGATTTGAAGTTGGAGCTTTTGGGGAATGAAGGTCTCATCTCGAATGGCTGGGTGATGGCTTCCTGCTCTTTGTCCCTAATTAAGCAGGGAAGTCCTAGTTCCCGCCCCAAAGCTGGGTAGACCCTGGCTTGTCCAGTGTCCTGCGGGAGCTGGGCATTGGCTTACTATGTTGACCACTCAGCCTCTGTTCCACAGGGCCTGGGAGTCTCCAGTTCAGTGGCTGTGTCTCAACTCTTGGTGTGAATAAAAATAAAATGTGCTCCAAGGCACCCTCGGTGGGCCCCCATCACAGGCCGGTGAACAAAGAGTAGTGGTACACAGGCTGCAGGCCAGCAGCCCAGGTCTTGAGCTGTGCAATTCTTAGCCCTGTGGGGTCTCTCTCCCCATCTGCAAAATGACGAGGATGTACTACACTGACGGGTCTCAAGCTTTGGCAGGCAAGCTAAAGACTTGGGATGCTTGTTACGCCTTCTGATTCCTGGGTCCCACCGGGTGAGGCCAGGTTCGGAGGCGAGCTGTTGTCTGTGGACCCCACACTAATGTGGGTGGTGGTTGTCAGGTCTTCTCTGATAGTTTATGAAACGAACCGGGAAAAGTGGTCCAACATTAGGAAAACCTTATTTGTTACCTCCGTGGGTTTTCTCCGCATTTTGCAAAGTTGGAGTATGTTCCAGGCCACAATCACAGAGGTCCCTCCAGACGCTTAGCTCTGCAGAACCTGTCCCCTGGCACTGTGAGTGACAGCTTTGGGAAGACCCCCTGGGGCCACACAAAGCTTTCACTTGACCTCAACCCACTGAGGGTGTTTTTGGAGTCCCACCTGCCAGAGTTGGGCAGAGCTGACCTGGACTCGGCTACCTCTTTGTGTTTGACTTCAAACCAAATAGGAACTAGTAGAAGATGACAAGGGAATCGCTGCGACTTACCAACAACAGCAGCCTTAACTGTCATTCTGTGAACTTTTAGCTGCGAATAAGCAAGCAGGTGGACGGAGCTTGGCTGGCTCACAGATCTTCAGATTTCCATAGGGTGACATGGGGGCGGTGTCGTGGAGGGCCCAACTGTGGTGAGCGTGCGTGATTGGCAGGAGACTTCTGACCTCTCACCTTATAAAGCAGTCATTCCAGGTGAGTTGGAAACTCTTCATAGCTCCCTAATGGGCGGAGCGGACAAGATGGGATTAACACAGCTCCAGGTGCGTTTGACTTTTGACCCTGGCCAGTAGTGGTTGCTGGTGCCTGCCAGAGTGCATCCTTTAGCAAGGAGGACCCTTGAGGACAGGGGTGTTCAGCCCTTCCTTTTGGCTTTGGAGCACCCCTCTCCCCGAGGTTGGATGACACGAAGCAGGAAGGACGAATCAGGATGTCAAATACCAGAACCTCCCTTACTGACAAATGGGAGGAGTCACCCACTCTGAGATCTTTGGTTGTGCATAATGAAGGTATCATTCAGCGTTTGACTTTTGTGCCTTTCATACAGATTTGATCTTTTTGTTTTCTATTTGACAGAGTTAGACAGTGAGAGAGAGAGAGAGAGAGAGACAGAGAGAAAGGTCTTCCTTCCGTTGGTTCACTCCTCAAATGGCCGCTACGGCTGGCGTGCTGCACTGATCTGAAGCCAGGAGCCAGGTGCTTCCTCCTGGTCTCCCATGTGGGTGCAGGGCCCAAGCACTTGGGCCATCCTCCACTGCCTTCCCGGGCCACAGCAGAGAGCTGGACTGGAAGAGGAGCAGCCGGGACTAGAACTGGCGCCCATATGGGATCCGGTGCCGCAGGCGGAGGATTAACCAAGTGAGCCACGGCGGCGGCCCAGATTTGATCTTAAAGGATGCTTCTGAGTCCTGTGCTCACAAATGCATACTCCGTTTTTTCCCGTGCGTTTTCCTTGGGGTTTGGGTCTGTATTTGCCGGTAGATTTCTTGAAGAAGGTGTATGCCTAAAATACCTCTGTCCTTCCACTGTTCGGCCGAGATTTCTTCAGTGCCTAGTGCTGGGCTTCCAGGTGGTTGGAAATGAACATCTTCATCCCGATATCGGAAATGAGGAGGGTGCTGCTGACTGCACACGTATTGTCCCACGGGATCGCAGCAGCCCTGTGGGGTGGGGACATTGGTGCGATTTTCCCAGACAAGGGCCTTGAGTGACTTCTGCATAGCAGGTGGATGTGTCCGTCCCTACTCCAGGAGATCTCTCTCGCCCACCTGCTGAGTCACTGTGACTGTTTATTTCATGCCTGGGATTACTCAGATTTGGTCAAAGCGGGTGGAGAGAGATGGAGCTGCCGCCTTCTTGGGAACTGGAGGTGGAAGGTCAGAGGCCAGTTAGTGACGACACCAGGTTGCAAACTACTACCACACACCCAGTTCCCATCCGTGCCCCCCGTTTATGTTTTGGGGGACATCCTCTAAGGGGCGTCTTCCCTGGGAAAGACAGTGCTCCCCAAATCTGCCCCCTCGCCAAGTAGGCGAGATGTAAGAACATGTTTTCTATTGATTTTTAAAAGCAATTCAGGACCCAACTGGTAATAATAGGTGTGACCCGCGCTGTCTTGCAGGCAGGCACAAGCCGCTCGGAGCCTTGTTGTGCGACTCTGATGTTTGGGATGTGCATTCTTTGAAGATTACTTCTAAAGCAAGGCGTCCAAATCCTTAATTCACGATTCTGTCTATTCCTGTGGTGTTTGCATTCCACCATGGCAGAAGATCACTGCAGAAGAGAAAGATGAAAATGCACTTTTCAAAAGGCCTTTCTTACACGGGCCGCCTTCAAAGACCCGAACCCTGTCCCCTCTCGCAAGCGCCGAGGCCTGCGTTTTATCTAGAGGGGACATGTGCATGGGCGGAGATCTTAAAGGTTTGTCGCCATGTCGTGACCCAGTGAGGCTGAGGTCTCGGGGCGCCGAGCTGCATGGAGGGAGCGCCGGTGCGATCCGGGGCAGCCGGGCAGGTCCCTCTGGCTTCATTGTGTCGCCGAAGTGCTTTCGTGTGTTTCGTCAGAGAGCGCCCTCTGCTCTGGGCAGGAGTCGGGTTTGGAAAGTGGTCTCAGGAGAGTGGCCCCTGGGCTGACTGGTTCGGCTCACAAGCAGAGGCAGGGCTTGTGAGAGCTGAATGCTAAGGGGGTCTCTAGTCTCTGAGTCTACCTGGAGAAGGTGTTGAGCATTGGGGTGTGACAGCTGCATAACATGTGGACCCCCTAATCATCCGGATGACCATGCCACTCCCCCTGCCCCATCCATGTCCCAAGGCACTGAAATGCATGTTTAAGGCAAGCACCTGATTTCCCCAGTGACGACTGCTGCTTTCATGACTTTTAAACACACGTCTCGCGGGGAGTAGACCTCAAGCGTCCCGTACCTAACCATGCTGCCCTGCGTTTCAGGGGAGTCTTCAGAGCACGCACGTGGTCTGCCCGTCTTGTTGCGCAGGGCTCAGGTTTAAGGTCTCTGCTTTATGATGGCCATGTGAAGGCCTCGCTGACTTAACTCCCAGCATCCCCAAGGAAAGCAGCACCTTGGATGCCTAAGATCTGGGAGTATGGGTGCCGGGGCCCAGATGGGCGTGGTTCTGTAGGACACTCTGTGCCTGCACTGGGGCAGGGCGGGCATGTTGTTTCTGCCTCCCTCCTCTTCACTGACACGGATGGCGATGGTTCATGGGTAGACTTGAAGGAGGACTGTCAAACCCTGCACAGTGTGGCTGCAGATAGTCCTTACATTGGCCAGTGCACTGACTTCCGGAATATGTGGACAAAGGAGGAGCAGGAGACACAGGTGTCCCCCGGGGCTGTGAAAACAGCCTCCTGGACATTTTGCTAACCCCGCCAGGGATATTTGGCCTTGAAATAAAGCAATGAGATAAATATTGTATTTTTTCCACTTAAAGAAATGCTTCCTATTCCCTTTAGGGAATGCTCACTGGCTGGCCCTGGTTGGCTCTGGTTGGCTTTGCTCGTGGAGGGCCTTCCGTGGCCTGGGCAGCACTGGGACCGGGCAGGAATGTTGCTGCGGGTGGGGGCGGCAGGCCGAGAGCATCGTCCAGGCTCACGACGATTCACTCTGGGACGCCTCTTGTGTTTTGTGCCTGAGCACTCGTGTGAAATTACTCGGGGGCGTGTGCCTCCCCTATGTTTTTGAGTGACCAGACACTGACCCTGTGACTAGAACCAGAGAGGTGCCCAGACAAAAAATCACGAGGATCCTGGTGGCTTAAGGTGGGGTAGAGACTGAGACAGGTGGAGTCTTGATCGGGTCATCCCAGGTAAATCAGCTCGGCAGCTCCCACCTGCTCAGTGAGAGTCGGCGGGGACGATTCCCAGCTACGAGAAATTCAGGGTGTCACTGTCTACTTCATTTGAGAGAAAGACAGATGGATAGATGTATGGAGAAGACCCCCAAGTGCAAGTTTCCCGCCCCCCCCCCCGATTCCTGCAATGCCCCGTCTGGGGCCAGCTTCGGGAGCCGGGGACTCAGGTTAGTTCTCCCATGTAGGGGGCGGGCTCTCCATCCCTTGAGACCTCAGACTGCCTCCCAGGGTCTGCATGAGCAGGGGCTGCCATCAGGAGCCAGCGCTGGGAATCGAACCCAGGAACATCCTAACCGGCATCTCCATCCCTAGGCCAATTGCCCACCTCGAATGATTTTTAACAGTTGCTGTGATTCGCATAAAGCGGATTTCATTTGACTTCATTTATTGCCTGGTGCTTTAAAGGAGATGTGTTTCGAAATGATGATGCTGGTGGTGATGGTGATGCTGGTAGCAAGAGAGACTTGAAAAGATTTGGAATCAGTTCCTGAAGTGTGCACCCACAGGGCTCCTTCCAGTGGGGACTTTTACCCACGAGGCAAATCTTCAGCCCTCGGGGGCCCTCAGTTCATCAGCCTGCTAACCACAGGGAGACCCTCCTCGTCAGATGTGGAGAGGGGCTTTAGCTGAGTTTCCAGAGGCCAGTGTGCATGATAAATACTGTTCATATTCAGAAGGAAGAATTGATTTTAAAAATGTGCCTTTGATTCACTAATCTCTGACATTGAGACATTTTTTGAAGTCTGTTGCTATAATTAGAATTCTATAAGCCATTTTATGTCTCTATCAAAATTTTAAGAGACATAGAAAATTTAAGGATTTTTTTTTTGTGTCTGTGGGGGTCAGTGGCTTACAATTCATCATATTGATATGAGCCCTTCTGCCAGCTGGGCCATGGTATGGAGCAGCGTCTCGGGCCGGGACTCACTCAGGCACTGGGGCTATGTTGAATACAGCCCTGGGTACTACCCAGTAGTGTGCAACCTGGAGTTTAAGAATTGCTTGTGAAGTCAGGTGCGTTTATCTCTCGTGTGACTTTGTTCTCTGCCACTGAAGCGTGGGCAGTGAGGGCCAAGCTAGAGGTGAGTGCGAGTGGTTCAGGCTCCGGGCTACCTCCTCACCCACTGGCCTGCGGGCAGGCTGGGTTCCTGGGGACGTGCGGGATGGCGCCGAACACCTTCAGCTGGGCTCAGGTGAGTCACGGCCGTGCAGCGAGCAGGGGTGCTCGGTGGCCAGTGCTCCGTGAGCTGTGTGTGAGAGCCCGTCCTTCCTCAGAGTGAAACAAGGGGAGCAAATGAATGCTTCATTAGAATAGTGAGTCAGAGAAGACGCTAATCCTGGCCCAACGCTTCATGTCTACTTTTTTTTCCCCCTTCCTAAAGCAAAAGCCGTTTCTGTTCTTAAAAAAATAAAATAAATAAATAAACCAGTTTGCAAAAAGACTGATTTAACCACAATTGAAAAGGGGGGGGGGGAGAGGCGGGCGTGCCGATTAGCATGAAGATGAGTTGCACTTTAGCCGGGCTGAAACTTGTTCCTAACAGAATGTTAAATACTTAGTGAAAAGAAAGATTATGTCTATCTAGTTACACCATTCCTTGATATATGCTCCATGTCAGAGTGCCATTGTCTCCTGGGTAAAGACGGAGAGTTCAAATACCCACTATCTCTCCCCTGGTGCTCCAAACGCTCGGCTTTGAAGTTTTTATAATCCATCTGTCATCTTCCAGCAAGGAGGGCACATGTTCTGCACCACTCAATTACGGCCTTCTCCTCTGCCAACTCCAGCGAGACAGGAAAGAATGTTATGGGTGGTTGAGAGAAACTGTCAGATACACTAAATTCCTGGGATTCATGCAGACGGTACGAGCCCAGGATGGGGACACAGCCCGCATTATTGTTCCAGTGCATGAGGGATACACTTGGCGTTGGAGCTGAGCTCCTTTGATTTTTTTTTTTTTTTTCCCTTTTCTCTTCCGGAGAGTTGTCTTAAATTTGATTGTTCTTGTTTGGAAAAAAAAAAAAATCATTCAAATCTCCTCTGGAATGTGGAGCCTCCAATGTGGATTGAAAAGATGACATTTGTTTTAGCTGACAAGGAGCCCGGGAGCCCACTGTGCAGATATGGGGAGGTAGCGGGCATGCTTTTGTTTCGGTGGTTTCACTTTGAGGGAAGTAAGGGTTTTTAGCCGGGGCTTGTTAGGAGACGAGGACTAGAGCAGCCGGAGCGCCATAGCAATGATTTTCATCGGCATGAGAGCCGAGAGCCCCGCGCGTGCACACGTTTGGCCATCTGGTGAGATCCGGGAGAGTCAGCCCTGGATGGAGGAGTCTTTGAAATGGGTTATTTTATTTAAAGCCCATCTACCTTGGAGTGGTTAGTGTTGCTAGCTGTGCTGTTAACTTCTCACTCATTGAGTCACGGGTGGTTAAATTCGTTGTCTTATGTGAAATGAGTGTGATGATCTCGGCTTAGCCTCTAGTGGGTATTAATTCACATTATGAAATATCCCAGAATAATTTAGCACCGTGTGGCGTAATTTGCATTTTTACTCAAGATAGGGGCATTGATAGTGTCTCTGGATATATTCTTTTTTTTCCTCTCCCCCAATTCATAGGGGATGGGTCTCGTTTGCAGCTTTCAGGGTGGCTGTTTGTGGGGTTACTGTTATTAATTTTGTTGTAAGCATAGGGCCTAGGAACTTGGGTTTGGCAAGAAGAAGACATTGCAGCTTGGGTGCTAAAAGCTAACAAGAAATATTTCCAGCGGTGTAACTGCAGCTGAGATAGGCTAGGCTTCCATGACCTGAGTTCATGCGTGCACACCTTTACACAGGAGCACAAGTGTGGATGTGAAGAACACGTGTTAGGGTGTGGGGGACCCCTCCTGTCCCACAATTTGCAAAAGTAGTCTTTTCCCTTTGCAAAACAGGAAGGTTTTCTAGAAGTGCAAGATACGATTACAGTAATTAATTTAGTGAAACTTCTTGAATCTGATCTTCTGTTCAAACTAATAATGGGAGGACGGGGTAGCTCGATGTCATTAATTGAAATCTGGAGACAATAAAAAAAAAAGTCTCTGTGCAACTTCAATACGGCAGTCTGGAACTGCCGGGTCAGGCTGTGAACCAATTTTCTTCTCATTACTTTTGATTTTGGAGTCAATACAAATTTCATCAGTGATTGTAGGGTGCAGATCTTCGTCTGCACGGGCCCTGTCATGGGAGAATCTGTGTGCTTGCTTGAGAGATTTACGGCAAAGCAGGGCTGGTGAGACAGGGGAGAGGGGCGAGTGGCCTCTGTTGCTACTGCTGCAGTGCTACGGGGGGAGTCAAACCAGTAGTGGGCACCCAGGGTCGGGGAAGGCCCAAGCCTCTGCAGGTGGCTGGGTGGGCAGCTGGGGGCAGCCTCTGCTCTCCTTCTTTCTTTTCTGGGGGAGTTTCCCCTTTGCTACCCTTTCCAAACTTGTGCCTGTAGCCTAAGTTTCTCTGTATCCTTTATTCTCTCTCCTCTCTCTTTCTCTCTCCCTACATTTATACATTTACAGATGCTGAGTGCTCCTGAGCTCACAGAAGTGAAGGCCCCACAGAAACTGGTTTGCAGGAAAGAGGGGGAAAGAAAAAGAGGAGGCTCAACTTTGTGGGAGTTGGTGCAGCACCCTAGGGAAAGAAGGCTTTTGTGTGGAAATGTACATCCGGAATGCCTTCTCTGATTCCTCATGGTTTTTTTTTTCCTGCACTCAATTTGCATCTTTGCAAGTCATAGGATCAGCCCATCTATCATTAGGTATTGGCCTAATTGGACATTTTTTACGAGCCCAGTTTGCTATTTATGTTAAAAGCAATTCGCAGCAATGCCCTTTCTTCATGATTCGGTATTGGCAATAGCGACGTATGTTTAATCACATTTTCCATGAGTAATTATCTAATTCACATGATTACCAATATAAAACAGGGACGTAGAAGAGGGGCTTCACTCGGTCCTGCTTGGGCAGTGACACGGGCGCACGGAGGGACCCGGTCGAGGGCAGATGTGAGCTGGTTCTGTTTTTCCTCTGTGATATCATGACGATTTGTTTTATTAGTGGCAGGAGCTCTCGGAAGCTGGGCATGTGTAAGTGAGAGGCTATTTGGAATTCTGCTATAATGCAGCTTGAGGTTCAGTCTGTCTGCTTGGGTTCTTAACGTGTGGGGCTGTCCTTTTTGAAGATTTCCGGAAGACGGAGGTCACATTTTTTATTCATGTTGAAAAATATTCATTTATCAGTATTGGTGCAACTGTAAACAAGTGATAAAGTGACAACATTTACAACAGTAAAACTGACAGCATTTACTTTAATTTTCTGTCATTTTGGTAATTATATCAATCAAGACCCAAAACTAAAATGATATTTTAGCATGCAGTAAGAAATGAGGAATTCAGATCTTAAAAGACCATTACAATTAGCTTTGAAATGTTCGCCATTTTGCCATAATTGTTTCATATAGCTTATATGTCTTCATTTACAGCCGAATATTCTGTTGATCTTTTATAAACAAAGTAGCACCCATCTGCTCCTTGAGACACTCCTGGCGCCTATTCATTGCAAAAATAATACATGTCCTAATGACTTCCACATATTTTGAAATCTCCCTTTTGAAATTGGTCTTGGCAGATTATTTGCAGGTACTTGAGTTGCATCTGTTTGCAATTTTGCAAATGCGGAAGACTTTAATGTTGAGCGCTGCAAGAGGGCTATTTTAATCCTCAGATAACGCTGGCTGTCATCAAAAGCCACATTTATCTTTTCGAAGGTGGGGCAAATGTTTAATGTTAAAAGACAGTAAAGGTCAAGGCCAAGTCTGAGGTCTGAATTTTTTCCCCTCCATACACCATGCCGTTTGCGGACTCTCCTCTGCACTGCCTTTTATTTAAGTTTTAGCTTAATACCCACTGCCAAGAGGATGTTTTGCTGATAAAAAGGAAAGATCAGGAAGAGAGTAAATCTGAAATAATTGTGAACTCCAGGCTCTTGGGCTCATTACCGCCATGTGGCTACCAGCTGACCAGGTCTAGGTCGGCTCTGTTTACAGGGAAGAGCTAAACAGCATGGTGCTGGAGAACAGGGCCTTGAATGCAGTTGTTGGCCTGCCTCCCAGGAGGGGCTGGACGCTGGGGGGTGGGGTGGCCACCGCGAGGCCAGCGCACGGTCAGCCGGCCGCTGCGGCCCCTGGGCGCACCACCTGCTGGTCGCACTGCCTCCCTGGGGCTTCCTGCTTCTTTGTTCAGACGCTGAAGTTAAGTCAAGGTCCTTGCCTGGACTCCGTCTTTGACTAGGTGCAGCTTGAGCGAAGAGAGAGCCCTGTCTCGTCACCAGTGAGGCTGGCCCCCTCGGGACTGACACTGGACGGCCTATCTCTGCTGAGTCCTGGCTGCTTCCTGCTGCCTTCTCTCTGGCCCTCCAGCGTGTCTGTGCGATGTGCAGTGTCACCTGCGGGGTCTCTGCTTGCCCTCTGTCTGTCGATGTGGCGGAGAACCTTCGAGAATGAGGAGTTAGGCCATTCTGGGACCAAGTGGAAGTAGTTGGCTGTGGCACTGTCGCTGGAGCTGCAAAGCTGCTGAACACTCTGTGTCTACACAGCTAGAGAACCAACTCACTTCTAAGCCACTCAGTGATTGTGGAGACACAAAGGATTTGCAAACCAGAACTAGCTCCATCTTCCCGTTGAACAGAGAAGAGTGAACTTCAGCGATAACCAGAAGAGCCCAGAGCTTGAGGTTTACTGGAGAGAAGGTGGGAGATGTGCTCTTTGGGTGTCTCAAGGAGCAAGACTTTTTTGGCAAGAAAAAGGGTAATAGTCATGTGATGGGTAGTTGTGTGATGTCTAACACAGATATACACAGGCGGACATAGGAGTAGAAAGAGAGAGTCCATTAGATACATTATCCAAGAGTTCTTGGTCATCATTGCTGATCAGGGGGCACCTGCTCATCTCAGCTGGTTGGCACCCTGTGGGCAGATGTCTCCTTTTGTGACCCTGTCCCTTAGCCCTCAAATCATACCTAATAATTTAACATTTAAAAATGTTTCATTATTGCATCCAAATGAGGACAATAGTAAGACGTCATTCTGAGGGACAAACCTCAGAGAACCTTGCTGCCACCCTGCCTCTCCCTTTTGATCTGATTTCATTTTTTGCAGCTGTGTGTGTGTGTGTGTGTGTAGAGAGAGAGAGGGTGGTGATTTGCATGGAACAGGAGCTGGCATCCAACGTCTTTGCTTTTTCTGCGTCATTTATATTCTGATGCTTTCATATATGGGTGATTACACTTTAAAGAGAAAAGACCTCACACTCTTCGGATGATCAAAAATCTCACATTGCCACAGTGATACACTGGGGAGCAGGGGCACGCTTGTTCCCTTACAGAAGGATGGCAGCGGCAGGGTCCTGCGCTTAACGGGAATGGGTTTTCCGAAGGCGGTCGGGACCAGGGGTAGGCACAGGCATCATGGGGGGATGTATCATAAGTGCAGATGCTGGTCTTCTCCCCTGCCTGACCCACTGAGGCAGAAACTCCATGGTGGCCGAGCAGCTGTGTTGGAACAAACTCTCCAGGGGATTCTGATGCCCACTCAAGTCTGAGGACCAGGGCCAGGGGGCAGGTACACTGCCAGTCCATGCCTGCAAGTGCACAGCCCCCCAGACTCCAGAACTTTCCACGGTCTCTTGGTCTTCCATTGATTCCTCAGAAGCTGCCTCACAAGCTTTGTGGTTCAAGCTGTGTCATTGGCTGCGTGGTTTGGTTACAGTGCACAACACAAAGGCAGTTGGTTGATGCTTTTCTATGTGGCTTCTTTTTTTTAAAGATTTGTTTATTTGTTATTTGAAAGGCAGAGTTACAGAGAGGCAGGCAGAGAGAGTGAGGTCTTCCATCTGTTGGTTCACTCCCCAAAAGGCATAGACTGGAGCTGTGCTGATCTGAAACCAGGAGCCAGGGTCTCCTCTGGGTCAGGGGCCCAAGCACTTGGGCCATCTTCCACTGCTTTCCCAGGCCATAGCAGAAAGCTGGATTGGAAGTGGAGCAGCCGGGACTTGAACCAGCACCCACATGGGATGCCAGGACTGCAGCTTTACTGGCTATGCCACAGCGTCAGCCCCTCTAAGTGGCTTCTTTTAGCATTTGCCCATGACAGCCTCTCCGGATCATTGAGATACTGGAAAGTGTGGAGGTGACACTGGTGTCTTAAATACACTTGTGGTTATTTTACACATTCTAGAGAATCCCATCCATCCCACCAGCCACACCTCCGCGGGCCAGCACAGTGCTCAGTACCCCTTGGCCTCTTCATCCTGCCAGGGGCGGGGCTACTAGATGTTTTCCTGAAGCAGGCTGGGGGCTGCCACTGAGGTTGTTTCATGGAGTCGCTGGGGCTGTCTCTGTGGACTTTGCTGGGTTGGGTAAGGGCCAGCCCTCCCCTTTGCAAGGATCCTGTTGGCACTTTTTGGGACAGAAGCCACAGGCTGGCGGCAGAGTCACAGGGCCGGTCTCCGTGGTCTTGTTGGCTGTTTGCTTTTCTGCAGTAGCGTTTTCTTGGCAGCGAGATAAGCTCCTGGTGGTGAGTTCAGGATGAATCAGAATGAAACTCGTTGACCACTCACTGCATTGCTCCTGGGGCTCCCTCTCTAGATTGGAAGGTGACAAGGAGACAGATGTCTGTGGGGCAGTTATGCCCTGGGCACCAGCTATGGCCGCCATACTTACAGAGCGTGCAAGCTCTCCAGGCCCAAGGAGGGAGTGGGCATGGGCAGATGTTGCGTGTGTCCTCAGAGTCCCCAAACCTACCTCTTCTCCAAGAGATAGGGGTCCAACGCTTTTGTTCCCCAGACCCCAGCATCCATGCCCTACCCCGCATACCTCCAGCCTCAGATGTGCTGCCCGAGATAACGCCAAATGCGGCTCCCACCATGTGAGACTATTTTAGATGATACATGGATTTTAAATTTTAACAGTTGGGTATTTTAAGACCTATTAGAAAAATATAACTAGCATATCATAGCTGTGATTTCACAGATGTTATTGCTTAAGGTGAGGCTAAGTTAAAAAAAAAAGAGTGAGTTGACTGAAAGTTAATTGGAAGAGAATATATGACTGACTACAGTGGAGGTGGCACAAGGACATGGTGGGTGGGGGGCTGAGGTGTGGGGAAGGCTGTGGGAGTGGAGGAAGCCAGTGTTTCCTGAACCTCCTGGGCCAGCCCCAGGGAAGGGCTGCTCTCCCGAGAGCAGCAGGTGCATCCCTGGCGAGTGTTCTACTATAGGAGTCCCACCCACCCCTTGAGTCTTACTGCTTGTGGGTGAACTTCTGCGTCTCTTTGGCAATGCAATTACTGGCACGGTAGGAGGTCTGCAGGTTCAAAGCCAGCGATGAGAATTCTTGCTCACCCCTTTCAGAAATGTGGGTTTGGTTTTGGTGGTGATGGTGGTGTTTCATGAAAGAAAATCTCAGCCAATCCACAAAAGACAAAGGAGACCCTCACAGCTGGGATGCCTGGTACCTCCCCATCACTGGGGGCCACTGACAAGGCCCAGGTGGGGATGAGCAGTCACTGAGCAGTCCTATTGACGTTCCCCAAGGGATGGAGATGCCGGGAACACTTGAGTTGAGTCACTTAGGGCTGACACATGGTCAGAGCATGGACGTGGGCTGACTCAGGAGCCGCAGTGCCAGGCTACAGGCTGTTTTGCTTTGGGTGTTTCCAGGCTGTGCTGGGGGCCTAGGAGAGTGAACAGCAAAGCACCCCTGTGTCTCTGAACCTAGCTTTGCCCCTGCTGCTGGGTTGTCCTCGGGAGGGAGGGTTCTGACTTGGAGAAGCAACTTAGCTGGGGTCTGGCTGTGCCTTGCTGTGATCTGTTTGGTACTGCCCAAGTACCCTTAGGGCTCTTGGTTGCCTGTAGGGACCTGGCTGTTTGGCAAAGATGGGGACCAATGATGTCACTTAACCCTGCAGTGGTGGGGACCTAGGGGGACAGGGGGCTGCTTCAACTCTGCTGTACATATCCCAGCCTCCCTGTTTGTATGCCAATGGCTGGCTGTGGTTGGTTGCTTCAACGTTTGGAACTTTACTGAGGACAACTCCGTGGAGGATGAAGTATGGTTTCTGCTCTCGGGAGGTTTCACCCAAATGGAGAGACAAGACCTGCCCCCTTGAGAATGATTTGCCAAGGGCAAGTGTGTCAGGGCTTCAACCTGTCAGGTGCAGGTGCTCAGAGACAGGTGAGTTTGGAAAGGATCCCATCCTGGAGGACAGAGACACCTGCTTCATGGACAGGCATGAGGGAGGACATCGTGGTGGCCCCCAGACAGGCAGAGTAGGACAAAGGAAATGGGCCTGAGGTGGGGGCAGAGGAGGGCTGGGTGGGCTGGCGTGCAGCGTTTCCTCTGTGAAAATGCAGGAGGTAGCACAGCACAGAGCACACAGTGTACGCTCGGTGGATACTCACTGTTGGACGGAATGGGACCAGAGCTGGTGACATGGGTGCCAGAGCTTGCCTCTAGTGGGACTCAGAAAGCGTTCACTGGGGCTCTGCCCTGTGTTGGGTCCCGGGACCTGGAGCCCCTGCTGAGCCCAGCCTTGGTGCCGTCACCTGTGGCGTTGGAAGCACTGCCCACGGGAACCAGGCCCCCTGGCTCTCCCGGGGACTCTCCTGCTCCTTTCACTGACTCAGGGCTGGAGGAGCTGCCTGTGCTGAGGAAGGGGAGGGGTGAGAAAGAGTGGGGAGTGGGCGCGTCTGTGAATAGAGGACAGGAAGGTGACTGCGCCTGGTCCTGCCTCGGTGGCTCCCGGCTTGCATGCGCTGAGGTCTTTTCTGAATCGCTGCCCCCTTCAGCCCCACGTCAACAATCTACTTGTGCTGCTCCGATTTCCAGCTATGCACTATGCATTTTGTGGCAAGAAGTCTCCTGTAGCTCGAGTCATGTGTGTGTGTGTGTGTGCGTGTGTGGTGTGTGTTTATTTTCACGTATTTATGGCTTACAATGAGATCCTGCAATTCCATTGTTGTCTAACTAAGTTAAAAGCTTTTCCCCGAGTCCTTCCTGAGACATCTTTCTAGAAAGGAGCTCCCAGATTGGGCCAGGCTGAGATTTAAACACACGTACACACACACACACGCACACACATGCACACACACACACGCACATGCACACTTCAGACGACATTGGGAAACCCAACGATCCAGAACCCACAGGAAAGGAACTTTCGGTTCTCCCTTCCAAGTTTGGCAGGCTGGTGAACTTGAAAGGTTAGCTATGAGTAAGCATAATCAGATCTTTCTTTTTGTCCATATTTAATCCAAACGAGACAGCTCCGTGTTGACTTCTAATGCAGAAAGGCCACCCACCACGGTGGCGCTCCCAGCCAGCGAAGCCGGCTGGCGAAAGCTTTCTTAAATGGTGCTAATCAGCCCGGGGAGGCCTGCCCTCTATCCCCATCAGTATTCTATAATTCAGATGTGCTGATAACCTGAAATTGAATGTGTCAGGACGCAGACATGGGAAGAGAAGAGGGGACTCCGGGCTGGAGCAGCTGGGTGCCTGGGAGACAATGCCTGGGGGAGGGGGGCTCACACCCCCCTCACATTGCGTGTGCGTGCATGTGCGTGCGCATGTGTACGTGTTATCGTTCAGGGCCAGGGACAAAATGGAAGGTTTCAAGTTCTGAAATATTTATAGGGAAGCTTGGATTTTGTATATGTTAAATGAATCAACAGACGTTTTGGCTGTTAAGGGGTGAATGGTAATTTGCGATTAATTTTTTTGGAGCCATGGCTATTTTAAAAGCTTTCTCCCACTCTCTCCTCTAAGAGACAGACAGACACACACACCCACCCCAGTCTGGTGAGCACGTCTCCCAGGGAAGTTTAACAAAAGAGTCGCTATTGTCACTGTCCCAGCCGGCAGCAGTGCAGCTGAGGGTCAGTTGCTATTTCTATTTTAAACCTTGATTTTTGCAAAGTTTGTCTTTTGACTGTTCTCATTCTAATCAGGCTTAGTTAGGGGATCCGCTCCAAGCTCCACGCCAGGCTGTGAGGACAGAGGAAGATAAACCGGGGGGATTAAACAAAAAGTTCTGCTCTGTCAATAGTTGAGTGTGTGTGTGTGTGTGTGTGTGTGACAGTGAGAGAGAAAGAGCGAGCAGAAGGAGAGAGATGCAACTAACAGCCATTTCTTTAATTTCAAAGGCCGTGCAGTTTTTAGAGAGCTGTTTTCTTTGTGCTGCCTTATTTGACTTTGCCTGTCATCTGTCGGCTGAGCTTGGGGGTGCCCCCTCTGCAGCACCCCCTTCCCCTGGCCACAGTGCCTGTGACTGTGTGTATGCTGGGGCCCCCGCAGGGGCAACACCAGCCCCCAGCTTGTTCTGCCCAAACGTCTCCCAAATACTCCGGTTCCCTTCGCCTGTTGCTGTCTCCGGAGCCCCAGCTCTTGCAGGTGTGGGTGAATTGTTCCCTTGCCATGCCCCCTCTGGTCGGGCACCTCTCCCTCTGTCCTGGGGTGAGAACACCTGGTCTCTCCTACTGTGTGCTGGACGAGGGCTGAGATGGGGTCCAAGGCAGCTTCATCCCTCCCTGTCCTCTCCCGCTAGGACACGGCTGGGCAGACGCTCGGCGCACACTGGGCGAGGTGGCTGACTCTCTTGGACACACTTTTCTCCAAGTCCCTACGTAGGGCTTGCCTCAGTCAGAGGATGGGGCAGCAGCACCAGGAGCCCATTTGCTTGTTGGTCCCCGCAGGGGCCACCCTGCCATTTCCTCCCCAGTCCAGGCTGGCTGTGGGGGCGCAGGTCTGCCCTGCCACCCCAGTGGGCGCTTATTTCTCCATGGATGTAACTGGCAGATTTTCTCCAGAAGAAGCCCCTCTGTTCAAGGGAACCTCGGAGAAGGTCCCAGGCTGTGGCTCCTCAGCACGGGCCCAGTGATTGGCACCATGTGACGTGGCATCGGCCGTGTGTGTGTGTGTGTGTGTGTGTGTGAGGAATTCTTCCCCGTGGCTGGGACCCAGTGTGGCTTCCCCAAGGGAACGCTTGGCATGTGTTTAATTATTCATTGGTGCTCTCGTCTGTATCTCTCTGCTCCTTGATTGTTTTGTCTTTCCCTAAAAATATTTATTTGAAATTCTGTGATCAAAGACTGAAAAACAAAATAGAGCAGGATATTAAAATGAAAAAAAAAATTTTAGGAGGTTGGAATGTCAAGATCATTTTTATTAGAAAAGTTTACAAGATGAAGCCACGAATTATTTACGTAAACTTCATATACTGAACATAATGCTCCTGGCTGAGCTCTGGTGGCGGAGACTGGCTGGCACAACCTGGATTTAAAATACTTTCAACTTAAGGCAAGGGGAAAAAAGTCATTTTAATTAGAATTAACAGATTATTTTCTCGATCATATTTTAACACACACACACATTCGCACACATCTGTGTTCAGAATTGATAAAGAAAGAACTCGAGTTAAATAATCCACTTTTGTCTGACAACGGAATCCGTTATAGAGGTGCAAATATGCAGAAAGCTATTTGGAAATGCATCCTAGTAGTTGTCAGGTTTTATTATGCAAGAAGGTGTCATGTTTGTTACGAAGCTGAGTGCAGATGGCAGAGTGGAAGAAATGGATCACTAATTTTAACAATGATTAATGAACAGAGATAGAAAATGAATTACATTGGACTATCGGAGGCAAGAAATATTTTTGTGAAAATTTTGACTCATCTGCTGTGCTGTGCTCTGCAAATTATTTTCAGAAATTCTATATGTTGTCAACAGTTGACTGCATTTTCCATTACTGTCTATGTCTGTTCTTAAGTACTTTTGTGTTATTAGAGATACATAATTTCAAAATACCAATACATTCCTGATTACTTAGAGGAAATATATGTAACAGTGCAACTGTTCCATAGACATTGCCCATAAAAGACCTGTTTTATAATAATCTTTCATTCTTCCTCATTTTATCACTACATTAGGGATGTTTGAGAAGAAGAAAGGGGGGTGGGGTAGGGGCTCTTTCTAGCACACGCGGAATTAAGGGAGAATGCAAGTGAAGGTAGCAGGAACGCCGCCGTGGCCTCGTGGCTTCTGCCACCAGCCCCGTCACCCTTTGTGTCTTCTGCCTGGCCTCGCGGGAGGCGGGGCTGCCCCATGTCTGCAGTTGGCCTCTCTGGTTGGTGGCCCATCCTGTCCTCTCCTCTGCAGGTGTGGTCCCCAACGTCTCGCAACTCCCCGTCTTCCTTCAGACCCGGGTCCTTGAAGGTGTCCCAGCAATTTTTTTTTCCTCCAACAGACACTGGTCCTGCTTCTCTGCTCCAGTGGCCCTGGTGCTGGGAGTGAGTTTGCAGGCTGTCTTGTGGGTCTCCTTTCCTTCTCCAGCCTTCTCAGCAGGGGTGTGTGTGTGTGTGTGTGTGTAAGAGAAAGAGAGAGAGAGAGAGAGATCTGCAAATAAATACAGCTTATCTGGTTAGGATCTCTGCTCCTATGATTTCTCATGTGGCAAAAACTGGGTAGTGGTTGTTTTTCTTTCCTCTCCCTCCTCCCTCCACCCCCATAAAGATATCAACCATCTTAAATATGTTGGTTTCAAGGCTCCTTATTTCTCTGAGATCTGTCTCGCTAGCGTTTGGATGCTGGATCGTAATTGGTAAGCACTTAATTTCGTTTGCCGGGAGCCACTTTAGTGGTGCCAGGAGGAAATCCCACAGTCAGCCCTGCAGCAGCCGTCCTGCCCCGTCCCGGCTCAGCCCCGCCGTTGTGCTTGGTGGCTGGCGTTCGAGTCCGCTTTGCCGGGGACTGCTGGCTGTGTCCTTCTTGGCTTCGAGGTTCCCTGTGCGTGCAGGCTGTCCCTGTACAAGGGCGTAGCCCTCTGTGGTTTTTGACAACTCTGCAATCTTACCCCGAAAAGGATCCTCCCAAGACTGGAGCATGGGTGCTTCTCGAACCCCCTCCCCTACAGGGAGCACCTGCTGCCCAGGGCCCTGGGTTGTGTACACAGCCCAGCCTCCCTAGAGACACCCGGTATCTGAACAAATGGATGATCTAGAACTACTTCCTTCTCCTGCAAACGAGCTTTCTAAGTTTCCAACTTGACTGTTTTATTTATGCTCTTGACCTGTAAAAACAAGCAGGCTGTTTAAAAAGCAAAAAGTACTTCCCATGATTGGAGTACTTAGAGTTGAAATAAATTGCGGAATGAGGAGGACGTTCCCCGCCGCTCCGGTAGAGGAGGAGGTCGTGGAGGTTCTGCCTCGGAGCGCAGTCTGGATCCGCCCGCGCCAGGGCTCCTGCAGCTCCCGGCCTTGGCATCTCCCGGAGAGGCTGCCTGTGCCTCCGCCTCTTCTCGCTTTTAGGTAGTGGAGCAATCCTGGGGAACATTTAAAACATGTTTGCGAATGGTTCTAAGTCAAGTAGCTTGCATATAATTATGGTCCTGATGGGAAAACACTTTGGAAAAACAGCGAGTGATACAATGCAAACCCTGCTCGGGTTACATAGCGTATGCTAAACACTGAGGCAACACAACACAGTCTTTAGTGAACAAGGTAGGGTAATGCTCCAGGGAGTCCTCTCAGAATGTGACTTAAGGCAAGCATGGCTTTCCGTGTCTTGGCTGGTGTGTGGAGCAGCTGTGGTCTCTGGAATCCCACCTGCTATGGGGTGGCCGCCATGCACAGACCATGCACAGATGGGTGTCTGGCAAGGGGCATGTGGCACCCTAGGTCTTTGTGCATGTGTGAGACCCCGTAGGATCTGGGGTTGTTTGCCTGTGTTCAACCAGAAAGGATGCTGGTGGTAACTTACTGGTACGACAGGTGGAGGGAGCACTGGGCACAGGTAGGGAAGGAGTGGGAGAGCAGGAGGAATAAAAAAGAAATTGTCAATGATCCACTTCAGAGATGAGTGGCTCCTAAATATAGAACTGTCCAGTGATTCATGGGTTGGGTTGCTTTGGAGGCGCTAAGTCAGGGCCGTGATCTATAGGAACGCTGGGTGGGCATTTGAGACTTTGGGTTTGCGTCTGTTTGGGTCTGCGCTATGCCCTTTGCCCAGAGGTGGACATCTCGTGGCAGCTTCACCCAAGCACAGCGGTGCCAGCACACCTGACAGCTGGCGCTGCCTTGCAGTCAGTCGGCCCCAGCCTCTGGGTGTCTGTCTGGTGATGCCACTGGTGGAGACCTCCAGCACCCACAGGGCTCCAGAGTGGAAGTTGAAGGCAGGTTCTGGCTCTCTGCAGTTGTCAGGAGTTTTTTGTTTTGGCTGTACCTGCTTTCATATAGATCTGAATGTGTTTATCAGATCAGACCCGAAGGGCACGATGATTTGCAAAATTATTTTAAAACATCTATAAAGATTTATTTATTTATTTATTTGAAAGGCAGAATTACAGAGAGAGGAAAAAAGAGAAAGAGAGATCAATCTTCCATCTACTGGTTCACTCCCCAAGTGATGGAAACAGCCATACCATAGCCAGGAGCCGGGAGCTCCATCCTGGTTTCCCACATGAGTGGCAGGGGCCTAAACACTTGGGCCACCCTCCACTACTTTCCCAGGCACATTAGCAGGGAGCAGGGTCAGAAGTGGAGCAGCCGGGCCTTGAACCTGTGCCCCTATAGGATGCCAATGTCACAGTTGGCAGCTTAACCCGCTACGCCACAGCGTTGACCCCTAAAATACCTTTTTTGAAGGTACATTTGTGCCTCTCCCCATCCCACATGCTGCTTTGGCCACAGCTATTGGTTGGCCTTTCTGGGGACTGTGATTGGGTGATACCCACGCACATCAACCCGAGGTCCACCTGCCTGTAATTCTGCCTACACACAAGTCTCTAGACACACCCACTGACTATGCTGGTTCTCGCCTGCCAACCTCAGAAATACATATTTCCCTTAAAGCGAATTGAGTAATTATAATACTATGGCCCATAGCATGAGCTGGAGAATATTCAAGATGTCTGTCATCCTTCCATTACCTCAGGTAAATAACTGATTGACCTTTTTGAGGCTCTGATACTCCACTAATCAGAACCTGAAATCTGTATAACAACACTTCATTTACTTGATAGACAAAAGAACAATTGCACTTGAAGTAATGTGATTTCTAAATAGACACTGCCTGTCAAAAATAAATGCATTAGAAGTAAAATGTAGCTCAAGGAGACAATTAGCAAACAGAGGTGACACCGTAAACAGGTGCACCCATTATTCCCAAAGCTTGTGGCAATATATTCGTGTCTTTTAGAGTGATGGAAGATCATGTGACGGTTTGGTGAATTATCTATCGGTATCATCTGACTGATGAAGCCCGCTGCTGTTGCAGATCATTTAAAAATGCATCTCACAAATTACATGGTAGCTGGGAAAAATGCAGGTTTTTTTTTTTTTAAAGAACAATGCTTTTCTAAAGCTATGTGCTAGCATACGTAATTTTTTCTTTGAAAGGATGGAGACCATTCCATTATGCTGGGTATACAGTCGGTTAAGGTTGTGCAAATTCATTACAATGTTTGTTAATGTATAAAACATTTTCCATTCTGGTTTTAGTGACATTGGATTTTTTTTTTTATAATGTGCTATTTCTGAAACATCTGCCATCGCCTGTTACCTGTGGGCAGAGGAATGAGAATGTACTCTTTCTAAGAATGCTTATACAATCTTCACCAATATGGAAAGGCTTGGGAGATGGGAGGCAGAGGACATTTTTTTTTTCTGATGGGTGGTTAGGTTTGAATTTTCTGGAATAGGACCTGCACCATGCAACTAGCAAAAAGGGGCTGTGACCAGCTGCTCACCAAGCCCGGCTAGGAGAGGGCCAGACTTCCCGGGGCCCGGTGTGTCCCTCTGTGCTCATGCACCCTGCAGGGTTTCTGGAAGTCTTCCCTATTTTTTTAATTTATCTATCATCTTTGCTCTTTTTGCTGAAGCATCCAGGGTGCTGCAGGGACCCATCGTTTTGGCAATTACGATCTCTTCTTGTGACTGTGAAATCATTGGAAAACAGTGTGAAATATTTTACATGACCTCTGAATTGTTCTGCCCTTGGCTTTTCTCACTCTCTTCCAGAATAACCAGTAGCTGCAGCCAAACTTAGTATGGATGTGGAGGTAGATGCAGTGCACAAGGTCGGCAGCGTTTTCATGGCCCCCTGTGCCAGGCTTGGAGAAACGAGGAAGATGGCCTCACTCTCTTGTAATGTTTCCCAACGCTCCTCCTCCAGCTGGGGGGGGGGTGTGGCTCACATCCATTGTTTTTTTTTTTAAAGATTTATTTACTTATTTGAAAGGCAGAATAACAGAGGGTGGTGGTGGGAGTGTGTGTGTGAGAGAGAGAGACACACAGAGAGAGACAGAGAGAGAGAGAGAGAGAGAGAGAGAGAGACAGGGAGAGAGGCTCCCATCCTCTGGTTCATTCCTCCAATGGCCACATCAGCCAGGTCTGAGCCAGGAACTCCATCTTGGTCCGCACATGGGTGGCAGGGGCTGGGTCAGGGGCAGAGCAGCTGGGATTTGAACCAGCGTGCTGATATGGGATACAGGTGTTGCAGGCTGTGGTTTACCTTTTGTGCCGCAACGCAGCCCTGCACGTCCTGGTGGCACCACATCCTTATCAGAGCTCTCCAAAGCATCTGAATTTTTGCCCTGGAGACTGAAGAATCAAAGATGGGGTTTTGGGGAAATATCCATCTATACGTGGATACGTCCAAAAGTTCACGGAAAATGGGATTAAAAGATATGTTTATTTTGGTGCAAAAAAACATGGAAACATATCCAAAGTATTTTCATGATATACATTTCCATGAAGTTTTTGAAGACCATTGCATGCATACATTTTGATTTTTTTTTTTTGCATGCAAATAAGCTCGTTTTCCATGAGCTTTCTGAAGTGCCGCTGGAGTGTGGGGTCCCTTCCTCACTGTCCTGGGAGACAGACCCTGGGAAGTGGGAATCATCCTGGCTGACCTCGCCTCGCCTCCAGCGACACAAATCCGTTCCTTTCTGTGAACCAAATGACAGCAACAGAAACCCACACAGAAGGAAGCAACTGGCTGAATGGGGCCTCCAGCCTCTGGGAGCTGCGGCGAGTGCCAAGTGACTTTCTTGAAGAACTGCCCGAGCAGCCTCCCTGGGATTTTTTTGGACATCAGCTCATCAGAGAAGTGGCGGCCAGGCGGCTGCTGAGGGATGGCCAGTTTCTGAGTGCTGGAGACTTCCTGATCTGTGGGAGCAGACACAGCCCGGCTGGGGGAGAGGGGTTCACGAAGCTCCCTCAAAGATCTCCTCCCCCCATGCTCCCTTTTTCTTTTGAAGGGATCCGACTTTATGTTTCTGAAATGTTTTAGGCATCCAGCAAGAGGTAGCACAAACTTCAGAGAGCTCCCCGGGGTCCCCTGTTTCTTGCATTTTGGGTTGGTGACAACTGATGATCGCATATGGATGTGCTCCTGTTCAGTCAGGCCCACAGTTTGCATTAGGGCTCACTCTTGCTGTTGGACATCCCATGGGCTTTGGAAAATGGCTGGAGTTCTGTGTCTAAGATTACAGCTTCGTGCAGAGGAGCCTCCGTGCCCTGGCAACCTGCTGGTCTCCTCCTACTCCTTCCATACAGGTTTCTCTGGCAAGCACTGATCTCTGTCCGGTCCCCTCTGTTTTGCCTTTTCCATAATGTCATAGAGTTGGATCCATGTGCCATGTAGTCTAAGAGACACTGGCTCCTTTCACGTGGTAATACGCACCCAAGTTTCCTGCATGTCTTTTCACGACTTGATAGCTCATTTATTTTTATCGCTGGGTAGTATTCCATTGAATGGAACCACAGTCTGTATATTCACCTATTAAGGAGATCTTAGTTGTGTCCAAGTTTTAGCAACTATGCTACTCATAATAACCTTTTATGTAGGCTCTGCTATAAACACTCAGGTGTAAAGGTGTGTGTGTGTGTGTGTGTGTGGTGTGCCTAAGTTTCAGCTGATTTGTATAAAGACCAAGGAGCATGGTTGCTGGATTGTATGGCAAGGTGGTATTTAGCTCTGTAAGGAGCTGCCAGATTGTCTTCCAAAGTGTCTGGGCCACATTGCCTTCCTGTCAGCAACGACTGGAACTGGTGGTGTTCCACAGGCTTGCCAGCACCTCGTATTGTCAGTGGCTTGAATCTTTGCCTGTGCTTCTCTTCCTATGCTTTGGTGAGTTGTCTGGGCACCTCCTTTGCCTATGGTTTTTTTTTAATTTTTAAAGATTTATTTATTTATTTGAAAAGCAGAGTTACAGAGAGGCAGAGAGAGAGAGAGAGAGAGAGAGAGAGAGAGAGAGAGAGAGGTCTTCCATCCTCTGGTTCACTCTCCAGATGGCTTCAACGGCTGTAGCTATGCAGACCTAAAGCCAGGAGCCAGGAGCTTCCTCTGGGTCTCTCACACAGGTGCAGGGGTCAAAAGACTTGGAGCATCTTCCACTGCTTTCCCAGGCCATAGTAGAGAGAGCTGGATCAGAAGTGGAGCAGTTGGGACTTGAACCAGCGCCCGGCGGCTTTACCCACTACACCACAGCGCTGGCCCCTGCCTATGTTTTGAATTGGGCTCTTTGCTTCCTGTTGTTGCATTTTAATCTTCAGTGCATTCTGGATTCCAGTCCTTTATCACATACGTGTTTTCTACAGATTTTCTCTCAGGGTTTTCTCTTCACTCTCTTCCTTTTTAATGCCCCTGGGTCCTGAGCCACTTTAGCCAGTGGCTTGTAGTTTCCTATGGCCAAGAAATACCTATTTGCATTTGGGATCTGAGGTTTTAGGAGGTTGGAAGTTGAAGACACGTCTCAACTATGTTCATGAACACACATACATGCGCATGTGTGCAGCCAGGGAAAGAGATACACCAAAAGATCAGCTGTAATCACATCAACAGATAGAATTATAAATTACTGTTGCTTCCTTCTTTGCACGAACAGGAGTTCAAACCTTCTCGGAATGAGCACATGTTACTTGTGTAACTGATTTAATACAAGTAAAAAGTAAATGAACGGAAACAAGAGTGACATCTGTAAAGGAAGGCGGAGAACTTGACTTTCTTTTTGACTGCAGAGAAGATCTGTGTGACTGGCATTTCAACTGATATTGATGACAATACATTTTCTTTAAGGAACTTGTCTCAAAAAATAGGAAAAATTTTCATCTTGCCAAATTGGGTTGTCAAATTAGATTCATCTTTTGGCTCAGCTCTGAATTGGCACTGTACAACATAAATATATTGCAAACCGCAGATGCAGGTCATGTATGCAATTTTTTAAAAAAGATTCATTTATTTATTGGAAAGGCAGAGTCACACAGAAACAGAGAGAGAGAGAGAGAGAGGGAGAGAGAGAGAGAGAGAGATCTTCCATCTGCTGGTTCACTCCCCAAATGGCCAGGGCTGGGCCACGCTGAAGCCTGGAGCCAGGAGTTTCTTCAGGGTCTCCCATGTGGTGCAGGACCCCAAGCACTTGGGTCATCCTCCACTGCTTTCCCAGGCCATTATCAGGGACCTGGATCAGAAGTGGACTTGAACCGGTATGCATATGGGATGCTGGCACTTCAGGAGGCAGCTTAACCCCCTGCCCCACACACCAGACCCCAGGCATGCAATTTTGAATTTTCTACTCACCACCTTCCAATGTTGAAAAGAAACAGGTGAAACTGGTTGTAAGTCTCTATTTTGTGTAATTCAGTACATCCTAAATGTTACCACTTCGACATGCGAAAAGATAAAGAATATTAATTGAGACAGTCCCACATCCTCTTGAATAGGATTTATGTTTTACCCTTACAGCGCGTCTCAACTTGGACAGGCCACATTTCCAGCACTGAGTAGGCGCTCTACTACCACACTGGATGATGGTTGGGTATCCCAGCAGAGTTTGATAAGTAGAATCTCTGAGTGACAGCACTGACTGCAGTAATGTAGGTACAATAGAACGCAAGTGTGTTGTACTTCACAGTTAGTTCATATTTCGTGTTCAAGATAAACTACTTCACAGACGCTTTGTGACTGGATGATGCTATAACATATCTTCCTTAAAGAGATAAATATTTTGTGTTCATGTGCTGATGCAATGTGTTAGAAAGCCTTTGACTTTTTTTTTTTTTTTGCATGTTTTTCTTCTTTGCACCCTTGCATCTCTGGGGACTGGAACTTGCTTGGATTTGCCACCTGTTCTAGTGATGAGCTGATACAGGGTCTGCATTCTCTGGACAATGTGCACTCCGGGGCTGGGCTGAGCACAGACACTGGGCCAAGTGAAGCTTCGGGAGAGCCTGCCAGGCCCTGGCTTTCAAAGGAAACAGCCTTTGCGGGGAGAGCTGGGGATCCAGGATGTGTCTGTGCTCTGGGAATCCCACCACACTGCGGCCTGGTAGCTTGACACCCGGTGCTTCTGTGCCTTCGGGAAAATGTGTGCATCTGGATTGAGCTTCTTACCCTAAGAATGCTGGCCTGCAGAATGAATGTTCCTTTTCCACCTGCTCCTGTCCCAGAATCCCTCAGCTTGGGAGGAGGAGGAGGAGAAGGAGGAGGCCCTGTGCAGAATGGTGCCCAGGTCTGGGCATGCTCCCAAGGGGACAGTCATTGGGGCCCGTGGCTGTCTCTAACCAGTGAACATCAGGCCAGCTGGATTGCCTTGGAGATGGGTCTCTCCAAGGCTGTAAGAGGAGGTATTGGTCTGTGTTGGGAAACCGCGTGGTCAAGCAGCTCGCAGCCCCCACCAGGAAATCAGCCTGCCCGGATTCAAACTCTGGCTGTCCTGCTCATGGGCTCTTAATGTTGGCCACATCCCTTCCTGTTTTGAGCCTCAGTTTCTCAACAATGCATGCAGCTGATAGTCATACCTATCGCCTGGGACTGTTGGGATGGTGAAGGGAGGCCGTGTGTGTTAATTCTCAGACTCTGGTTAGCACGTTGTCAATGCTCAGGAAGTGTTAGTTGCTTCTCTTACTGGGTTGAAGAGTGGTTGGTCAGTGAATAAATCCTTTCAGAATGCGCTCGAGTGTGTGTGTGTGCATGTGTGTGTGTGTGTGTGTAGGCAAGTTCTCACTGCTTCCTGGATTGTAGTTTTTAATGGGTCAAGGGTTTCTGTCTCCTGCACCATCAGCTGGCCTGAACCACCAGCAGGAATAACTCCCCTCTCCCTTCACTTTCCCTCTCTCCTTTTTCCCTTCTCAGGGCTGTTTTGACTATGAATTAATTGTAGGTTGGGAGACTTGCAAGCAGTAATCAAAGCCAATGAACTTCAAAAGCATGGGAGGACCAGGGCCACCAGGGGAGTCTGGGGGGCTGACAGGGGCTCTTGATGGCTGCGGGTGGGGTGGGGGGTGCGCACTGTGTTTCTTCAAAGGGGACACCAAGTGTTTCAGATTGTCACTTAAAAGCTCAAATGCAAAACTTTGGAGACGTGGGTGAGAGGCGCCAGTTTCCAAAACAGCTATTTTTATCTGTTGCCAGCAAGCATGAGCCCAGTGGAACGTAGAGTGAAACTTGGAATTTCTTGGCAAGGGTTAATAATCAATGTAGATCTCCTAACAAAGGAGATGCTGCCTTATTATACTGGGAAAGTTTTTTTTTCTTAACTGTCAGTGAAGCAGTACTAATTATTACTCCAGTGTAAATGAGGTCATTTCCTATTAAGAGAACAAAATGCTGGGCCTCGCCTTGCCAATTCATACCAACTATTTTTCACACATACTCAGCTTTTTCTTTTTTTTTAAATTTTGATAAAATCCATTCATTTGTATTAGAAAAGTGTAAACCATCGCAATAATAGTTGCCTATGATTACCCAGATGAGCTTTTGTAATGTGTGGGTTGCTTGAATACCATGTGTTAGCTATGGAACAATTAGGCAGCTGAATGGATCTTTAAAACAATCAGATACTTTTATCTCCCTGAAAAAAAAATACATTCCTTGGATGTGTCCTGTTAAACCGTAAATTCCGGGGAACATTAAGCTCACGTCACGAGGCCAACTTTCTGATATACGTGGATCAAGGACAAAAAGACATCCAAATATCTCGTCTTCATGTTTTCAGTTGGTTTTTTTTATGCAAGCAAAAAGATTTAAGGAATATTGTAGCAAACAAAGGGTAATTGTTTTAGCCCAGATGTTGCTTTTGCACAACAAGCAGGTTACAATGTTCCCACAGAGCTGATGAGCCCAATCAGGGAAATGATTAAAAATTGATTTTGTCCCTGTAATTACAGTATGTAAACTACTTAGCTTGGATTGCAAAGGAAGTGATTTTCTAATTACGTATATACTCTGGTGTCTAATGATTGGTTTTTTGAAGTAATGAAGAGAGAGCACTAACGACTCCTTGGTGTTCTGTTGTTTAAGAAAGACCATCTTTAGAGTAAGCAGCAACAGACAAAGAGTTTAAATTGAATTTTCAACACTGTTAATGTGCACATGGATTTGTTTATTAAAGAGACAGGGATGTAATTTGATTGGCTCTGAGCATCTTGGCTTTTTTTTTTTTTTTCATGCTAAAGCATGTCAAAATACATGCACCCAGGAGCAGGCTGGTGGGACGAGGCCACTCCCTCCCCCTTTTATCATCTCAGCGCCTGGCCTGATACTGCAGGGTCTCGGGTTTCCCAGGAGCGTCTGATGTCTGTGTAAGCTCAAAGCATCAGATCGAACAGGTATCAGATAGCTTCCCCATCAAAGTTACCTTTGTTTCCAAATGAAAGAGGAGGCTTCCTTTTGGAAGCATGTCCGGGCAGTCCAGCGCACTCTGCGTTGCAATAGTTCAGCTGCATCCTACGAGGCCGGGCTTGGCTCTGCGTCTGGGCGGCAGCTGCCATCCTTGTTTCCCGGGCCAGCGTGCACGTGAAAATACATACACGCATGCCCATGCTCATAGATGCACACACTCTGGGGCTTGCACAGTGTTGGAGGCCTGCCTGCGGTTGTGGGACCTCGTGGCGGGACCTGATGGGTTTAGAAAGAGCTGGCTGGATTCTGAGCGCTCCCCTGCTTGGAGACCTTGGAGGCTGTTGAACAGTGGCTTCTCAGCCACCTGCTCCGGCATAAGCTGGGTGGCCCCTTCTCCTTGTGCATGACCTGCCCTCTGGGACGAGGGTCGTAGCTCCCATGGGGACCCTGACTCCAGGTACCTCGTGGGCGTTGTCTTCAGCAGGCCCCCCGGGGCTCTTTCTGGCCGGGCCTCCCTTCCACCGGCTCTGGGCTGCTGTCTTGAGACCTGATGCCTTATAGTGTAGGTTTAACTGGAGACAGTTTGTTACTCACAGCTCCCAGGGAGAGGAGACCATGCTATGGCTCCAGGGGGCTTCCCCGGGGAGGCCCCAAGTGGGTCAGGAGGCAGAGGGAGAGGGGGGATGCGGGCAAGAGCCTTTATGACGGCTTCTCAGGCAGGCAGGTGTAGGATTGATGAGGTGTGTGTGGGCGGCTTCCAGTTATTGGATTTCTGGTCCTGGGTGATGAGGGCAGGGGCGGGGTGTCCCCAGGAGTGAGAGCCCCCTTAAGGAGCTAGCTGGGGGGTGGGCACAGGATTGGTTATTTTCCATAGGAAAGGAGCTTCTAGGGGAATTGGCCAGCCTTAGGGGGCGGGTAGGGGGGACAGGCAGCCTCTGGGCTCAGTAAGGCCTCAAGATGCCTGCACATTGGAACTGTGTGGCTCGCGGGCCTGAGCCCTGGGTTTGGGAGGTGGTGGCCCGGGCCCCATCTGGGTCAGGGTGGCACAGGACTCTGGGCCCTGTTCTCCCAAGTGGGTCTGTACTGGCTCTGGAGTGAGACACACCGGCATCTGCCTGCTTCTCTCCACTGCTGGGGCTCCTTGCCCAGAATCCTCGCCCCAGCCCCTGCTGCAGGAGCCTCTCCACTGGTCTCCCTGCCTCTGCTCAGGCCCCTCTGGTCCACACTCCCTGTGGAGGAGCCCGTGTGCAGTGCACATCAGAGTGTGCTGTTCCCTTGCTCACAACCTGCTGTGCCCAGCGGGGCTGTGCATCCCAAGTGGCCCATGGTTTCCTGTTCTGCTCACTGTCCATGCCCTGACCACATGGAGCAGTTGCTCTCTTGTGCCATCTCCCCTAGACCACAGGGCCTTTGCACCCACCGTTTCCTCCTTTCTCATGCTTTCTTCTGGTCTTTTGTTAGAAGTCATTTCTCTGATTGCCTTGTCTCAATTAGTCTCTATCAGTGTCATTTTCTTCAGTTTTATTTTTCCTTTAAAAGAAGATTTTTGTGGACATTATATTTTATTTTTTTAAAACAAGATTTGTTTATTTGAAAGGTAGAGAAAGAGAGAGAGAGAGAAAGATCTTACACCTGCTGGTTCAAAAGAGAGATCTTATATGTGCTGGTTCACTCTCCAAATGCCCTCACCTGCCAGGGCTGGGCCAGGCCAAGCCAGGAGCCAGGAGCTACACCAGGGTCTCCCACAAGGGTAGCAGGAACCCAAGCACTTGGGCCATCCTCAGCTGCTTTCCCGGGTGCATTCACAGGAAGCCAGTTCAGAAGCCGAGGAGCCGGGACTGGAACCAGACAAGGCACTCCGCTTCATCGCTACTGAACCTGCCCTGACATTTTACTTTCGTGTCTTTCATTTGGATCTGCTCACTCAGTCATAGGCCCCGCCGGGAGGGCACAGTGCTGGTCACCCCAGAACCCAGAGGAGAGCCTGTGGCACAGAAGCACTCTGTGTGCCGTGGGTAACCAGTGGCTGATCCTTTGAGACCCTTTCCCCAGAAGCTTCGTCACCAGAGGCCATCCCCTGTTGGAAGGGACAATGGTGGTGTCATCAGGGGCCATGTTCATATCCTACCACTCTCTGAGAAAGAGTCTCTCAATGTGGGGGATGGGGGCTGCTGTTGGAGGGTAGCGTCCCTGTTGCCAGTGGAGCTGGGGTGCCGAGAGCTCTGGGCTGGGAGAGGACTCAGGACCTTGGGAGGAAAATGGGGGACCCTGAGTGACTGCAGGGAGAGGGGCCTTGTGTGCCTTGGACAGTGGGGGGACGGGAGCCTGCCTTACAGGAGAGAAGGCTTCAGGGATAGGGTGTTGGCTGTGGTGTCCTCACAGCACCCCTGGGTGATGGAGCAGGGGGCACTGGGCACCTGCCGGTGTCTCCCCTCCTGAGCCTGTCAGCCATGTCCTTCCCTGGACCCTGGGCTGAAGGGGTGCGGCCGGTGCTCTCGCGGGATTCTTCTTTGCTCCATCAGTTCTGTTTCTTTGTTTTTGTTTTTGTTTTTGACTGGCAGAGTGGACAGTGAGAGAGAGAGACAGAGAGAAAGGTCTTCCTTTTGCCGTTGGTTCACCCTCCAATGGCCGCCACGGCTGGCGCGCTGCGGCCGGCGCACCGCGCTGATCTGAAGCCAGGAACCAGGTGCTTCTCCTGGTCTCCCATAGGGTGCAAGGCCCAAGCACTTGGGCCATCCTCCACTGCCTTCCCGGGCCATAGCAGAGAGCTGGCCTGGAAGAGGGGCAACCGGGACAGTATCCGGCGCCCTGACCGGGACTAGAACTCGGTGTGCCGGTGCCGCAGGCGCCGCAGGTGCCGCAGGCGGAGGATTAGCCTGTTGAGCTGCAGCGCCGGCCTCCATTGGTTCTGGAAGGAAGGTCACATGTGTGGCTCCCAGCTGCCCCGGACTTGCCGCACGCCCCACCAGATGTGGTGCTTACTCCTGCTGCTGGGCCTCTGGGTGACCCTGGGGCAGGGGGGCCCTCTGCACCTGCAGGGGAAGGGGGATGGGGGAGGGGGGTGCCCTGGAGCAGCCCTTCCTGGGGGGCCAACCCTTGCTGTGGCTCTCAGGCCTTTGCGTTGTGTGGGGCAGAGTGGGAGGCAGGTGGGTGGGGACCACGGGCAGGCCACGCGCTGGCCTAGAGGAAGGCTCTTTGTGTTAAACTCAGGGCTTGGGACAGAGAGCTGTGGTCACTCCCTGAGCCTGGGAGGCCACATTTGTGCCCAGTGAAGATTTCTGTGGCTCTGCTCAGAGCACCCCTGTTGGTTGTTCCTGGGAGAGGGTCAGAGGGAGCTCCTGTTGCCAGTCGGGAGCCTGCTTGGTCTCCTGCTTCCGGTGGTCAGAGGGTCAGCTCAGGCCTGGCCTGTGGGCTACATTCAGCTGGGCCTTTGGGTGCGCCCTGCTTTGCCTGCACGATTCACACGGTTGGAGAGGACTGTCTTATGGCCCCACTGTGGGCCAGGCTGGTTCAAAAGACTCCTCCTCCCTCCTTTTGTGGTTGATGTCCCTTGTCCTTCCACTTCCCTGTTCAAGTCCCTCTTCAGAGCTTCCTGTCCCTTCCTCAGGGGTGTGGCTGTGCTGTAGGCTCCGAGAGCTCCCTCCTTTCCTGCACCCTCACGCCCTGCCTGACCCCAGCCAGGATCCACCAGGGCACGGCCACTCAGGACCTCCCTTGGGCCAGCACAACTTTCTCTCTCCCTAGATCCCTGTGTTCTCCCTTGCCTCCCGCCCCATCTCTGCTGGGGCCCAGCTGCACCTGCCCATGGCTTAGCTGGGCCCCTCCCTGGTGCCCGGCCTTCCATGGGCTCCCCTGGCCGGCTCCCTGTCCTGTTGACCAGGCTCTGGCCACAGAGGGTAGGCTCTGTAGGGTGTGGTAGGCATGCCTGTGCCCTGGCTGACCACGGGGCCTGGTGCACTACAGGTGCCTGGCAGAGACGCCAGGGGTCCCTGGAGGACAGATCCCCTCAGCTCTTTCCTATGCAGCTGCCTATGGCTGAGGCTGGCTGCGTGTGTTGCCTGCGTGTGTTGTGTCACTTTATAGTGGGTGGATTTTCACGCACTTAAACACACCTGTGCATGTAATGTTATCGGTGAGGCCACCACTGCCTGTCCCGCTCCCCTGCCCCAAACTCATGCCATGGTTTCTGCTGCCATATATCTGCCTCCTTCCAGCCCTGATTTGATGCTGGCTGCTCCAAACTGGGCTGTGGGCGCTGTCTCCTGCATGGACCCCTGGCTCTGTCAGGGTGGGGATGTTGCGGGAAGCAGTGATGGGCTCGGTCTTGTGTGGGTGACTGCCCTGGGGAAAGGCCAGTGGTCTTCTTGCACCGGAAAAACTTGTCTCCTTCTCTGAGGATGGTAGGGTTATGGAGCTGGCATTTCCTTCCCTGCTCAGCCCGAATTCAGAGAGCATCAGAGTCCGAGGTTGTCACTCTTTCCGGTCCCGCAGTGACCTGTCACTCGGGCAGGTGTCAGGGCCCCTGCCGTGCAGACTGGCTCAGCAGGGCACAGAGGGAGCTCACTCAGCTCCCTTTCCCATGGTCCCAGCGCAGCCTCTGCACAGTGTGTTGAGCCCACTTTGCTCACGAGGCTCAGCCAGCCTGGGATAAACACGCAGGTCAGAAGGGAGGCCCCAGCCTGCCACGTCACCCCGAGGCTTGCTCCGGGCCTTTCATGATTGCAGATACAGAACCCGAGGGCCGGGCCCCATCCCTGGTGCAGATGGCAGGCGACAGGGACGTTCTGATCAATGGTGGGAAGCCGGAGGACAAACCGGTGTGGGACTTCCACCGCTGCCGTGTGCCCGTGTTCTCCTGTCATCGGAATTTACAAAGCTTCTAAGTGAGCGGCCCCCGGAGAGTAGTCCTAGGCTCTTGCTAGTCATGAGCCTGGATATAACCCGGGGCCTGTCTGCTCACCTCGTGCAGCCCTCATTCCCGAATGCAAGGAGTGTGGCTCTTCCGTGGTGGCCAGGGGCCAGGGTCCTGTGCTGCTGAGGCTTGGGACAGAACCTTGGCAATGTGGTGTGCAGTATTTGGGTTTCACCCCTAGATTTTAATGTTCAGTGATACAGAAAAAAAAAAAAAAAGAAAAACCAAAACAAAATGCAAAGATCATCTGAAAGAGGATAGAGACTTAGAGAGATAGAGACGGGGAGGGAGGGAGGGAGGCTGAGGCCTGTAATTGCTTCCCTTGTTACAGATGGTTGAGATGCAAACTTTTGCTTTATGTCTCGACATAGGCAGGTAGAAATTTGTTTGCAAACAGCGACGTCCCTGTTGCACTTTGCAAAAACACTTCTAGCACGCAGTCAGCAAACACCTTTTTGGTTGCCAGAAATCCATCCTGGCGTTGGCTGGAGTCTGCAAGCCGGTGATGTGTTGGCCACTGTCTGGGGCTGGGGCTACCTCTGAAGGTGCCCTGTGTACATCTTCTGACCCTTGCTGGGTCAGAACCCTTGAATCCTTGAACCCATCCTCCACTTCCAGCGCCCGAAGCAGAACTCACGCCCTCCCCGGTGCAGTACGGTCGAATCTATCAAGAGAGAACTTCTGCTTGCTTTCTGTATGATGGCAAAACCAACCAGATTCTGGGTGGCGCTGGCCGAGGCTGGGGCTTGGCTCTGCCCATCCCAGCTAGTTGGAGTCACTGTAGACTGTGTTTTCTCTTCGCCACGGGGTCTTATCTCACCCAGGCAAGCCTCAGTGGATGAGATCATCTGTGTGGGGCTGAGCTCGGTGAAGACAGAATAGAAAAGTAGAAAATCGGACTGGCTGCTGCCTCCCTGGTTCTGGTGCAAGAGAGAGGGCACTGATGCCAAACACAACATCCCTAAGCTCACTCGGCTGTAGAGCCTGTTTTGGATCTGTTGAATACTGTCTCGGCCACTGCACAGACTCCTGAAATACTGGTGGGATTGGGTCTGTAGAGAGGGCTCCAGAAATTGTGCGTGTGGGAGTAGGGGGAGACAGGGACCTATGCGTGTTTCTCCAGTTCCTGAACTTCAGAATTTCAAAGAAGAGCCAGAGAGAGCACGATAGAGAGAGAGAGAGAGAGAGAGAGAGAGAGAGAGAGACGTCTCCATCTGTGGTTTCACTTCCCAAATACCTGCAACAGACAAACGTGGGCCAGCCTGGAGCTGGAAGTTGGGAACTCCATCCAGGTCTCCCAAGTGGGTCGCAGGAACCCAAGGACTTGATGGGTCACGTGCTGCCTCCCAGGGTGCTCATGAGTAGGAAGCTGGAGTCTAGCTGGTGCTGGGTATCAAATCTGCATGCCGTGATTCGGGATGGGGCCATGTGAACTGGTATCTTTAACCGCTAGGTCAAGCGTCCACCTCCACCGAATTCTAATTTATTAAACTGCTCGAAGAATTGGGGCGCTGGGGCTATTAAATATTTTTAGGCTTGCAACTAACCCAGCAAATGATTACCTTGGGTGAATGCTGTTTGTCTGTCATGTGGAAGTTGAGCTGTTTGACCTTTAAGATTTCTAACAGGTCTTATTTTTGCCGTTCCTACCCACCACAGCTTTAAGAATCTACGTCACGCAGGAGGGAGCTCCATTGCCTTAAGACTTGCCCGGTAAGAGCACTGTTTGTAGTTGTGGAAGTGGCGTCTGTCTGGGGCTGGGGGGTTCTGTCCAGCTGCCTTCTTGGGGAAGCAGGTGTCTGCTTAGAGTTCTCCTGGTGGACTATGGAGACCCCAAGGGCTCAGAGATAGTGTGGCTGCCAGGCCTCCTGAGTGGGGTGGCCTTGTGATGGCGAGTCCTGCCCCCCGCTCTCAGAATGGGGCCACCGAGGGGAGAAAGACCTAGCAAGGGTGACGTCCTTTTCTCCTCACCAGCCGGCAGCCTGGAACCAGAACTGGGCTGCCGGGATCCCCATGCCACCCCCGTTCCGGCAAGTGCCAGCCGGGGTCCACTTCCCCATCACTCTCCCATGTGGTCCTGTACTGGCCTGGCCCAAGCATAGAGGAACCTGTCCTAGAACAGGTGCACATGTGTCGTCTCTGAGGACTCATTAATGGATGCTGTCCTGGCGCAGGAGCCGATGGAAACTTAAAACTACCACGTGTCAGAGAGGCCAGTGCCTGTGTCCAGCGTCCTCGGTGGTCTCCTCTGAGGCTGCCTCTGAGACCCCCATGGGCTCACCCTTGGTTCTCATTAGGGAGCCCATTTCTCCTGACCAGCCTCCTTGGAGGTCACTCTATAAACCGGGGAAATTGATAGCAGAATTCGGTGCTCAGAAATTAATTTTAGATGGTCCCGAATGTATATTTTTTATTGTGACTTTATCTTGTTGAAAAAGTGCTTACTTCTGATTTTGTGGATACTACTGACCGTGGATTACTTTTATTTTGGTTTTTACACAACAGTTATATTAGAAATTTGCTGTTTTATTCTTACCTTCTTAGTAAAAATCCTTTTATCACACAATGGGTAATTTATATCCATTACCAGGCCTTTCAATCCTTTTCAGTGGGGCTGTCAGTGCCGTTGGCACAGCAATGATTAATGTGATCTAATAATAGTGTGCCATTATATTACCTTAGTAAAACATGCACCAACATCCTATTCAGATCTACCAAATTCATAGCTTCCTATAATATTTTTGTTGAAAGACAGGATTACTATTTTTCAAAGCTGATTTTTCCCCTTTAACATATTTAATGAAATTCACCATTCTTCGCCGTAGTAATCCCGGGCATGTGATTGGGCTTCATGGGTGAATTCTACGTCTGTAGGCACCGTCGGATCTGTCAGGCGGGAGCGCTCACGGTCCCGGTGATTTGCCAGAGAGATTATCTTGTTTTGGTTGGGCCCCAGTGGTTTTGCCTTGAAGAAAACAAAACAAGAAAAAAAATTTGCTGGGTTTCCAGTCCCTTCTGACTTGTAAGGACGGCGTGTTGCAGATCAAAAGGCTGGAGAGGAAGTCATGTGGTTGAAAAACACTTTTCTTTCCTCTTTTCTGTCACCCACCCTTGTCTGCCGGTGGCGCGGAGGAGCGGCGAGGCTGGGGAGCAGCTTCAAGCCACCCTCCCAGAAACCATCGCCCAGCTCTGCCCTCTCCTCCCCTCCCTCTGGGTTTGGCCCCAACTTTTCTGGGTTGGACATGAGGACAGTCGGTGTTGGCACTGCTGAGGGCTGGATAAGTGTGCTGTGTTGTAAGGTGTTGAACAGCATCTGTGGTCTCTATCCACTGGGTGCCAGGAGCACACCCCTCCCCCCACAGCCACAAACAAACTGCCTGCAGGAATCACTGGTTGGGAGCCCCCTCCCCCAGCTGGTCCCACTTGGTGGGAATGCAGCAGAGACTTTGGGGCCTGGGGGAATTCTGGTCACATTTGGAGCATTTCTCGGGCTTCTCGGGGCATCTTTGCCTTGGGGCAGTGAAGATGTGTGGATGGCGGCACACACCGCATCCCTCTCTTGGCTGGTCCTTCCTCCTCCCGCCTCCTCCGTCACAGAGCCTGGCCCGAGCCAGGGCCTGAGTCTTAGCTTCTTCCACTTAAATCCCATTATAATCACGCTCATGATTGATAACATTCCACCTTTTCAAAAGGCTTTAAAATCTGTGTCAACCAAGGATGACATTATTGTAGTGCAGGCGAGATGTATTCAAACAATTACACACTCAAATCGAAGTGGGAAGGCTTGTCCTTCTATCCCGCTGCCTTTGTGGTGCGGCTTGGGGCAGAGCTCAGCCCTCACAGCCCCGGAAACCCTCGGCAGGGAAATAAATGGGAAGAAACAGGTTTTGCCCTTGATTCCACTCAGCTCCGAGAGCTGCTCGAATCTTAGGGCTTTTGAGGGTGGGGGAGGAAGGGCAGGTTGTTGAGTGAGAGCAAGAGTGAGAGCGAGAGAGAGAGAGAGAGAAGAGAGAGAGAGAGAGAGATCTTTCTTGCTTTTGATTCAGAACAAAAATTACTGCTGCAACATTGGCTCGAAATATGCAATCAACTGAAATCAGGGAGAGTATTTTGAATACAAAATTTATATTGAAATACTTGAATCTTGATACGTGAGCGCCCAGATACATGTATATATTTGAATCACGGATGGAGAAGATGAGAAGAAAGGCTTTTGTCATAAAAATATTGCCTATAATATTGGCCCCTCTGATGATTCTGCCACATTGGAATACATTTGTGTACTGTTGACATTTTCCGCACGAGACACTGGTGTTTGTTTTTACAACTGATCCTTGATGGCAACAAATGAGGAAATGGCTCTGATTTACCTTTATTTTGGGGAGATTTCCAGTGCATTGCAATGTTTGGTGCAGGAAGTGTTTTAACGATTCCCTTCTTTACCCATTTCTGGGCTGTCTCTTCCGCTGTGATATACGGGTAAGGGACTTGTGTGGTTTGTTCGGCGCTGTTTCGCTAGTTCCTGGGATGTTGCCCAGTGCATTGTATGTTCCCAATAAAGCTGCGGTGACTGGAAGGATGGATGGGTGGATGGATGGATGAGTGGATGGATGCATAGATGGATGGGTGGATGAGTGGGCGTGTGGATGGACAGATGGGTAGATTGATGGATGGGTGGGTGGGCAGATGTGTGGATGGGTGGGTGGGTAGATGGCTGGCTGGCTGGGGGCATGGGTATGTATGTATGTATCTATCTATCTATCTATCTATCTATCTATCTTTGAAAGGTAGAGAGACAGAGAGGAATGAGACAGGGGAAGACAGAGATCTTGCATCCCCTGGTTCACTCCCCAAATGCCCACAATAGTTCGGACTGAGCCAAACTGAAACCAGGAGCCCAGAACTCAACCTGGGCCTCCCACAGGGATGGCAGGGACCCAAGTATTTAAGCTGCCACCTGCTGCCCCCTGGGTGCACATTAGCAGGAAGCTGGAATCAGATGCCGAGGCGGGCCCCAGACTCATGCACCCGTGTGCGGGCATCCCAAGCTCGTCTTCACTGCTGTGCCAGATGTCTGTCCCTCACTCTTAGTGATGTTCAAAACGGTGTCACAGAAGCCCTTTGTATGATCCCCCCCCCCCCAACCTCGTTTATAAAGTAGAAGAGACATAGAGCAGTGTTAGCCAGTCTCCACATACTGCCAACCACCTTGCTGCAGACGTATCTTTGGAACTCTACAAGGGCGCATGGGACTGAAGACATAGAGGCAAAGTGGGAGCAGGTGCGGCGCCTTCCAGAATGGGACATGGCCACGGAGTTCGCGAGGCTCAGAAGACCCCCTGTCCACGTGACGGGATGCCCGGCTCCTGGCCAGGCTGTAACCCACACCGTATTTTGTGTTCTTTTCAAGGCTTGTCAGGGTGTGCAATGCACTTGTCTACTGGGAAACTCAGTCCCAGCATGGGGAGGCTCCCAGTCACCCTGTTCTTGATTTTTCAAATGACTGCGTGTTGCACATCAGAACAGCACCCAGTGAGGAAGTGATGAAAAAGAGCTGAGAGTCTGCGAAGGTGTAGGCTCTGGAATCAGAGTCCCTGGGTGGGAATCCTGCTACCACTGCCCACCCACTCTTTGGCTGCGAGTCAAGGGACGTATGTCTCAGTTTGGTCGTCTGTAAATTGGGTGTGACAATATTGACAAGTATGGTATATGACACCATGGAATGCAGCTACTGCGAGACCTGGTTCAAAGGAGGCAGGTCTTTGTCAAGTGTGTGCTGCTGTTATTATTTTCACTTTCTCTGTTCCATCAACTTTTCCCCCCACCTCCTCTGTATTCAAGTTAATGAAAGTGCAGGTCATTTTCAGATAATTAGCCTTTCCTCTTCAGACTCATACCAGAGCTAGGAACCCCAAGAGGGTGGCAGGCATGTGGTCTCCCCCAGCACCCCTGGGGCCCTTGGTTAGCAAGTTCAGAGAACATGAGAAAGAGTGGTGAGTTCCCTAAGCCAGTTTCCCTGCCCATTTCCTTTGTGAGGGAGTACTGTTGACATGCTGCTGGGGTTTGGGGATGCATTCCTGGGACGGGTGCCACGTGGTCATGGTGGGTGGGGACAGCCAGCTCTTGAAGCAAGGGCCGCCGGGTGGCTTTGCTCTTCCACCCACTTGCGAGGGAGCTTGCTCTGCATCCTGGCCCCATTTGTATTTTTAGCTTCCACCGAAATTTAATGTTTTGCTTTTGGTTTATTATGGATGCAAGTATCTTGCTGATAAATTACATGAGTAATTGTGCCATCGTCAGCACTGCTAGTCAGTGACAACATATAATTAAACTCACCCTTGGGGTCATTGAACTTTCCTGTCCCCGACAAGACCACTGACCCTCCTAGGAGGGTGTACCTCCATGTAGGGACCCTGCAGTTGCCTGCGTGGCCTTCTGCTGTCCCCAGGCCACAGGCAGCCCAATGCAGCCCATTGCACCCCAGTGTGTGCCTGCACACACATCCAGACTTCCTGTAGGAGGCGCTGTGCCATTGGACCGGCGGCAGCATCAGACCTGGGTTCCCTCTCTGCTTGTATCTATGCCCAGGGGTTATTGGCCCCACAGTGGGCACTCGGTAGATACTTGCGTGAGCCTAGGTGATGTCTCCATTTGCCTCGGGGCTCTCTTCACATGTAATCCCAATACCTTGCCATTCATTTTCTTTTTTTCCGAATATTGACTGTGTTATTTTTATGTCCCTGGGCCAAGCGATTTTAAGCTATACCCTGTGCATCACACCCAGGGCAGTGTTTTAAAAGAAAACTGAAAACTAAAAAGAAAATTGTGAAAAACATAGAACAGGAAACGCTCTCTCCGGCCCGTGTTAGAGCACACGGCGTTCAGTGCTGCTGAGGACGTCCTGCTGCTGTGCAGCCATCGTGGCCAGCCACCTCCCGGGCTCTGCGGTTTTTTCCTAACCAAAAGGCTGCACCCCACGAAGCACCTCTCCATTCTCCCTCCTCCCTGGCCCCAGGCATCCACCGGTCCTTCTGCCTCTATGGATTTGGCTATGCTGGGTACCTTAGAGAAGTGGGATCAGATAGTGTTTGTCCTCTGCGACTGGCTTAGCAAAATGTCCTCAAGATTCATTCAGGTTGTAGATGCGACATGATCTCTTTCCTTTTGAAGGCTGAGTAATATTCCACTGTGAGTGCGCATGTGGTGTGTTGGGTTGCTCTCACCTCTTGGCCATTGTGAGTGATGCTCCTATAATCATGGCTTATATTTTTCTTCCAGGGTTGGTGTTGAGCTCATTTGGGTATAGATCCAGCAGAAGAATTTATTTTTCTTTCTTTTCTTTTAAGATTTATTTATTTATTTGAGAGGTAGAGTTACAGAGAGGTAGAAGCAGAGGCAGAGGCAGAGGCAGAGGGAGAGAGAGAGATCTTCCATCTGCTGGTTCACTCTCCAAATGGCCACAATGGCCAGAGCTGGGTCAATCTGAAACCAGGAGCCGGAAGCTTCTTCCAGGTCTCCCACATGGGTGCAGGAGCCCAAGGACTTGGGCCATCTTCTACTGCTTTCCCAGGCCACAGAAGAGAGCTGAATCAGAAGGGGAGCAGCTGGGACTCGAACTGGTGCCCATATGGATGCCCTGCACTGCAGGCAGCGGCTTTATCGGCTATGCCACTGCACCAGCCCTGGAAGGATTTCTGAGCCCTATGGGCATTCTGCTTTTAATCCTTTGAGGCTCTGCCATGGTGTTTTCCATGGCGGTCGTACCGTTCTCCATTCCCACCGACACCCCCGTATCCTCGCCCATGCTGACCCTGTTTCCATGACAGCCGCCATCCTAAAGGGAGCGAGGCGGGTCTCACTTTGGTTCTGTCTCTTCACGTACCGCCTGCAAGCCAAAAGTGGCTTTTACATTCTTACATGGTTGATACAAGTTCAAGTGCTTTGCGATACACGAGCATCCTGTGAAATACCCGCGCCTGAGTCTGTCCATCAGTACAGTTTTATTGGCACACGGGCACTCCTTGTCATTGACGTGTGGTTGTGGCTGCTTTCACAGCATGGTGGCAGAGTGGAGAAGCTGGAACAGAGACCATGTGACCTGAGAGCCTGGAGTGTTTACCACCTGAGCCTTTTCAGGAAAGGTTTGTGGACCCCGTGGCGAGGCCCCTTCGCAGCCCACTCTGCAGACAAAGAGACTGAGGCTAAGCCAGGCTAAATAGCTTGCACCAGTCACACATGGGAAACATGGCCTCCCTAGGACACACGAGCCCATTCCTCCTCACAACCACTTCAAACACCATGGTTCTGAGCTTGCTCCTGCCAGGGACTCTTTCTGGGACCTTCGGTTCAGCCTGAGGTCCGGCTGTGGTGGAGAAGAACTTTAGGTGGTGTCGTGGGGAGCGGTGGGGAATGCAGGGAGAGGGCGCAGGCGGGAGGACGTTTGTCAGGGGAACTGTGCTTCCCTTTGCTTCTTGTCTGGCACTCCTCTGGCCTGGGCCCAGGCTGCTGGGCCAGGCGAGCGTCCAGCTCTGCCGGGGCAGGGTCGCGTTTCAGGTTGCAGGTGTGTCTCCAGCCAGGGGCATCTCCTAGGGACTAGCAGAAAAGCTAACTTGGTCGATAACTTCCTCTTGAATTGCAAAAGTGAATTATTTCCATTAGGGAGAGGAAAGAAAGTCAGAGTGGACACCTCAAGAAGTTTGTGGAAAATTGAATTAAAAGATAAGTTTATTTTTGGTGCAAAAAAAGTTGAAATCCATGCCTCGTTTTATGATATCCACCTTCTGTGAGCTTTGTGGGAGTCCCTGTATGCACAGATTTCAGAATTGTTTTCTACCAAAATAAGCTTATCTCTATTTTAAAAAATTAAGATTTATTTATTTGAAAGGAGGGAGAGAGAGAGAGAGAAAGAGAGAGAGAGAGAGAGAGAGAGAGAGAGAGAGAGAGATCTTCTATTTGCTGCTTCTCTCCCAAATGGCTGCAACAGTCAGGAGCCACGAATTCATCTGGGTCTCCCACGTGGGTGGCAGGGACTCAATCACTTGAGCCCTCATCTTCTGCTTTCCCAGGTGCATTAGCAGGGAAGTGGATCGGAAGTGGAGCAGCTGGGAAGAGAACCGGCGCTCTGATGTGGGATGCCGGCATCCCAGGTGGTACCTTAACTTGCTGTGCATCGTGGCAGCACCAAAACATACCTCTTCATTCCATTTCTCCACAAACGTTTCCCCCCCAGAGATTTATTTATTTATTTGAAAGGCAGAGTTACAGAGAGAGGGGGAGAGACGGGGATGGGGGAGACAGAGAGAGATCTTCCATCTGCTGTTTTACTCTGTAAATGGCCACAATGGCCAGAGCTGGGTCTATCTGAAGCCAGGAGTCAGGAGCCTCTTCCGAGTCTCTCACATGGGTGCAGGGGCCCAAGCACTTGGGCCATCGTCCTCTGCATTCCCAGGTGCATTAGCAGGAAACTGGGTAGGATGTGGAGCAGCCGGGACTCGAACCAGAGCCTATATGGGATGCCGGCCCCACAGGCAGTGGCTTTACCCACTATACCACCGCGCCGGCCTCGGCAAACTTTTTGTAGTCCTCTGGTACAGGGATCGTGCTGATTAATTTCTTCCCCCTTCTGTCTTTTGATCCCATGTTGTTTGCGATGAACCTTTGTGTAGATGTCTTTCGAGGGCTCCAGAACTTTCTTCTGAACGTAGCGATCTGCCTTCCCATTTCTCAGGCACTGTCTCTGGCATCTCCCTTGCTGCCTGGTGGGCTCAGGGGGTCCCTTCCCCAGGAGATGGTCATTGCTAGTGAGAGAGGAGGCAGTTCTGCCTCTACCTCCTCCAGGAGGTGGGCACTTGGTCCCAGGAACCTTCTGATAGTTACTTGTTCTTTCTTCAATGGAGAGAAATGTCTCGGTTGATTTTATGTGTTCATGTGCATTATGGAGATAATCTGTGAAGCCCAAGTTTTCAGGGAATGCATCAGGAATCAGGAACAGCTGGTCCTGAGGCTACCTGTGCCATGATTGTGGTTCTCTGCATTTGGGAACGCATGCCACGTCCCCCCACCCCCCAGTAGCTACTATGTTATTTCGCGGGGTGCAGGGGGAAGCTCAACGGTGTTTTTTCACAGATGTTTGGCCGTGGTTTAGAGTCTGGCAGAGCTGGACTCTTCAGTCTTACAGCTTTCTGGCTCGATTCGTTTCACACAGAGGAGAGTTGCGGGATGATAACGCGGTCGGCACGTTAGCACGTTGCGAGGGAGTCAGCCCCGGCTGTGGATTTTCAGTTCCATCCTTGAAACTTTGCAGTATCACTTCAAGCGAGGGGCCTGTGGCTAACAGGCGCTTGTTAAATATTTGAGGGATGAATGTGTTTGGCAAGTTGCATTGCGCTTGAGAGGAAGGGGGAGAAACAGGCCACAGCTTATGGCCACAGGTTTTAGAGAAGGGGTGTGTGTGTGTGTGTGTGCGTGTGCCTTTTGCTTTTTCTGTTTAAGGATTCAGCTTGGGTCTTAGCCTAGTGTGCAGCTCTGTCCAGGAGCACGGTAGGTGGTGGGAGCATGACTCCCCAAACTTCCGTGATCTTGGCTGTCCCAACTTTCCCTGGTGCTGGCTGCTGTCTTTTTTTGTCAGCCAGCAAGCATCTAAGCCTTCGTTGGGGGTCCCTGTTCTGTCCCCTGGTGGGTGGGGGGTGGTCTCTGCAAGGAGGAGCTGGCTGTCCTGCCCAGAGGGGAGTGGACTTTGCCTGGGGAGGTGGAGTGCGCGTGTGTGCATGGGTGCAGGTGCACATAATTGTTGAGTGGCCATGCAGGTTGTGTGTGTTAAGTGCTCTCGGCCCCAGAGTCATTATTTTGTGGCTGAAATACCGCAGGAGGATACTACGTTCCTCATGTTTATGTGTGAGGACTGTTTCATGTCTGAAAGCAGTTAATAGCACAAAACGATGCTCTCACGAGTGAGCTGAGCTCAACAGAATGCTTTTTGTTCCTTAACAAAATATAACTTGAGACAATATTAACAGTAAAAAAACCACACATGCGCATGGCATATGTTGGGATCATTCACCAAATTTCTCTTTCTCCTCTCTTGGCCTCAATATGTGTGCATGTGTGTTTCAACATGACTTCAATGTTTCTAGAAATATGACATCTCAAATATGACCGAGCCTCCCATAACAAGACAGCAAATGCCCCAGTGAGCGGCAAAGGCTGGAAGACATTTTGGGGGGTTGCTGACGGATTCCCTCCTCTCCTCTGAGGTCCCCTGGACTGGAGGCTGGGAGCAGGTTCCTAGGGGAGGCTGAGGCATGCTTGGATGGGAGGCTGTGGGGTGTGGGAAGGGCGAGGCTGCTTCTGGAATGAGGAGGCCGGCTCCCATGTGCTCCTGCTGCTAACAGCCTGGGTGACCTTGGGCAGTCTCAGATCCGTGCAGCCGTGGTTCCTACAGAGAGCTGAGTGGTTTTGACCTCACGGTATCCAGGGTTCTTTCCAGGTGTTAAACACAGCGATCTAGACCAGAGTGTCCGCACCATACACACACAGGGATCCACCCCAAGGGATCTTGGTAACACACAGGTTTTGGTTCAGTTGACAGGGGCGGTGGTGGGGGTGGATTCTGTGTGCCTAACAGGCTCCCAGGTAATGCTTGGGGCAGGCCCGTGGTTCTCCATGTTGGCTGCTGACTACAATTGCTTGAGGAACTGGTAAGAGTCACCAGCGTCTACGCCTCACCCCAGGCTGATCAAATCTTGTAGTCACCTGGCAGGTAGCATGGGAGAGTGGGGGACTTGGGAAGGGGACCTGCTCATATGGGACCTCCAACATGAGCAGGCATCAGAGGACTTGTGAGCAAACAACCTTGGGCCCCAACTCAGACTTTCTGATTTAGGGCCTCTGAGCTAGGGTCCAAGAATTTTGAACTCAGTTGAGAGACAGATGACAGAGCTGTCATCCACAGGTTCACTTACCGGATGCCTGGGGACCAGGAACTCACTCCAGGTCTCCCACGTGGGTGACAGGGATCCAAGTACTTGAGCTGTCACCTGCTGCCTCCCAGGGTGCACTTTAGCAGGAAAGTAGATTGGGAGTGGAGACGGGACTCGAACCCTACACCCCGATATGGGATGCGGGCAGCCTGAGTGGTGTCTTAGCCGCTGCACTAAGCGTGCACCCCAAGAAGCCAAATCTCTACCAGATTCTGCGGCAGGCAGTGCTGACTTGAGAGCCGCTGGTCGAATGTGATTTTTGAGGTCAGTCCTTGTTTACCGGAGACCTCGAAGGCGGAGGCGGCGGAGGGCCCAGGACACACAGCCTCCACCCCCGCCCCTCCAGGGTCACTCCCTGCACATCTGTTTTACACTCCGAGCCGCTTTCACTTGAAAAAGATTTGTGGGTTGGAAAAAAAAAATGTTTGAAAACCTCTGATGTAAAGGCAAGACTTTTAATCACGGGGATGGTGATGCTCATTTTTTATTTTTTTTTCAGTTGAGAGAAAAACCAGGCAGGAGCCTGGGTCAGTCCTGTTACCAGATGTGACCATGTCTGCCCCGCTCCATTACGCCCTGGCTGGCGTGCTGGGCCCCTGGCTCCTCCCTCGGGTGTGTCCAGGCTTGCACCTGTAGGGAGGTCTCCCTGGGGCCCAGCCTGGTGCTGGGCGGCTCAGCCCGTGGTGGAATCCCATGTGTACAGCTACCGGCGCTTGTCAGCCACTGCCCCAAGTTCCATGCACAGTCTCACTGAATTCCTGTAATGACCCCATCATCCCATTTCAGAGATGAGGACTGGGTGCTGCCTCCCAGGGAGACGGTGGTGATGAAAGCGGCCACAGTTGGGGCTGCCTGTCTGGTGAGGGCAGTGGAGTGGGCCAGAGAAGGCTTTGGGGGCAGAGAACAAAATGGGGCTCCACCAGCCTTGCAGATCCAGGGGCCCCCTGAACACAGGCTGCCTGGTGGAGTGTTTAGGGTGCTCAGCCTTCCAATGGCCAGAACCACGTGCTTCCCAGGACCTCAGGTACGGAGGCCTTGCCCGGGAGAGCTTGCCAAGGGTCTCAAAGCTGCCTCCAAGCCCGGCCCAATCATCTTGCCTCACACCCTGTCTGTGCCCCACCCTCGATGACAGCTCGGTGGATCTTACGGGAGGCTGACTTGGAACTCTACTGTGGCCGTTGTTCGACCCCTATTCCTAAAGTCTTTCTAGATGCAGTTATGTAAGGGCACTTCAAAAAGTTCATGGGAAATGGAATTAGTAGGTGCTGGTGTTGTGGTACAGCGGGTTAAGCCACTGCCTGTGACGCCGGCATTCCATATGAGTGCTGGTTTGGGTCCTGGCTGCTCTGCTTCTGATCCAGCTCCCTGCTAATGTGCCTGGGAAAGCAGCTGAAGATGGCCCAAGTCCTTGGGCACCTGCCACCCACATGGGAGACTCAGATGAAGCTCCCGGCTCTTGGCTTCAGCCTGGCCCAGCCCTGGCTGTTATGGCCATTTGGGGAGTGAACCAGGGGATGAAAGACAGCTCTCCCTCTCTTTCTCTTTTTTTTTTTCTCTCCCTCCCTCTCCCTCTCTCTGTAACTCTGACTTTCAAATAATAAAATAAATATATTTTTAAAAAAGAAAGACGAGTCAATTTCAATGGCCACCACGTTCCTGAGTGAGCTGTGTCTTGTGAGAGAGGTTGGGTGGAGCTGTGTCTTGTGTTGATGGTCGGGTGGTACTGGGAGGTGAGAGAGGGCACTCTTTCCTCTGCAGGTTAGCTAAGGATGTGGCTTCTTTTCCTCTTTGAAAGATTAGACAGGTAGAATTACACACAGAGAGGAAGACAGACAGACAGACAGGCAGGCAGACACACACACACACACAAACAGAAGGAGAGAGATATATTTTCTATATGCTGGTTCACTCCCCAAATGGCTACAACAGCCAGGGCTGGGCCAGGCCAAAGCCAGGAGCCTGGAGCTTCATCCAGGTCTCTCCCCCACATGGGTGCAGAGGCCCAAGCACTTGGGCCATCTTCCGCTGCTTTCCCAGGTGCACTAGCAGGGAACTGGATCAGAAGCAGAGCAGCCGGCACTCGGACTGGCACCCACGTGGTTTACTCATATGCTACAACACTGGTCTCACAGATACTATATTTAAATCTGTAGCGAGGATGACAGCTCATAGAGGAGTAGCCATGTGGGGGGGGGGAGGGCGGGGAAAGGGAGGGGGAAATTTCCCCCTGGGTAGCCCTTTCTGGAGGCTACACGGACAGCCAGGGAGGACAAGGCTGGCTCTCAGTGCCCTCCGGTCTCCCAATGCCCGTGTGCATGAGTTTCCTGAGGCTCCAAGCTCCGGGCTGTCAGCCCTGAGCTACTGGAAGACCTTAGTCATCTGGGGAAGAGTGGTTTGCTGACTCCTTCATCCTGTGCCATTCCCGGAAGCCTTTGCTGGAAGCCAGGAGTCTTGAGACCCAGGAATGTGTTGGAATGGGGGGGGGGGGGTATAAGAACTGCTGCAGGAATCTCTTTATTTCCTTTCTTAAACATTTTATTTATTTATTTATTTATTTATTTAAAAGTCAGAATAACAGGGGGGAGGGAGAGAGAGAGAGAGAGATCTTCATCCTCTGATTCACTCTCCAAATGGCCAGGCCAGGTTAAAACTGGGAGCAGGGAGCTTCACCCGGGTCTTCCGTGTGGGTGGCAGGTGCCCAAACACTTGGACCATCTTCTACTGCTTTTCCCCTGGTGCATTAGCAAGGACCTGTGTCAAAAGTGGAGCAGCCGGGACTTGAACCAGCTCCCACATGGGATGCTGGTGTTGCAGGTGGCAGCTCCACCTGCTACGTCCGCCACAGCATCGGCTCCAGGAGTCTGTTCCAAATGCAGGTTGTCTGGCCCCACACCTGGAGGCGTGTTGGTCTGGGTCAGGCATTGCTGGAGTAGCTGCAACACGGAACCTAAATGTAGGGGGTGGGGCTCCGGAGGCTGAACCTGGGGGCTGCTGCTGTTCTTTTCAGCTGTGAGACGTGGGGTCCAACCTTCTCAGTTCTGGGCCCTCAGTTTTCTCGGCACTGTGAGGAGGTCCCCCCCCAGTCCTGAAACTCTGCCATCTGCGTTGTGGGAGGGGCTCTGCCGTGGGAGACGTAGGTCGTTGGTGCTCGTTGCAATCACTCATTTCCATCGCCCTGGATGCTCCTTTGATAAAGAATTATAATCCTCCGTAAATTATGAATACCTTGAAATTCACGGATTCTCTCACTTTTGTGATTGGCAACATTCAATGGCAGCAGCTCATTTAAATAAGCAACATCTGGACATTATTATTTTTTAGGGATTTTTTTTTCATCTGTTGATTTAGAAATCTGGGGCCTTTATGAATCTTGCATGAATATTCTTTTATAGTCACATCTACCATTGAGACACAAAGAAATAGCCAAAAAATACTGTCCAGTGATTCTTTGATGCCATTCAAGTGTTTTTTAAACAACAAATCCATTGTGAACGAGAGAAGATATAAAATCGGCTGCCTGGGAGTGGGGACGCATGGGGCAGCTTCTTCTTCCCTGAGCCAGAGAGGATGACAATTTAAAACCACAGCAGGGAGAGGACTTTGGTTTCTATACAATAATATAGCATTTTTAAAATAACAATATAATTTTGGACTGATGCTATCAGAACATGGTATTCACTCTTTCTCAGAATAATCCAATTTAGAACAATGTATTCTGAGCAGGTTTGGTAAAAATAGAAGATCTGTCATCCTGAGGTATAAGATAATGCATTAATTTTTATGAGTGAGTTATGAAGATGTACAACTTGGTTAAGAGTTAGGATAAACATAATATTCCTTAATTAATCCATTACGCCACGGTACACATGTGCCATTTTTATTACCTAAAAATGAAAAATGTCAAAAAAGGAAATTGCTGCTTTTTATATCAAAAAAAGCTTTTTTGGAAAATCATAAAATGTCTAATCTAATTCACCATATAATACTAATGAGCTTAACAAGCCATCTCAATGCACAGTTTAGGATAAAAGGTCATCAGTTTCTGGCAGTCAAATTCCAGGACTTTTTAGAAGAGGCAAAACCTTTCAGCACCAAATATCGGAAATGGCATTTGGGAGGAGAGGCAGCGTTATTAATAGCTATTTGTCATTAACGCGGCAGAGTTTCAGAAATTCGTCTTGCACGGCCTCCTTGCCTTGTCTCAGTCGCATGGCTGCAGATGTCAGGAACGTTGTGCGGTTCAGGTCTTTTCCTCCCCGGGAATCTGCTGGACTTGTTGCCTGGATGTTCTGGTTCTGGGTGATGGGGAACAGGGCTCACATGCGTGCACACATGCACGTGTACACACACACATGCTCTCACACACTTGTGCTCACACACATGTGCACACAATGCTCACATACACATATATGATCACGTGCACACATACATACTCACAAGCACACATGCACATACATGCTCACATGCACATGCATGCTCACAAACATGACACACAATGTTCACAAGCACACACATGCAAGCTCACACGCGCACACATGCTCACAAGCACACACATACATATACGTGCATGCTCACATGCACACACACACTCACAAGCACACACATGCACATACATGCTCACATGCACACACACATGTGCACACACACATCCTTGCCTGTTCAAGACCATGCTAATTTCCCCAAATTGCTCTGAATGCCCTCCTCAGCTTTTCTGGCCCCTCTGTGCTCCCCAGGCTGCGCCCCTTGCCACTGCCTGAGTCCGTGTCGTCCGCCCGCTCGTTCCTTTGTCTCCTCGTAGAACGGGCCGGTGGAGGCGCCTCGCTGGCACCTTGGGCCGTGGCACAGCGGTGGCTGCAGCCGGCCTTGTTATGGTAAAGAATTGCCCGCTGGGTTGAGGGAATGGCCGACGGCGGACTAGAATCATGAAGCTGAAAGTAATATTGCCGACTGGAGGTCATTTTTCCCAACAGAGGGGCAATAGTTTGCCACTATAAACTGCGCGTTGCAGTCAGTATATGTTTTATTAAACCATTTAAGGAACTTGGGAGCCATTTCATTTAAACTTCCTGCTTGATGTAGCTTAGGGCAGAGCCCAGCGCAGTTCACAAAAGAGATCTGGAGTACTTTGCAGAAGAAATACCCCCAGTGCCCAGTTCAGGCTGGGGGGAGCCTGGACAGAGCTGGACCCAGCATTTGTGGAACCCTGGACGCTTGAGCACAGGAGCTGTGTGTATGTGTGTGTGTGTGTGTATGCGCACGAGTGTGTGTGTCTGTGTCTGAGTGCCTGTGTGTACGTGTGTCCATGTGTGACTGCATGTGTGTGCATGTGTGTGTGTATGTGTGTGAGTGCCTGTGTATGCATGTGTGGGTGCACACCATCATGTGTGTGTGAATGCCTGTTTGTATGTGAGTGCCTGTGTGTATGTGTGCAAGGGTGTGAATATTTGTATATGGGTGCATGCCTGAGCATGTGTATGTGTGTGTGCTCGTGTGTGTGTCTGAGTGCCTGTGTGTGTGAATGTGTGTATGTGTGTGTATGCATATACTTGCATTTGTGCACGTGTGCGTATGTGTGTGTGTGTAGTAGCTCCGCCACTAACCAGCCCCATGACCTTGGTCAAACTTCTTAGCCTCTCCAGCATGGTTTCTTCTTCTGCTGCAAAAAACGAGAGGTTGGGATTAATGGGAGGGGCAGGGTCCCTTCCAGCTCAGTGCTCCTACAGGGTGCTGGGTCTCTTACCAGGCTCTGGTGGGGACATAGGAAAGTCAGTATTTGTGCCCTGCCTGCCTTGCTTGAGAAGTCTTTGGGCCGTGGGCATTTTCATGAGCTACACCATCTCATCCAAGAGCAGGGCAGCTGACACCAGCCACTTGGTCCCCACTTAAACAAAAGGAGTCTCTTAGGGTGATGCTTTTGTGTCCTAAGGGTAGGAAGCAAAGCAGGTGCACTGTGCCTGGGCTCGGAGCGCTGGGCCCCAGGGTCCCTCTGGCTATGACTGAGCAACCCACTGAGCCTCACTGAGCCTGTCTGCGGTGTGGGCCGGTGGCAATGGTGGTGTTCTGGCTTTTACCTCCTCCTCCCTGGGACAGGGACTTGACAGCTTTTGGAGCAATGGGCTTAGTGACAGGAATATCCTTGTGGTCAGAATGTCACTTTAACCTGCCTCTGAATCGCGCACCGGTGAGTGCTGTGTTCATGGCTTGTGCCCGTGCATAAAGGAAGGAATTCGTGGGCTCTGCTTTGTCTTCCAGAGCAGCGATCAGAATGGAATCGGGTGTTGTGGCCTTCTCCGCCCTAACTGGTGGTCTTTAGTAGGTGGCCTTAATTTTACAAAGTTATATAACCAAATCTTTTGTCTAATTGGTGACTATATTTAGGAGGTAGAGAAATATGTGAGCTATTCGTTTCGATTAAATTTTTTATTATGCACTCTGCATTTGGATTGACAACTATTAATATTAAAGAGCTTGGCCAAATTGAAATTTGTATTGCTGGAGAGACTTAAATATAATGTATGATGCTGGGAAAAAAAAGGCCAGGGAGTCTGGGAATCACCAGGCTGGGTGCAGACAGGTCCCTGCCAGGTGCTGATGTGTGCCGGGTAAGACCAGCCCCACCTCCGCTTGCTTAGGAGAGATGTGTGTGTGCTTCTGCAAAGCCAAAGTCAAGGTTTCAGGAATTGAGACTTTCATGGCGATGGTGCGAAATAAAGATGTAGAGCATGTTTTTTTTGCATCTTATACAAAATAATTTTTTATAATAACTGTTTGTATGCCATATTTTATTCCCCAGCACTAATAAGAAGGTTTTTGGGGGAAGGCAACAAGTCATTCTAAATAAGAAATATGTGTGCCGCCAGTGTATCTTAAGGATGAACTTGAGGGAGGCTGACTGCTTCAGAAGCCCCAAAGCAGATTGGCTTGCTGATCTACAGTGAGTCCTCGGGAGATCAAAATGTGTCTGTCCTGTAGGAGCGAGGATTCAAGGCCATGGCCATGTGGGGGAATGCAACAGGAGCAGGTAGAAGTTCCGGTTCTAACCCTGCTGTCGGCAGGCCCAGGGACTCAGGCCTGAGGTTTTATGTCTTTGGGGTTTGAGCTCTTCTCACAATGCCTATGGATTGCACTGTCCATGGGACTGTCACCTGCAGGAGCTGCAGGATTTGCACGGGGATTTGAGAGGTGTGCAGGGAGGGCCAGAGAAGGGGCTGGGTCCACACGGCTGCTGAGCAGCAGGTGCAGAAGCAGCATTGAGTTTGCGGGGGCATCTCCAGAGAAAGCGCCCCCGTGCCGAGTCTACAACTCCCTAGAGCCTAGGGCCAGGCTGCAGCCTCTTGGACACCAGGTGCTCCAAGCACCCCTCTGCACCTTCCACGCTCTTCCTCTGGCGGTGCCCTCTTGTCTAAAACATCAACACTGTCTCCATCCTCTAGGTCAACTTCCCAGTGGCCTGGGCTGCACACTGTCTCTCTGTGGTGATGGTGGAATTGACCTGGGCCCTGGCTGGCCTTTATCTCCTTGACATTATTCCCCAAGAGCAAGGGTGAGCTTCCATCCCCACACCTGGCCTTACCTGGTGCCCCCTCAGAGCCTGCACAGGGAGAGCCCTCGGCAGGTCCTGAGTGGGAGCATCAGGCTCACCAGCTCACCTGGGTCTGCCTGGCCCAGGGGGAAAGAGGTGAATTTCACACTTGGTGCTGTAGACACTTTGTTCCTACCTTTCTCCCACGGGACTATCAACTTTCTGGCCACAGAGGCATTGTTCTTTTTACCTGTGATTTTCCCATAGTTTTTCTTGATGGTGGGCACTGGAAAGCCAACACAGAAAAACCTCTCAACAGGGAGGCTCAAAGAATTGGTGGCTCTGGCTCAAAGGCTTTTATGGACTTTGCGAATCTCACCCACAAATGCTTTGCTTCTGAACACCTGGCCTGCGTGTCCCTTTAAAGCACGCAGGAGCCCTGGGCAGAGTGATGGCTTTGTGAGGCCCCAGCTGGTGTCCTGGGTCTCCTGAAATGAGGACAGAGTTGACCACCTGTGTCCCCACGAGCTTGCTCCGTCTTCCAGATGCGACCCTGGGCTCCTGGGTGGCAGGCCCTGCCCTGCTCAGCCCCGTTCCTTCCCCGCTGGTTAGCTCAGAGGGTGGCACACCGGCACCTGTGACAAGACTCCGTGATGCGCAGAGTGAGGGCTGGAGGGGCCGGGTGAGGGGTTTCCCGAGGACGGCGTCTGAAAGGGGGTTACTGTTCACTGAGTGTCTATGACCCACTGGGCTTCTCAGGGGCGCACGGCACCTGGGGCTATCAGGTGAGGCCAAACCTGCTGACTGTCTGGCTTCCTTCTCAGCCAGGGTTAGCCACCTGCTGCTACAGGCTGGGGGCTCTCTGCTGACACTGGAGGTTGGGCAGCCGGCCCCGGGGGTAGGCCAGAGTGCAGGGGAGTCGGTGCCCCTGGGGCGCCCTCCCCCACCCCCAGTTGATAACTGAATGGGAACTGGAGAGTGGACAGGCCGGCAGCCGCCACTTCCCCTGGGCGGGGCTGCTCAGGAAGTGTCCTGTCCAGGGTCTGGGAGCCCCAGTAGGATTGAGGCACTGCCCTGGTGTGGTGGTTTCCTGGGCGTCCTCTGCTCCGCCTCCTTCTCCCCACCTCCCCTCTCGCCCACAGACACCTCCTGCAGTCACCTGTCCCCGCAGCCACCGCACCTGCATTTTTGTCTCTCACCTCTTCTGCAGAGAGACAGCCTGAGGCCTGAGGCTGGTCTGCACCAAGGCCGGCTCACCTGTGCTTTCTTCACTCGCACCTTCTAGATGGGAGGAGACCAGAGTCGTTACCCCACCCTGCAGATGGAAAAGCTGAGGATGAACAGGTGGGGTGGGAATCAGATGAGCTGTCCGGCTCCTGCCTTCCTCATGTCGTTGATTCAGCAAGGGGAGCCTGGTGGGCAGGCTGTGGGGCCTCCCCTACCCTTGCTCCAGCAGCTGTCTGTTCCCAGCCAAGTAGGAGAAGGGAGCGAGTGCCGTGGTCCCCCAGGTTGGGGCTGACAGGTGAGATGGCTCGGAAGGGTCCCTGAGTTGTGCTTTGTTCCTGTGAAGACACGAATGCCTGTGGTTCTGCATCAGAGTGGCTAAAAGGCCAGGCTCACTGGGCCCTGCACACACAGCACCTGTGACCTGCGGCTCCGTGCCCCGTGGGGAGCAGCTGGTGAGCACTGGGTAGGCCCAGATTCTCCCAGCGGGGCTGGAATTCAGTGTGGGGGCAAAGGCGGCTTGTGTTTGCCTGGTGGTTTGCAAGGAGGCCTCCGTCAGGGAGCAGAGCCCGCCCTGTCCCGTACCCCTGGACTCTGGAGCCTGAGTGGGGCCCACAGGCCTCTCTGGAACCCCGCTTGCATGTTCTTCTGAAGCTTGGTGGGATTTCAGATGAGAGCCCAAGAAAGCAGCCCAGAGAAGAGGCAGAGAACCCAGGCGTGCAGGGTGCAGGATCCCACCTTCCATTAGTTCCAGAATCTGAGGCTGCACTTCCGTCTGCACTTCCCCAGCTGAGCTGGCCTGTGTGAGCTGCTGCCCTGGAGTGGAGCTGGGGGAACTCCTGCAGGCAGGCGAGGGGGTGGGAGGGCAGGGGAGAAGGAGGACACGAGGCTCCATGGGCAGGAAGGGGAGTTGGGCACCTCAGTAGAGCCCCTCAGGCCCCACGACGGCCCCCTGAGTGGGGAGGGGGAGGCTCTTGCTCTGTGTCAGGGGCGGGGCTGGCGAGTCCTCTGATCCTGGAGCAAGGAGCCCCGGGATGGAGCTGTGGCTGGGCCGTGGCGCCTGGCGTCGCGTGTTCTTGGGACAGTCAGCTCAGTGGCTCTGTGGCCCTGGTTTTCAGCTCCTGAGCTGTGCCTGTTTCCCATCATGGAGAACCTTCAGGTGGATTTTTCTCTGCTTTGCTCCAGCCCCCATGCTGGCCTCCAAGAGTGACCCAGGGCATCTTTGTAGAGTGTGGCCAGGATCCTACTCTCCTGCCAAGGTTGGGTCCACTTGGTGATGTCAGGTCTGCCCTCGGGGGTTGGGGTTTGTATTTGGGAGCCCACCTCTGGCCACCTGCAGGACTCTCCCAGGAGGATTGGATGAGGGACCAAGGTGGGGGTCCAGGGCCATCTGCCTTGGTCCGTCAGGTCGGGTGTGTGGGGAGAGGCCTGGGCCATCAGGTGCCAGCACCCAGCCAGAGTGGGTCCTCTCAGTGTCTTTAGTAATTCGATCTGACACAGGGTCATATCAGCTTTTCCCCCTCCGAATCTTAATATCAGATTCATTTATTATGCTGACGGCAACTGACAAATGCCCACATTATTCACCCATTTATTCATTCGCTCATGAAATCTGCGTTGAGTAATTGTTTTGCCTTATTGGCAGTTTTAATTCTACACTCCTTTTTTTCCAAAAGGTCAATGGCTTGCTAGCTGACCAGGCCAGTGTGTGTGTGCTCCCTGGAGAGCCTTTTCTGTTGAGAGATGCTCCTTGGCCTTGGCCCAACTCTAGCTTCCAGCGTCTCTCTTCCCTGGCTGTCCTGGATCAATACCTTGGCATTCGAGGGACTTGGAAGGGCTGTGGTCTCTTTGCCATCCCACTTCCTGGCTCAGTCTCTGAGCCACTCACCCTGCAGTGAGATTATTCTCTTTATTCTACTTATTCATTTCAAGCTAAGATCTAAAGACCTAAGATCAGTGTCTTGGGTTTGCAAGCCCTCTCACTTCCACGTTTGAAACACCTGTGGGTTTGTTTCCGGCTTTTACCTAAACAAGCCTGAGGTCCAGAGTGAGGATTCCACCTGTGATTTTGATTTGGGAAACCGAGAAGTTGGTTCTGAGTTTGGGAAGAAGACAGCAATGTGCGAGGACCTGGTTCCGGTGAGGTTCCTTCTGGAGAGGAAGTGAACCAGGCGCAGAGATCTGTGCTCTGCTGTTCTGTGCAACTTTCTCTGTGCATTTGTGTTTGCTGCAAAACCTCACATTTCTGTATGGGACAGTGGATGATGCATGAATGTGCTTTGCGCAAGTTAGCACGTTTGAAAAAAGATGTATTTATTTGAGAGGCAGAGTTACAGATGGACAGAGGGAGAGACACACAGAGAGAGGTCTTCCATCCACTGGTTCACTCCCCAAATGTCTACAATGGCTGGAGCTGGGCTGATCCGAAGCCAGGAGCCAGGAGCTTGCTAGGGGTCTCCCACACGGGTGCAGGGGCCTGAGGACTTGGGCCATCTTTCATTACTTTCCCAGGCCATAGCAGAGAGCTGTATTGGAAGAGAAGCATCAGGGACACGAACTGATGCCCTCATGGGATGCCGACTTTGAATAGAGGATTTGTGAGCAAAAACCTTTATGCACAAGAACCACAAAACATACCGATAAAAATATAGCTGTAATCACAGTCTGACTCTGGAAAATTCGTAACATGGAGGGCACCAGTAATTGAGAGAAGTGGAGAGAACCAGCAGAAAAATCGCATGCATACCCAGAATCCTAAAGGCAGCCTTGTAGCTGCTGTCCAGGCTTCTGAGTTCTCTAGGGTGGGTGTTTTATTGCTGTGGATGCTTTGCTTAGAAGGATGTGATTTATTATCATTGAATTCACATGGCAACATGAATTTGGATTTGAGTTTCTGGAAGAAGTTTACAATTAGTCCCTTCAGATATATTTATAGCTTCGAAAAACACTTGATGTTAAAATAACTTAAATATCTTCCCCTTTTTTGATTGATTTGTGAAATATTGCCTCTCTCCCCCTCCAAAAAAAAAAAAAAACTCCACAAAAAGCCAGCTACAGCTAAGTGAAGGATGGCTGTTCAGTTAAGGGAGCTTCATGATGAAGTGGGTGCTGTTCCCATGGGGCAGGGAAGACATGAAAGTGATAAGGTATTTCTGTGAACACACAGGTACCTGGTTCTGAGTGAGGGATGCTTTTCCCTGCTTCTGCATTGGAAACTTTTAAAGATTTATTTACTTATTTGAAAGGCAGAGTTTATAGAAAGAGAGAGAGACAGAGACAGAGAATCTCCCACTTGCTGGTTCACTCCCCAAATGGCTGCCATGGCCAGAGCTGGACTGATCCAAAGCCAGGAGCTTCTTCCAGGTCTCCCACATGGGTGGCAAGGTCCAAACCCTTGGGCCATCTTCTGCTGCTTTCCCAGGTGTATCAGCAGGGAGCCGGAATGGAAATGGGGTAGCCGGGACTCGACCCGGCACCCATATGGGCGCTATGCCACAGCACCGGCCATTGGAAACTTCTAATGGGGGTTGAGAGTGGATGCTAAGGAGAACTCTTAGCAGGCAGATGGTGAGGAAGGGCTACCTCCCTTTTCCCGTTCCCCAGTCTGCCGTATCCAACCCTTGTATGAGAGCCCCTCCTGCTTACGCGTCCCTTGTTGCTTCACATAACGTGGAGGGATTGTCAGTGGGCTGCGAGGCCTATGGTTTTTCTTTTCCGATTCAAATACAGTAAGAACTTGATTATGTGTCTCAGTGTTTCTCAGCCTGACCCACAAGTAAAACTGGTGACAATGACTTAGTTGTTGGCTTGTGTTTATTGCCGATGCAATGAGGTTGTGGTGTCTGACATTTTCTTCTCACTGTGTGGAAGCTTTTAGCGAGTTGCTCTTCTTACCCAGAAAGCAGCGTAACTTGGCCTCTCTCTGCAGATGGCTTGCACATTTCTTTAACACTGGCGTGCTCCTCTAACCTTCCCGGGTGGCTTTCGATGACTTAAACACAGTAATTGGCATGGAGGGCTGAGGCTTTATTTTATGATATTAAATCATTCCTCTCTGGAAATAGAAATGTGCAAAGTATACCGTTCATTATGTGAAGGCCTGTGTTAACTCAGGCTCTGGCCGATGGATGGTGTCTCCTGGACAGCTACCATAGGCCGTCTCAAGGGAGGCGCTGGCTCTCCCCTGCCGAGGTGACCGTTCCTCCAGGAATCCACCTGCGGCTTCCTGGGCTAGGAGGTCTACCAGGTGTCTCCATTAGCGTGGTGAGTAAAGGGTAACATTTCTGTAAGAATACTCAAAATGTGGACTGAACTGAACCTGGTGGCTGCCGCATTATTTGAGGGGGAGTTGGCGATCTCTCCATGTAATCTTGTGAATTTCTTTTTTTCCTGTGAACTATGATTTTCTTGAAACAAAGAGGATTATCAGTCATAAGTTCTGATGACTGAAATGGGGGTGGGGGAAAGGTTTAGAAAGATTTGTTTTCTGTTTTTTTTTTAAAGGACTTACAAAACTGGCCCTCAACTCCAGCTGGGAGAACCCTTTGAGTTGGGCGCCATCTTGGTTCTCTGGCTCCAGGGCAGGGAACAGGGACAGGAGCTTTTCAAGACCTCGCGTAATCTGGTTCCTTCAGCCTGCAGTGGGATGTTGTAGGGAGTCCAGGCCGGGTGGGAATGCCTCTGAGAGCTCTGCAGGCCTCTTGGGCTTGAACAGCTTTCTTCTTCTTCTTGCTCGGGAGCTGGAAGCCACTGTGTGGGTCCCACCTGGGCTCAGGCTCCGGCCACGGGCTCTCCCTTGTCCCGTGTGCAGCCTAGCTCTGTGCCGTGTTCCCACACGGGGCACCACGATTTCCCCGGGCAGGGTGCTGTGGTGTTGGCTCTGTGAGAACAGCATCCGAGATTGCATTACAGTGCAGTTCAAGTTTCGCTGGGAAACTTCCCCAGTCCTCCCACCCACGCCTGCTGCCTGACACACCACGCCAGGCGGGAACCCCCAGTGGCAAGCATGTCCCACCCTGATGGACAGAGGAAGTCTTGAAATGCACAGGAAGCCCATCAGGACCCAGATCAAAAGGAATGAGAACCAACAGAAGTGCAGAGACGCGAGAGGTAGCCTCTCGCGAGACCTCACTTGCGGTGGGAAATGTTTGCCCAGCCCTTCTGATTGCTTTCCCGGAATAGGCATTTAAGCAGTGGGTGGGGGGGGGGGTGGGGGGAGCCAACTTGCGAGAAGGTGGACAGAGATGGCAGGTGTCCGGCTGGCATCAAGTGGGCCAGGGTGGCTTCCGCGTCGGAAGCTGCTTTCGTTGGTATGTAGGTCGCATGGGTGTCCCCGCCGGCCAGTGGCCGCTGCCTGCGATAACTGTTGGTGGAGTATTAAATGGTTTTGCTGCCTCAGCACACTTTTAAGCTGGTATTTTTCACACAGTTGCGCCGCTGCAAAGGCACAGCGCTGCAGCAGTGGTCAATTTATCTTCCCCTCTGCTACTTGTGTATTGTGAGTTCGTGTAGCGTTTTACCGTTTGATTAATTGATATTCTTTGTGTTGGATATCATTTGTAACAGTGCTGTCCAACTCTGGTGCCTTGAAAAACTTTCCTAAGAACACTACATTATTTATGTGCGAGACCTCCTCATGACGAAGTACAATAGTGAGATGCAGAAAGAAAAATTAGATCAAAATGCTCTTGGCTTATAAGTTTATTAAGGGGTCGAACAATGTTCCCATTCACGGCCCTCGTCCCGGCTGCCTGGGCGTCAGGGTGCCTGGCGTGGGCTTTGCTGGGGAAAGTTTGGTGATGCAAAGTTTTCCCTTCTTTGGCCTATTGTGGGCGGTTGTGGCGTGGGGCAAGGCGGGGTTTCCAGTTTTCTGGTTCCCTTTCAGATAGGAAAAGGGAGGGGGCTGGGGAGAGCCTGCGGGGGCAAGAAGGGTCAGGCGTGGTGTTGAATGCACCCTCGGAGCCCCAGGAGACGAGACCCGGTGCAGGAGAGACGCAGGGCCTTGCGTGGGAAGGCCTGGCGTATGCGCACGCATGTCACACAGGCCGGGTTTGCTGTGGGTATTATTATTAATAATAATATCTATTTTCAGAGCAGAGAATGGGGCGCATGGAGGCAGTGCCAACCCCGCGTGGCACAAACCAGAACAATACTGTGGCTTCCCCCTGTTTCCTTCTAAAGTTTCGTTGACCCCGTGGTTTATTTTCAAACATTCGAGTTATTTGTTCTGGTGTATTCTTAAACAGGGTTTGTTTTTCTCCCTTTCCGAACACGAGCACAGATGGTGATGGATTTTTCAAGTGCTGACATCCCTGCTTGAGAAAATGTTCCCACCTTCTTTGTGCTGAGCAAGTGAGGCAAACTAACATGATGATGCGATCATCGGTTTCATGCAGACATGCAGAATTGATTGACAGGGGAAAATTTAACATAAACCACACATTCTTTCAGTGCCTTCAATTTCTTAATGATGTTTATTTGTTGGATATTAGCAGCGGCAGGAATTTCATTTAAGGCGAACGGGGCGGGGGTTAGGGAGGGGGTGTAGAAAGGAGAAGCCCGAGGCAGGGGAGCAAAGTTGTTCCAGGCAGGCAGGTTGGAGAGGAAATTTACTGCTCTGGTAGAGTCTCCATCAAACAATTTGTAACCGCTCCTTGGAGCCGGCTCGGAGCTGGGGCTGTCAGCGGCTAACTAGCCATTCTCAGACCATTGCTTCTGTTTGCGTGACTAAATACAGACAATTAAAGCCGAGCACTTTCATTCTCTATGAACTCATTGTTAGCCAGGGTTCAAGTACTCGGATAATGGGCCACTGGGAGCCGGGCGGATCATGACGGGCCGTGGCTGAGGGCCACTGGTGGAGCCCCTTCCTCATTATCTGGTGCGTGCTCTCCACGGAGACCCGGGGCTGGCCTTCCTCGCCCACCGGTGTGCGGAAAGAGTGACCGAGGAGATGTGATGTCCTCAACGCCCCCGAGCCCTAGCCTGACGCTCAGATCTCAAGAGAAGCTCTGGCCTTCCCATGGCCTGGTGGTGGTGATCGGCTTGGGGACCTGTTCGGGGCGCTGAGGGTGAGTCACGCACGGCGGTGGCCGACTGCTGCCTCTACTTTCCCTTGGCAGCCTTCGTCTGCATCCTGCGGGTCCTCTCTGCTCCTTCCTTGGTGCTCTGGGCCCAGGAGCCCCCATGCTTGGGGTCCAGGCAGCAGCCTGGCAAGGGGTCCCATGGAACCCTTGTGCAAACGTGGGGAAGTCAAATGACTCCTGAGATCCCGCGCGTTTCCCCAGGGCTTCCTGCCTTTTCAAATCTCTTCCTCAGCTTTTGATGTCCACGCTGAGCAGGTGCCTGCTCAACGGATATCTGTACTCAGTTTCCTCTCAAAGCTTTCCTTTCTTTCTTTTTGGGCCATATCCAGGCCTGCCTATGACTTGTTGAATATTGTCTTTGAAGCAACCCCTTGCCTTCTCTGGCCCTCCCTCTCTCTGTCTCTGCCTGCCAATCCCCTGCCCTCACCCCCACCCCCACCTCCCCCCAGCCCCGCCATGCTCCCCTGTTTTGGGTATCCCTGTCCTACTAGAGCGCTGAGATCACTGGTTTGAGCTGCTAGTAATTTTTTTTGACTCACATAAAGGCGAATGCACAGCTGTTAGAATCAAACCTCACCGAGTAGCCTCACCTGTCACGGCTGCACCTGCCAGTTCTTCAATCCCACTGCTCTTGTGCAGGTGGATGGGGGATGGGCCCCCTAGCACAGGGAGGTGCCCCTGACCCCAGCTGGGGCTGGAAAGGAGGAGGGAGAGGGAAGCTCCAGCTTTCTGGGGGTGAAATGAAGCCCCCCTCCCCATGCCTCAAGCCCCGCCCCGCCAAGTCCTCCCATCCCGGAAAGCGTTGCTTCCCCCACCCTGCACTTGGACTTCTGAAGCCCTCACGGATACAAGCTTCTGGCTTCCTTGGGATTTTTAATTTTCCTGATTCAGTCGGGTGAGTGGAGTTTTTGTAGAAGTGCTGGCTTTTTTTTCCTTTTTGTTTGAAACTAAGTCTAAAGTAAAAATTAAAAAAAAAACTGGAAAGAGAAATTTTTTTTAAAGATTTATTTATTTGAAAGACAGTTACAGAGAGAGGTGGAGACAGAGAGAGAGAGAGAGAGAGAGAGAGAGGTCTTCCATCAGCTGGTTCACTCCCCAGATGGCCGCAATGGCCAGAGCTGTGCCAGTCCGAAGCCAGGAGCCAGGAGCTTCTTCCAGGTCTCCTACACGGGTGCAGGGGCCCAAGGACTTGGGTCATCTTCCACTGCTTTCCCAGGCCTAGCAGAGAGTAGGATCGGAAGTGGAGCAGCTGGGGCTCGAATTGGCCCCCATATGGGATGCCGGTGCTTCAGGCCAGGGCATTAACTCGCTGTGCCACAGTGCCAGCCCAAAGAAATGTTTAATAACTATTTCCTGTCTTGGAAGAAGTCTTCTAACTTCAGCTGCGTGGGGCACTCAGAACCTGCCTGGTGGGGATGCCTGGCTGCTTCTGCTCAGGGGTGACAGCGGGTGGAGGGAGCGTGCTACTGCAGCCGGCTCCCTTGGGTGTGGTCTGCGGACCAGCATCCCAAGAGTCATCCTTGGGCCTCAGCCAGGGCTTAGTTGGTGACAAAACCCTGAGGGAGTCGCGGGGACCTGGAGCAGTGGCAATATCTACAGCTAGTGTGGAGAGAGCAGGCTGCGGTTTGTTCCCAGGTTTGTTCCCGGGCCAGGTGCCTTGTGCAGGGAGCTTTCTTGGTGAACTCTCCCCTACCCCAGCCCGGGGCCTCCTGCTGGCGCCAAGCAGCAGTAGGGATAAGTGACCTCTGAGCAGGGCGCCTGCCCAGCCGCCTCCATTCTGTGTCCTGCCTTGGCTGAGGCAGGCTGGGGGTCTGAGCCCGGCTACAAGCAGCCCCGGTGCCAGGAGTGACAGGAAGGCCTGCCCACTTTGCGTCTTCCTCTGCGGGAGACCTCGTCTCTGGGCAAAGCTCTGAGCCCCCCTAGATCTCATGCCCATCCGTGGCCTCCCCAAGTCCAGCGGCTGAGATCCTTCTCCAGTGCAGGTGGGCTGGCGACAGGGGTGGCACGTGTGCTGCCAACCCAGGCCAGGAGTCCCAGCATCCCGAAGGAGCCCCCGCCAAGAATGGCCTCTCAAGGGTCCTTGGCTCAGAGTCACCCTCAGGACAGGAGGGCCCTCCTTGAAGGAGAAGCAGTAGAATTTGAGTGTCCCGGCTGAATGGCTTCTTTCCCATGGGGTTGAAGAGAAGAGAGACAGGGCTGTGTCCCCGGCTCCCGGGGTGGGTACTGGAGACTGTAAACCCATGTGAGGCGGTGACACGGCTGTGGGAAAGCCTGCCAGCTCTGTCCCTCCTTGATTATCAGTCGCAACCTTTGGGGTTGGCTCTGCCTTGCTGGTGTCCTGAGCAAACTCTTGACTTTGCCTTGGGAGGGCTCCATGCCGTGTTTGTGAGCCGTGTGCAGAGTGGCAGAGGTGCTGTGGGGAGGGTGGGCCAGGTACTTTCCAATGCAAGCAGGAACTTGAGGATGAAACGTCCATGAAGGGTATCAGGACTGAGATGTGTTAGCAAAGCGACAGTGCACACTCAACAGGAGTGCAAGCACCCTCAAAATGAGGCTTGGGGCCACCCTTTTATGTCATCTGATGGAGTTTTCCAGGAAAGGGCGGAGCTGGCTGGCCTTTATAGGAAGTCTCAAAAGTGTCATGGTGTCAAGTGCATGATGGGAGTGGGAGTGTCAGCCATGATCATTGTATCATAGTGATGTACCTTTGGCAGCCATGTTGGATGTTTTCGGCAGGCACTGGTTCTGGGTGGCGGCTTTGCTACCAAAGCTATTTCGGGTCGCTGGCCGTGAAGGAGTTTTAGAGGCTCCTGGGGTGGGGGAGGCTGTGGTGATAGATTTCCTCTGATTCTGTTCCTGATCTGACAACCCTGCCCGCTGCTGTACAGAGGATGATAGAGCAGGTCGTGGGGTCCCTGGTCCTCTGGAAAAGTGTGACAGTCTCCAGTGGAGGGTGCACACAGTGTCCCAGTGGGGTGGGGTCTCCAGCAGGGAGTAACAGTGGGACAGGGCGCACCGGCAGAGCACGGTGCCCACAGAACTCACTGGGCTGGGTTTTGCGGGTCCTACCTCTGGGGACATGGCCTGGTAGGCTGGTTGTGTAAGGATCAGCTGCCACCCTTGGACGCCTCAGGTAGCTCCCGCAGCCTGCTCTCTACCCCCAGGAGCCCCAGGGACCTGGAGGCCACACTCGGCTATTAGACTCAGGTTTCAACCTTGCTTTTGAACTTTGACCTAAGTAGTTTCTCCTTAGGATTCTGCACTCCTGGCCCCTGCAAAGGCTGTGACATGGCCCCAGGGGCCTGGGCAGGCATGATAGTGGCCCTTCTTGGTCTGAAAGGAGGCATGTGCTGGGGGAGTGAGCAGGAGGCAGGCCTTCTGGTACGTCCTGACCACGCCCAAGCCCTCTCCTTCCTCTCCGTGGAGGTGTGGCTTCCTCTCCGTGGAGGTGTGGCTTTCCTGGATGACTGTTTGCTTGCTGCTTGTCTGGGCAGGTGGTTTCTGAGCACTGGCATGTGCCACGCTCTGGCCTGCACCAGGGAGGAGGCAGGACCCACGCACCTGCCCCACTCTCCCTGCTGGCTCCTTGACCTGGCTCTCTACCTGCAGCCTGTGGTCTAATGGATGTGTCCCCAAGAGGCCTTCCCAGTCCATGCCGCCCCCTGACCCCTCTCGCTATGTTCTGTGATCCCCTCTGTACTGGTGCCCTCAGTGTGTTGGTGTCTTTCCTCCTACTTGGCTCTTCTTCCTCCGGATTCTCAGCTCCCGAGGGCAGGAATCTCATGTCTTTTGTTCCTTGCTCTCTTTTGACATGTGGAACCATGCAGCACATAGTAGGTACTCGATACTTACGTTTTGAAGGACAGATTGGCCCTCCTCTCCAGGGCTGTGTATTCATCACGAGTTACCCTTAGACTGTAAGGGATGAGTCATGAGGTCATAGATGTGGCGTAAGGAGTCATTGAGAGTGACAGGTGGATCACTGTGGCCTAGAGTCCTGGAAGGCTTCCTGGAGGAGGTGGGCTTGACTAGCAGGTCAATGTTTAACAAGTAGGGTGAAGAAAAGGAGAGAGACTTGGAGCTAATCTGATTTGGGAAGGTCAGAAGAGTCAGCTGGGAAGGCTGGGAAGGTCTGAATCCCAGTGGGCGAGTCCGGTCCTCATCTTGGAGGCCAGGGGCAGCCTGGAGGCCTTGCATCCTGCTGGAGTTGACCTTGCGTGGTTACCCACATTCTCTGCACTCACTGTGCAGGGTCAACCAGCACAGCTGTGTGTAAGGTGAAACCCAAGGCCTCCTTCAGGTCCGCTTCCAAAACCTTCCATCCCCCATGGAGGGACCCCCTGCCATGAGTGTGCGTGAGCTCCGGCTTACGTTGTATGCATGGACCCCTCATCAATGACAGACCTGGAACCACGCTCGCATTGGCTTCTGCCTGGGGGCTCAGACCGTGCGGGTGGTCCTGAGACTCGGTGTTCACAGGTGAGGACAGGAGACGTGTCTAAGCAGAGGACACCGTTTCCAAGCCGCTCGCACCTGTGGCGTCACGGACTGCAGGTGGACGCTGAAGCAGTTGCCAGCTGTCACTTCCACGGTACATTTATCACTGCCGCGCACGCTTTGTTGCCATCGAGTCTGAGCACTGCTGTAGGACGTATTTCTAGAAGTCGTATCGCTCTGTGTCTAGATGAAATTCTTTAGGATGTAGGAGTCAATGCTTTAGGGGGTGCCATCAAGCTACTCTTCAAAGGAAAGTTGCTTGTGTACTTATGTATATGTCTATACATTATATATGTCTGTGTCTATGTCTATACATATGGATATGTATGTCTATACATTGTATATGTCTATGTCTATATGTATGTCTATACATTGTATATGTCTATGTCTATATGTGTGTCTATACATTGGATATGTCTATGTCTATATGTATGTCTATACATTGTATATGTCTATGCCTGTACATATGGATATGTATGTCTATACATTGTATATGTCTATGTCTATACATTGTATATGTCTATGCCTGTACATATGGATATGTATGTCTATGCATTGTATATATCTATGTCTATACATGGTATATGTATGTCTATATGTATGCCTATGTCTGTCCATATGCATGTATATGTATATGTGTGCCTATACATTGTATATTCTATACATTATATATGTATATGTCTATACATATGTCTATATACATAAGTACACAAGCAATTTTCCTTTGAAGAGCAATTTGATGGCATCGCCTGAAGAATTGAATGTTGCCTGATAGTACTTGTTTCCCGAAACCTCACCGACACTGAATACTGTTGTTCTTTTACATGCTTGCCCATAGGAGGGAGCAAAGCTGGCATCTTTGATTTGAATTTCCCCCATTGCTAGTGCAATATTTGCTGTCTTTTTACGTGGGTGTCACCCATTCGAATGCCTTCCATAAATTGGTTGTTAGCATGTTTCCCATTTGTATATTTTTAAACAGATTTTTTTTAATGTATGTTGGGCATTTACCCTTTGTTTTACATATTTGAAGTATTTTCCTTTTTTTTAAATTAAAATAATTTAATTGACTTACGAGGGTGCTTCAAAATGTTCATAGAAAGATAATTTAAAAGATTAGTTTATATTGGTGACAAACATGCAGTTTTTTCTTAATCTGTATTTTTCACGAACATTCTGAACACCACTTGTGATTTCAATTTTTCCCATCAAAATTAAACTTATCTTTATTTATTTATTATTTAAGAGACACAGGGGACAGAGAGAGAGAGAGAGAGAGTCCCATCTGTTTGTTCACTCCCTAAATGCCTTCAGTGACCAGGGCTGGGCCAGGGCCAGAGGCAAGACTGGAACTTAATCAAGGGCTCCCACGTGGATGGCAGGGGCCCAGTTGTTCGAGGCATCATGGCTGCCCCCACGGTGCACTCCTCAGGAAGCAAAGCCAGGCACCCACAACTCTGATGTGGGCTGACGTGGGACTCGAACACTCCAATCAGTGGCTTAGCCATTTATCTGTCAGTTCTGTTGCCCACAAATTTCTGCAGTAGCCGCGTATGCTACTTAGGCACATTTCTGGAGTATAGTACGATCGTCTGGCACATGTGTGCAATGTCCCATGACCAAACGGGGGCAGTTAGCATTCCCATTTCAAACACTGATGCTTCTTCTGTGTTGGGAAACTCCAGGCTGTTCTTTTCTAGTTAGTGTGAAATCTATCATAAATCGCTGTAGACCAGAGTTACGCCCTGTGCTGTAGAACGCTGGAACAAATTCTTCCCATATAACTGTGTTTTCTCTTTAGAGCAAGAGAAGTTATCACCAGAGCCAAGGCTTGGTGAGACGGCTCTGCTGGCGGATTCAGGATGGACAGGGTGGGGTTGGGGGAACCAGGGCTACAGATGTGAGGGCCGTGCAGTAGCTGGACATAAGAGGCTGAGATCTGACCACCCCCATGCATACAGAACACACACCTTGTGCCTCACTGCCCAGGAAGCATCCCTGGTGGGTGGTGCACATGTTTGGAGAAGTCCAGAGGTGGTTGGTGGGGCTCAGGTACCGAGCCTTGCTTTCCTGGCCAGTGTGGGCCTTGGCATCGCACGCTGACTCTGGCTGTAGCTCTTTGTGGTCCAGTCGGAGTGCTGGCGCCTCAGGGCAGCCCTGCTGGGCCGTGCTATGGAGCCTGGAAGCCTCAGGGTCCCGGGACAGGGCTTCTGGGGCCGGTGCTGGGCAGAGCAAGAAGTGGGTTCTGAGCAAAGCTTCCCTTCGTCCGCTTTCTGTAGAGAGAGGGTTACCCTTATGGATTTAAGGTGTCCAGCGTCCTGATGGCCTGCACCCGAGGAACATAAACAGACCCATCAAGATGTTGTTAAAAAGGGCCGCAGCCAGTGCACCTTAAAAACGGCTACATGAGCAGGGCCTTGGGTGGGAGGCTCGCCCCCTCCTGTCCAGAAGACCAGGTCGGCATTCTGGTTTCATGCGTGAAGCTGAGGACTTGCAGTCTTGCCTGAGCTTGCTCCTGCCAGAGTCAGTACCGGTTCGCAGCCACCCATGGTCTCCAGCACCTCTTAGGTCTGAGGTCACTCCTTGGTGTTGAAAGAGTGCCGGGCAGGTGCCTCTGACATACTGCGGGTGACATTTCTGCCCAGACCCCTGCCCTTTCGCCTGTGTGGACACTGCCTGCCCACTCTGCATCTTCTGGGAAGCTCTGGGAAGCTTAGGGGATGTGCACTTGAACCCAGCCTTGGTGTAGGCTGCTGGCAAGGGGGCATGGGCAAAGCCTTGGCTTCTGCCTCCGGGACAGGGGTGGGGCAGGTGGGATGAGTTCCACCTGACAGCCTGTTGTCTTCGGAGGGATGCACTGTGGAGCCAACGCTGAGAGTTATGAGCAGAAACGTACAGGTACCACACGAGGCACTTCATCAATCCTTTGGAGACGCCCACACATCCTGTTTTCCCTCTTCACCACTTAGGCAGCAATTTCTCTTCTTGTTTCTAACAGCTACCTATAGAAAGCACTTGAATGCAGATCATATCCTGATGGTATTTACTTATATAAATATTTGCGTCCTGGAAGCAGTGTTACACACAATGCCTACACGGCAGGCTCAGCAGCAGAATGTTTGAGGTAAGGAAGGCCACCTCCACGGGGCGGAGCTGGTGTTGCACGTCTCTGCAATGAGTCACAGGGGACTGGTAGAGTGGCCTTGAGCTGGCACACCCAGCCCGCTCCTTCCAGGGCACACTGTGGTCATTTTCCAAGGATAAAACCATCTTTTGCCAGTTTCCTCCAGGGTCCCCTGAGCCTCTTCCAGCACTGTGTCAGGTTCCATTGTGTGTCTGCTGTGCACCCAGAAATGTGCTTGGGAGTGGAGGGACCCTCCAGGCACTAATGGTCCATGAAGACAAGTTGATCTCAAGTCGGAAACAGCCAATGCGACGAGGCAGACCAAGGCTAGGGCGGGCAGGTGACTTCGCAGCAGCGTGGGAGTGTTCCTTGATGTGGGTTCATGTCAAACAATCTTAGATATCACACAGTTCCCCTGGAGCCCAAGACCACGGAGAGGCTGTGCCGTTTGCAAAAGCAGGATTTGATGTGTAGGCTGCAGCATGGAGTACTGGGGCAGAGGGAGGAGAACTGTGTACATGTGTGTGCACACGTGTGTGTGCGTGTGTACTCTGTGCACACCTGTGTGTGTGTGCATCTGCGCACGCGCCCACACTTGCCCATGTGTATAGCTTGCCGCTTAGGGTAGTGATGGATGGAAAATTCCCTGCAGATGAGCCCGCAGCTCTGGCTCCTCCTGTCCAGTTCCCTTTTGAGATCAGCTGTCTTCGTCCAGGAGAAGAGACCCTGGAATTTCCTGCCTCTGAGGCAGGTCCCTCTCTTCCTATACGTCCGATGTTACTACAGTAATATGGCATGGGTTTTAACAAATAAATGCTAACTGCCAACTTCCGTGGCTGGACAGCCAGCAATCGGCTTTAGCAAGTGAATAGATGACATATCAAAGAACATGTCGACTAATCCCTTCCCTGTCTGAGAGCGTTTTCCAGATCACAGACAAACACACTGGAGGCGTTTAAAATAGGAGTCCCGGCATGGCCACGAGTGTATTCTGGGGAGCTGCGGGAGCCACGTGCTCCAGGCAGGTGAATATTTTAGGCGATGCTGTGAAGTTGGGGGACGCCCGGGAGCCCTCTCCATGGCTGGCACGGCTGTGGCGGGAACACGTTGGAATGATACGCTGCCTTTATTTATTATTTGCTACCTCTATGACTATCTTTTAATTTTTTTAAACAAATAATTTCGTCGTAAAGCCTCAGACTGATTTTTTTTTTTTGCAAAATAGTTCTAGTGAGCTAATTTATTTTTCAACTTTAAAACATCAGCATTTTATAGATCTGAATTTCACAATGTGAGGATGATTGCTACGTACAATTTGCAAAATTGTGATTAGCCAGCCCTTGCTTTGAGTTAGTTCTCCCTAATTCACAAAGGCTTCCAAGAATAGTCTGCACAAAATTCAGTTTGCAAATTGCAGGGCAGATTTTTAGAGGGCAGTTTAAAGAATGAAGTCCTAAGGGTTTTATCTATATTTATATCTCTTGTTAAACCAAACTCTTATGTAAATGTTACAATCTGTAAATAACTAGCAGGGCTGCCTCCTTAAGGCAAGATTGCATCTCCATTTTTGAGATTTAGCAAAATTATTAAATGGCAGAATTGACGGAGACGCAAGTATATTTGGAACGAGCTAATAAACATTAATCAATATCATCAGCTGTATTTGTGTGACTGTTTGAGAGTTTAAAAGTATGGAGACCTTTCTGTTGGCAGTCGGATTTCTCACAAATTAAAAAGAAATTAGAATTACAAAGGCATTGCCCTTAGTGATGTTTGGGAGATTTAAAACAAATGGAGATGGCTTTGTATCCTCTTACTTTTTACAGCTTTGAATGTTTCAACAAACCTTGCGTGACTGTATATAGTCTGGGTTATTTTTCATTCTTTTGCCATTGGACAGGAAAGAAATTACTGGCTCCCATCCGTGTTAGTGGTGATCCCCAATTCTGACATCGGTTCCTTTCTGAGCATTTTACCAACCTTGTTGAAATGTAGTTTTGGTGTTAGAAGTCGACCTCAAGAAGAAAATGAGATGATTAAAAAAAATAGCATCGACGAAGCCCCAGAAGTGACTTTGCAGTCACTGTGGATGTGGGGATGGGGACTGCAGTAGATTTCTTTTCTTAGGTCTAGATAACTTATAGGAATTTTCCTCGTGCTTAATCTTTGAATTAAGCAGAATTAGTGGATTCTCCTTTTTAAATAGAAGTATCGTGGATGCGTCCTAGTCAGTTTTGGGCTGTTTTTTTTTTTTTTTTTTTTTTTTTTTTTTTTAGGGAACGGTTTTGGTCTTTGTCTAGAAAATCATGGAACGCACTTGCCCTGAACAAATGCCACCTTCTCCTTTCAGGAAGCCGTCCCTCTCCGCTGGTTCCCAGGGGAAAGCACACAGCATCGGGGGAAAGACCCCATGAGGAATGGGAGCTGGGGAGAGCAGAGCGGCAAGGTCTGGGCCTGTGGAGCCCCCTGGCCCAGGGTGGCGGGGACTCTCCAGAGGTGGCCTTGAAGATGGAGTGGTTAGTGTGGAGTGTGCTCAGCGTTCAGGCAATTTGGGGCCCAGGGGGCGTAAAGTGCTCCCCTCCCCACTGGATCCCTCCTGTGAGTCTGGGTTAATTTCCTCCATGGGAAAGCGCTTGGATGGCTCCTTTCCCTGTCCAATGCAGAATCAAGATCTCTGACTCACTCCCGACGTGTGGTTAAAGACAGAGGTACGTCTCCGTTGGTTAATCCTCGTGGGATGTGTTGAGTGGCTGGGGCACCTCTGGTGTTAGGAGCACAGCAAGGGGGTGCAGGCAGCATTGGCCCTGTCCTGTCTGTTTCAGGATATTGACAAATGCCTCCCTGTTTCCTCCCCTTGGAGGACTGTCCTAGCAGGTGCTTGCTCCAGGTCAGGTATGGGCTGAGCCAATCAGCTTGCACCTGCTGTCCCCAGCCCCCTCCACCAGGTGCACAGGGGCTTGGAGGCTCTGCAACCCCCAGTCGTTCTTCGTTCAGGAGCTTGCCTCTGGCTCACCTCCTCTCTGCACTCTAAGGACACTTAGGGTTTGCTCTGCAGCTGGCCTCACCACTGCTTCTGGTGTAAAAGAAATTTTAATCCAGTACCACACATTTAGAGAACAGAGCAAGTGAGCAAGCCAGCCAGAAGAGCACTCTCAAATTCCCACATCTGGGCCAATGTCCTTTTCTTCTACCGTGTGTGTGTGTGTGTGTGTGCTGTAGGTAACTGTAGCCCTTTCCCCAGGACTCATCCAACCTCTATTTTGCTAAGTTCCACGTCGCTTATGCCATCATCTTTATAGCTGCCGTATCTCTTGCATGCCATGCTGTAATATATATCCCTAATCTTTTATCACTGGCATTCTAGTTATTTCTCCTAGTTCTGGAATGTGAAAAAATGGCCACGATGAGCATCCGTGGGTGAGGGCAGACTTTTGCCCCTTATTTCAGGCCCGATACTGGGGGGTGGGGAGGGGGACCTCCTGGGCTCAGGAGACCCCATGCCATTTTCAGTCCTTTCTCAGAGACCTTCTGGGCAGAGGCCCAGACATCACACACTTGTTGTCGGGGGTCCCTTAAACTCTGGCCCTTGGCCAAGCCCATAGGAAGTACAGTCGGTCTTCAGTGGAACAGCCTTTGTCCTTTTTCCCTTTTTATTCCCTCCCTGTCAGTGCTTTGTGGGTGAGACAGGGCTCTGGGTTAAAGTTCTGGACCCTTCTGTTTTCTTACACCCTCTACACACAGCCCTTCCCTCCAGCCAGGACCCTCCCTCTCATCCCCAAGTGCTGGAAGACCTGTCGGTCAAGGTGGGAAGGTGGCGGGCTCATGGGTGGCTTCAGGCTTGGGGTCCGGATGTATGGAGACTCCTCTGCTTTGGGTCTTCCCCCAGGTGAGCAATCCTCTTCTTGGCTCAACCCTGACAGCACCAAAACATGGCTTCTCCCTGCAACCCACCTAGTCCCTCAGCCCTTCCTCTCCCCTTCCCTCTGTCTCCCTGACAGACCCCTCCTCCTCAAGCACTTAACCATGGTCCAGCAACATCTCCCACCTCCCGTTTGCATCCTGGATCTTTCTCGGGTTGCTAATTCACCCACAATCAATAATTTTATTCTTTTAAAGAAATTACAGAGTATTTCTAAGTGTGTGCAGGGAGAGAGCAAAAGCACAGTGTGTGTCGTTTTAGATTTGATGTGTTCTGGATTTAGAAGTGCTGAATAATTCATTCCTGTTTAAAAAATAAACATATTATCCCTATCCGAATTTCACTGGGGGGCTTTGTAACGAGTTGGCCCCGGGGTTGCAGGGTCCTTGGGTTGGGCCACCCATGGAAGGACACAGGTGCTGTCTGGGTGAAGCTGCCCTCCTCTCTGTGGTTGGATGGCGAGATGGCCTTGGCTGTGCTTGGGGGGCGAGTATTGATGGTTCTTGGTGCTGTCATCCTCCCTTTGAGAGTTCCTCTCCCCCTACTAATGCTGAGTCCTCAACCCATCCATCCTGCCACGCACAGTTCCACCTCCTTCTCCCTCCCTCCCTCTCTCTGTCCATCCATCTGTGTCTGCCCCTCTGTCTACCTGCCCATTTCTGTTTCCTGCTGTCTCCTCCCCATCCATCTGTTCATCTCTTCCCCCCCTTATTTACTCATCCAGTCAATCATCACCCCATCTCCCCAGCCACCCACGGGTCCACTGTGATTTGGGTATCTTCACAGTGGACATTTCTGAAGGCCCATGGTGCCTTCCTTGGTATCATGGACAATGATATAATGTGGCCATTTCCTGTTCACTGCATTCCTCCCTCACCCCCCTACCCTGTGAAGTCAAAGGCTCTTTTTCCATAGGACCTCCCTCTCTGCTCCCAGTCCTTCCTGAAGCCTGATGGGTTGGGTCACCCTAAGGTGTCAGTGCCGGACAATTCGGTAGTTGTCCATGGGGAAAGAGGCCCAGGGAGAGAAACCTGTCTGAGTGTTTTTGCTCCAGATTCATCCACGTGGTTACCGCCTCCTGGAGGTACTTGCTCTGGCGCCAGGGTTTGTATCTGCCTGAGTCCCAGGAAATAGCAGCAGACATGGGGAAAGAGGGGTCTTGATGGGGATGAGGTTGGAGTGCACACACATCCGGGGCTCTGGCAGCAGCAGGACAGAAGGTGGCTCTGGTTGGAGGTCGTTGGGCTGTGGCTCCCACCCTGGCCATTGAGGCCAGTGCTGCCTCTCAGCCTGGACACCTGAGCTGGGTATCGAATCTGGGAGGAGAGGCAGCCATGCACAGCCCATGCTACTGAGCTTCAAGTCTGTCAGTCTACACTGAGCTGCTACTAACAGGCTGCGAGGCTCCTCTGAACCTGGTCCTTCATCTACAAAATGGAAAGTGGATTTGACTTTCTGTTTTGTCAGTGTCCAGGGCCTGCAGGGGGCTGTGGTAGGAATCTGTGTGTATGGGCACCATGGAAGGGGAGGATGGTGGAGGGGTATTAGGAGGTTCAGCTTGGCCCTCTTGGGTTGTGCAGGCTCCTCTGAGGCTCCAATCGAAGGCTTCTACCTTTGGAGTGTCACTCATCCTGTCACTCTCTTCCTGCCCTGGCTCACCACACTGGTTGGTTGGGAGTTGGTGGGCACAGAATCTTAGATTCTCCAAGTCTGACAGTGCTGTGTTGTCCACTCCTGTGGCCCCGTGGCTGGGGTGGAAGTGTGGCTCTGGCACCAAATCTTGGCAGAGAATCAACCACATGCTGCTGGTGAACAGCTTCCAGATGTGCCCAGCGTGGAGCCAGCTGAGCCTCAGTGGTGGGTGTTGGGCTGTCCGGCTTTGTCCTGCCATGTGGCCGCTGGTGTCACCTCTCTCTCTCTCAGACCTCACATCCCTGACCAGGTAGCGAGGGGCCAGCCTCTCTCTCGGCTGGGATTCCACCAGGCATCGGGGGAGCCCACTCCCACGTCTGCAAGCTACATACCACCTAGCTCGTCTCCTCCTCGCTAAATCACAAACAGAAATTGAACTCGGGGTCACGCATGAAGTCATGAGTGTAAGTTTATTTTTTACATGTGGAGTGTTCTTTATTTACAGTCGAAATCCCCTGAAGATTAAACTTTAAAAAGATTTAATAGTGCCGGGGTCACATGGTAACCTCTTACCATGCTCCGGGCAAGCAGGCAGAGCTCAAAAACGCAAGCTCTTTGAAGAGCCTTGGAGAGGAGGCCTGGCCCCATTGCAGGCACATGTTCCCGCCGGCCGGGGCCAGCCAGGGCTTGGCACTGCTCTGCCAAGGCCAAGGGAGGAGTTTTGGTGGGGGAGGGGTGCAGATCCCCTTGTGAGGCTTCCAGGGGGAGGTCTGTTGGCTGGAGCCACGCAGGGTGTGAAGAGCGAAGGCAAGAGGATGCCCAGCTGGGGCTGGGAATGGAGGCCAGAGCTCCGCTTCTGCTCCTCATGGTGAAGCAAGCCCGCTGCAGTCAGCCAGACGTGTGCCTTTGGCTTTTTCTTGGGAATCCTCTTGACATTGGTCCCTGACGGCTTCTGAGAGAGGGGCCCCAGGTTGGCGATTGCTGCCCGGGGCACCCGCCACAGATGTGCACAAAGCAGCTCCCACAGGTTCCTAGAACCATGCAATCCAAGGCTCACTTTATTCTGATGCAAGGAATGCTGAGACCCTTACACCTAGGTGGTCTTCAGAGGGTTCACGGAAAATGTGGATTACAAAAAAAAAAGATGCAGAGATTTCAGAATTTTTTGTACCAAAATAACCTTATTTTTCAATTACTCCCCCACCCCAAACCTCATGAAATACCCTTGGCTCTCCATGTATGAAGACTCCCCAGAAAACACACTGTTTTTCAACTGCAATTTTTAAAGACTTCTCCTTCGGCAGATGTAGCCCCCTGTTGGCTGACAGCTTTTGCTAAGGGACATGTTACTGTTGAAATGAATGCAGGAGGAGCTTGTGCCTCTCTGGCATTGGGCATAGAACTCAAGCTCAGGGCTGGTGCTGTGGCACAGCGGGCTAATCTGCTGCCTGCAGTGCCGGCATCCCATATGGGTGCCAGTTCAAGTCCTGGCTGCTCCACTTCTGATCCAGCTCCCTGCTGATGCACCTGGGAAAGCAGCAGAAGATGGTGCAAGTGTTTGGGCCCCTGCACTCATGTGGGATATCCGGATGAAGCTTTTGGCTTTGGCTTAGCCCAGTCCCTGCCATTGCAGCCATTTAGGGAGTGAATCAGTGGATGGAAGCGCTTTTCTCTCTCTCTCTCTCTCTCTCTCTCTCTCTCTCTCTCTCTCTCTTTCCCTCTCTCTGCCATTCAAATAAATAAAATAAATCTTTTAAAAAAGCAAACACAAGTCAGGCCCTGAGGACCAACACTGAACTGCGAATGACCATTGCCCACAGCTATGTCTGAGCCCTGCCCTGGCCAGTGGGGTCCATCCCATCCCAACTTCCTCTGGCTCTTTTCAGTGAGCTGTTATTTTATGAGCAAAGTGGGGTGTTTTCTAGGCCTGCATTTGATTTTCACTTATAATTATCTCCACATAAGACTTCAATTTTGGATTTTGAATTGGAGACACATGAAGCCGGCTATGCATGTTAAAAGATCAGTGACAAAAATCACATGACATTTGCATGCGGTAATTGTTCCCCTGGTCCCCCTCAGCAGGCTTTGCTGGGAAATTCTGGAAAACCTGCAAGAAGCAGTCACACACCCTTGGTCCGGCAGCGGCCGTTTGGGGCTGGTTTTTTTTTTTTTTTTTTTTTTTTTGTGCACACATCCAGCTGCTCTAGGGGAAGCTGGTTTTCAGCCCTCCTAGACCACACTCCTGTGTCTCCCCTCCAGGCCTGTGGCATGAGCCTTGAGCTTTGTATCCGGGCCACGCAGGTGTCCTCTGAGTAGTGGAAGTAGGGATCTTGTTGACACTCAAGGTTGGGGGACAGGTTTGTAGCACCCACTCAAGGGCACAGCTTTAGCCATAAACTTGGACTCGAGTGACCAGTCGTGTGAGTGGGCAGGGGTGGCCCAGGCTCCAGGGACAGGTGAGACTCCTCTGGGCCTGATTCTACTGGTGTCATATGAGAGAGGAACTTATTTGGTGGGGTTGCTGGAATGCAAATCTTCTATGCACAGTTACTATGACAAGCATTGCTCAACCATGGGCTTGTCAGTGAACATATAGGTGCCTTCTGGGTGTCCGGGTCTGCAGAGCCCACTGGAGGAGTGGGCTGAGAGCTGGCTGAGCCTCCAGGGGCTGCACCTGGCTATGGTTGCTGGGGGTGCCCCTGATTCCTGGTGAGGCTCTCCAGTCCAAGTCACAGTCCAGCTGCCATGTTCCTCCCGTGCTGCAAGGAGGCTTCTGTGCAACCTGCGGGCGCCCTGCGCTGCCCTTGAACTGCACTCAGAACTCGAGGGGAGTCCTGTGCAATGGCCAGAGGGGAGGTCTTGGCCCTTGATCGTCACTTACTCAGTAAGTGGTGATGCATGGTTCCGGCTGTCTACGTGGCCTCCACTGATCGCCCAAGTTCCGTTGGCGGCGTTTTGTAATGCAGATAGTTATCTGTACCACACATGTGCTGTGGAAATGCAGGTCTGAGCTGGCGATTCCGCACTGCGGGAGGGGCATGTCTGCTGGACGCCATAGGCATGCGCCTGAGGGCACAACTCAGCTTTTCTTGGGAAAAATCGGTGCTTGTTCCCGGACGTGAATGGTGGCTCCTCCGGAATCTCCCACTGCCCCAGAAGCCAGCATCACCAGGTGTTTGGCAAACTTTGGGTCTGGTTGGGTGGCCTTTAAACATTAGAGGCTATCAATTCAAGGGTACTTAGGAATACTGGCTGCTGTAGTTTTGTCCTGAACCATCCCCTCTATGCCACAACAGAATTCCGGGGCATTACCAAAGTGGAGAACTGAGACTAAGGAGCGAAGAGAGCTATGCACTCAGACCAAGAGAGCTCTTTGGGGGTCTTACTAAAATGAATCTTACTTAAGGGCTGTTTTTTCAAGAAGGCCAGCGGCTTTGCTTGGGAGGCACCTTAGCCATCAGAAGGGCAGGTTCAAGGTCCCTTGCAACAGGCAAACACCTGTCCTGGGCCCCCTTGGGGAGCCAGAGCCACACAACTGCAGGCGAGCAGCACAGAGCCTCGTTGGGCAGGGTCCGGCAGGACAGGAGCAGTTGGGGCCTATGTTTGCTTGGTGGGAAGGTGGCCCTGCTTAGTGAGAACAGATCCTTTGCCCAGAGAACACACATAATCCTAGGCCAACTTTGCCCTTTGAGTAAGAACAAGCTTCTTTGGGTTTTGGAGGTGGGGAGCGGGAGGTAGGAAGACATCTGTTTCAAGCCTGTTCAACTGAATATCCGCCTGGGGAAGGAGGCTCAAAGTGAGGAATGTTATTGGAGTTCTGTTTCGCACAGAATATGGGGGCCTACGGACACGAGGGAGCCTCGAGAAGTTGATGGGAAATTAGAATTGGTGGTTTATTTTGGGTGCAGAACATTTGAGAAATCCATGCATAGTTTTTTTTTGAAGACGCATTTGTCACGAACTTTCTAAAAACCCACTGGACCATGAGATACCCACAAAAGTGGTGATGAAACTGACTTTTAGAGGGCCCCTCACTTAGGAGCCTCGGAAGCAGCTGTTGGAGCTTTTGGACAGGGCTTGGGAAGCCCAGGGAGGGTGCAGACCAAAGTCTCGGGCTCCTTCCCCCTGTTCATCAGCTGCACTGCTTGGCTCTGCTCTGCGTTCTTAGGGTCATGTCAATATTTCCATTAAAACACACATTTTTTATGGAGATTTATTACGAGGACAGGATATTTTGCTCTGGGGCATAACTTAGCTTACCGGATCTACACTGGGGAGAGATACTTTCTCCACCAAATTTCTGAAGGAAAATCAAAATTGATTTGGGTGTTATTGAACTGTGCTGCTTGATTTTCAAAAAATATTGATTCAGCAGAATAGACTAAAATATTGTAAAATAATGTGTTTCTGGTGATTTTATGTTTTATAATAAGTTGACTTAAATGAGACACGGTGAAAAGACTGGCCATCGTGCCTGGTAAGCCATAGGCATTCAGTAAATACTACTTGGGTTTCTGAGACCACTCCCTCCACCAGCAGCAGCAGCAGCAGCACCGGAAGCTTCATTGCTGAGTTTTTTGTGCTGGGTAAACACTGAGTGGCACTTGTACACTGCGTGTCTTACTCATCCCAATTCCAGGAGGCTCTGGGTGGCCACATATCAAATATTAATTGCACTAAGCCGATCAAGTGCAAATTTGTGGCCAATAACATGATATTAAAATAAATTTAGTAGTGTAAGCATGTTGGACAAAAAGTGACAGAACCGGGGTGGAAACCTACTCTTTTTTTTTTTTCACCTGCTGTCATTAAAAAAATTTTTTTGGGGTGCCAGCGCCGTGGCTCACTTGGTTAATCCTTTGCCTGCGGCGCCGGCATCCCATATCGGCACCAGCTTCTATTCCCGGTTGCTCCTCTTCCAGTCCAGCTCTCTGCTGTGACCTGGGAGTGCGGTGGAGAATGGCCCAAGTGCTTGGGCCCTGCACCCGCATGGGAGACCAGGAGGAAGCACCTGGCTCCTGGCTTCGGATCTGTGCAGCGCTCCGGCTGTAGTGGCCATTTGGGGAATGAACCAAAAGAAGGAACATCTTTCTCTCTGTCTCTCTCTCTCATTGTCTAACTCTACCTGTCTAATAAAAAAAATTTTTTAATAACATGAACTACTTGTACATGTTTATGGGATACAGTGAATTATTTCAACACAGAGAGCATACATTGATGAAATCAGACAAGTAATCTTCTCTTTTCCTTACAGTTTGGTTGAGAGCCTCCTTGCGGCAGGCGCCATGGCTTAACAGGCTAATCCTCCGCCTTGCGGAGCTGGCACACCAGGTTCTAGTCCCGGTTGGGGCGCCGGATTCTATCCTGGTTGCCCCTCTTCCAGGCCAGCTCTCTGCTATGGCCCGGGAAGGCAGTGGAGGATGGCCCAAGTCCTTGGGCCCTGCACCCGCATGGGAGACCAGGAGAAGCACCTGGCTCCTGGCTTTGGATCAGTGCGCCGGCTGCAGCGGCCATTGGAGGGTGAACCAATGGCAAAAAGGAAGACCTTTCTCTCTGTCTCTCTCTCGCACTATCCACTCTGCCTGTCAAAAAAAAAAAAAAAAAAAAAAAAAAAAAGAGAGAGAGAGCCTCCTTGCCCGCTCTGTTCCACTTTTCATGCAGTGTAAAAGCCATGGTTGAGAACTGTGGCCACGGCACCGTGCTGCGGAGCACCAGGCCTCATTCTTTCTCTCTGACCATTGATGTCTGTTGTCCCACTTTCCTCTCCTGTCTTCCCAGCCTCTCCTCTGCACTACTCTAAGATCAGATCACCTTCCAAAGCAGTCCACATAGGAGAGTGGACTTACAGTTCTGTCTGTCAGTGTCTGGCTTCTTCCTCTTGGCCTAATGGCCTCCACTTGCATCCATTTTGCTGTAGGATTTCATTCTGTTCTTTTTTTATGGCTAAATAATAGCCCGCTGTGCATATACACCAGGTTTCCTTTATCCATCCTTCCATGGCCACCTAGATTCCTTCCCCATCTTGGCTGCTGGGAACAGTGCCTCCGTGGGCATGGGAGGGCAGTCTCTCTTTGCCCGGCTGAGGAAATCCACTCTTGTTTCTTGCCTTTAATCTGAGAGACAGAGACAGAGTGAGTTCCCTTCCACTGGTTCATTCTCCAAATGGCTTGGAACAGGAGCTGGGGTCCAAAACAGGGAACTGGGAATTCATTCCAGGTCTCTCCCGTGGGTGGCAGAGACCCAAGCACTTGAGCCATCACTGCTGCCTCCTAGGCATACGCATTGGCAGGAAGCTGGAGTCAGGAGCCAGAGCCAGGCACTCTGATATGGGCTGGGGTCCTCTTAGCTACTACACCAAATGCCCACCCCAAGGACATGCACTTGAGTGGTCACTTGCTCGCACCCTGGGTTTTGTGGGAAAAAGCTGGTTGGGGGTCAGGTTAGGTCTGCAACTGTGAGAACATGACTTGGTGGTTTTTGGGGCTCGAAGGACCCTTTGGTGCTGGAATTGGAAGGCCTTGTTCAAAGCCTTGCTTTGCCACTGGAGGCCATTAGCCAAGTTTGACTGCCACTCTAGGCTCCTGTTTCGAGGAGGTTAACTGTGGGACCCTTCCACTCTGGCCTCTAGGCTTTCTGGGACTTTGAGGAGACATCAGTGGTTGCCTGGCTTCGCCGAGCCCCACCTGCTGTCAGGAGACGACTTGTAGGTTCAGAAAGGGACAGAAGAGGTGGCCATGTAACTCCCAGCAGCCCTGAGAGCTCCCTGCTGGGGAGGAGTTGACTTGAGGATCACCCAGAAGGCCTTGCTTGAGCCAGGAAGAGATCAGAGCCTTGATTCTCAAAACATTCGCGCCCTGGCTTGCTTGCTCATGCAAGTGCGTTTTAGGAATTAGGGCAAGAGGCCTACGGTTCCAGCAATGGTGTCAGTGACACCAGCCAACGAGGGAGTACTGCTCATCTTTAGGACGGATTCCTGAATGCCGCAAATCTTAGACTTCTTCTACCCCTATTACAGCAAGGCAGGCTTCCAGTCCGATTTGTTCGGAAAGCGGCTTGAGCATGACCACTGGAAGGAAGTCATTCGTGTCCCGCATGCTGGCACTGCTGTTGCCTGAAGTAGGTTTGCACCCTGAGTGTCTGCAGGGCCGTGGCTGGCGGCAATGGCCAAGAGTTCCTCCACTTGAACCTCGCCCAGCCTTTCACAGCGACCAACGCCTGTGCTGCCGCTCGCACCCAGGCCAGGTTCTTCCCCGCTGTCTTTTCTTCTGATTCCATCTTTCTGGCGCCCATACTAGCACATCACCGATTCCTTGGCTGTGGATCTTGCTGCCTCCTCTGAGCCCCTCCATGCCTTCTTTGCCCACCCCTTCTCCCCAGAGTGGACATCATAGCCCATCTCTCTAACCCCTCCCTGGCCTCCCTTTTCAGCTCATTGTATCTTTCTCCTCCAGCATGTGCACCTGTCCACAGCCCGGCCTGGGGTGAACTCAGGCGTGTGCTCTCCTCCTTTCTGGGCCAGGTCCCTGCATCTCTGTTTTGTAGAAGGAGACAATCACACAGTGGGACAGTGGGGCTGATGGCTTCCCTTGGGCCTAGGACCACAGACCTCACGTGGGCACTGTGTTTCTGGGCCTTGCTGTCCAAAGCAGCCACACTGCCCTTTCTGCTCTTTTGCTGCACCCGGAGCTGCTGCCTTTCTCTCCATTAAGAAGTACACGGCCCTGGGCTCTCCCGGGTCCTCCATCCACCCACTCACCAACGCTCTGTCCCTTGTCTGCTCTGCTCTGGTCCTCTCAGAGGCAGTCACCGGCTGGACGGTTCTCTCCTCCCCGGAGATGTGGTTCCCTGGGCACGCACACAGGTGCCTGCGCTCCTGCCTGTGCCCTCCTGCCCCTTAGCCAGCACTTCACATCCCACGCCCCTTTCTTCTCCTGTTCCACCTCCCTACGTACGCCAGCTGGTGATCGCTCATCCTGCTTGCTTTACGGCACTGTGTCATCATCTGTAATTATCTCGATTATTTATCTATTTATTGTCTTCATCATTCGCACACGTTTGAATCCCACGAAGGAAAGGGCCGAGTTCGCCCTGCTGCTGGCCACGTGTCGGCGTGCAGTGGGACTCCTGATCGGTGTGAAGCAGTCTGTGGATGTTGTTGACAGAGAGTGTGCTTCTGTGATCTGTGGGGCCCCGGGCAGGGAGGCCACCTCTCCTACAGCCTCAGCCCCATCTCTGAAGGACTATGGGTCCTGGAATCAGAGAAACCTGGGGACCCCAGTGGAGCCGCTCCCTGGCTCTGTACCCTCTCTCCCTCTCAGGGAAGCATCACGTGTGTTCTGTCATTAAGGGGAACCGGGTGGAGGCCTTGTGTCCACATTGGACGTCCAGGCGTCCAGGCAGGGTCTGGCCTCTGAGATCCATACAGCTATGGGGCCTCTGGTGCCAAGGTCCCTCCTCTGCCTCTCTGCCTGGTGCTGTCCTGTCTGGAGCTTCCTGAACGTCTTCACTGCTACACCTGTCTGCTTGATTTCCAGGGCGAGGTCCATGGTCTCCTTCCCGCCGCTTGTCCATCAGCAGTTCCCATCCGGTCTGGCCTACCTGAGAAAGGTAGCCCACGGCTGCGCCCCGGGAACCCCCATCCGCAGACAGACCACCCCACAAATTAGTGGCCGTGTCTGTGTTGACACATCCACTCTCACCCTAATGATGTGTTTATTTAACTGATGACGGCCGTCCTCATTAGGGACTCATTGTGGAGCCTGGAATAGTGATTATTTTTGCTGATATTCCTTTTCTGCGAAGATGATTTTTTAAAACATCGCTCTTTCGGTGTGCTATGAATCCTTAATGAGGATAGTTAAATTTAAAAGAGACCCCCAAACCTCCCTTCAGGTTGAAACTGGAAGCGTGTGCACAAGCAAGCTGCTCATTTGCTGATTATTGATGGACTGGGTGGGGACAGACCCACAACGTCCCACACAGCGAGAGCGCCCCGCGCCTGAGCATGGTGGCATCTGGGAAAAGCGGCTTGGCCAATGCAAAGTGAGTGCTTGGGGTTCTGGAACATTCTCTGACCTTTTGGTAGAAAGGGCCATGGTTCTGACCATTTGTAAATTGGTAGTGGCCTCCGACCTGGACCTGAAGCCGTGTGATCCTTGGGGATGGGTGGAGAACCATGTTTGTGAGAGCTTCTTAGTTGGATTCGCAGAAAACTGGTTAAGGAACTGACCAACTCCCGAATCCTATTGGAATCAAACCCGTTTCCGTATAGCCTCTCAGTATTCACTCCCCACTTCCCAGGCAAAGACAGGAAGACCCCAGGAAGGTAGGACATGGTTCAGACAGGCAAGACAAACATTTCCTACCCATCATGGCGGGGCCCCCTTCTCCTCTGAGCCTCTATCTTCTCCTCTGTAGAATGGGTCTGTGAATGCTTGCCTGGCCCCTGTATGTGAATGTGTTTGAAGAGGAACGGATCTGTAAGTGCTGTGGGAACCATCGCACAGTGGCTGGATCGTACGATGCTGTTCATAACAGTCGCCATGGCCTCTGCCTGACCATCGGCCCTCAGAGGTCCCCACACAGCATCTGGGGCTGGGGTCGGGCAGAAGTGGACCCAGGGAAGCCGAGACGGGAGCGGTATGGCCAGAGCAAGAGGATCCGGCGCCAGGCAGGAAGCAGCTGGACCGAGGACCTGGTTATTGGCTCCAAGTCTGCTGTGTCTTTGCTCTGTGACCTTGGGGAGGTCACTTCACCTCTTACAGCGTCCTTAGCCTTACCCCTGCCACAGGGCTGTCGGGGCCTCACCTCTCAAATCCCCGGCACAGGCGCTGTGCTGCCGCCGCCAGTGCCGCCTCCCCCAGCTGGGCACCCGTCCCAGCCTGCTGCCTCTCCCGTGGTGGCCTGTGTGCGTCTGGGGCCTGGCCACGCCCGACCCTCTTGTCAGCAGAGCATGCCAGGGTTCCACGAGTGCTGGCTGCTGCTGCTGCGGGTGTCCGGTCACCTGGGCGGCCCCGGCGGCTGGCCCCCTTCCCAGAGCTCGGCGCGCCTCCTCCTCCTCCTCCTCCCGGCCTTCGCGGCTCCTGCTTTCTAGGGCTGTCCAAGCTCGTCTCAGCCAACGTGTGTACAGAGCTGCCCGCAGAGCTCCCAGATCTGCCCGGGGACAGAATCCTGGCTGGAGCGGCCGCAGATCGGGGCTTGTGAAATATTTCTCCGTGCTCACTGGCCACTGGGTTTCGGGCATGGGCTTATTCTGCCCCCCGCCCCAGGTCCTACCTCTGGTCCCTTTCAGCTGCTGCTACCCAGACACCAACACTGGGCCTACCAGAAAGCCTTTATAATTGTGGGGGCAGGGCAGAGCCCAGTGAGCTGTGGCAGGAGCTGGCCGAGCCTGGGACGTCCCCACTGAACACAGCTCTCCTAAATAAAGGCATAGGAGATCCGGAGAGGGAGCCGGGAGTGGATGAGGGAGGAGGTGATCCTGCTGAGAGCCCCGTGGCAGCCCCCACCTGCTGAGCTCAGACTGTGTGTCCCGTGCACACGTGTGAGGCCCTCACTGACCTGGGGGCACTCAGAGTGCAGCTGGGAAGACCCACTGCATGTGTTTGTCACCTGTCCATCCTGGAGGGCAAGGCCCACGTCCGATCGTTCTTGTTGGTTCTCGGGCACGTGGCACACCAGAGGTACTCAGCAAGTGCTGGCTGAATGCAGGGGACACCTCATGTGCTGTGCTTATGGTACTTGAAGGGGCAGGAAGGGAGAGAACAGGATGGAACCCCACACCTTGCCAGAGGGGCCGCGTAGGTGCTTAGGGTAGATTGTGGGGCTGGTGGAGGTCCCTGCAGGCCGGAGCTGTCGAAAGCCTCTTAGGGGAGACTCTGCTTGGGCGGATCTTTGAATCGGGGCTGGTGCTTGGAGGCGGGGAGGAGGGAGAAGGGCAGAGTGGGAGGGGCAGAGGTGTGCAGGGCTGGCCGCAGAGGGTGTGTCTGGGAGCCGGAGCCAGGGGGTGCGCCTGGGAAGCCCTGGAGACCGTCTCGCAGAGGTCGGCAGAGGCCAGCATGCATGGGCCCACGCTGGAGAGTTCAGCTGTGACCCCTGCTGTTATTTTAAGGTGGTGGCTTTTCCATATTTAATTATGAATGAAATTGCATTTGAGGATGGCAGCTGATGATGGCGTGTGGTTATGCTGTGTGGGCTGCTTTCAAAATAGCTCGCCCCAAACTTCATTAGTGATTAGTTCGAGGAAAGCGCCACCCGACCCACCCATATTCTGCGTGGCTTCTGTGTCCGAGCTGCACTGTCCCAGAGCGGCAGCTGGAGGCCCCCTGCTCTGTCCCTGGCCACATGGGCTCCTTCCACCCACTCTTGTTCCTGGGGCTCCATCCCCTAGAACCGCAGCATTTCTTACAGTGGTTCGATCGCTGCTCGTTGACCCTTGTCCTGTGCTGCTCTGGTTGGTCCTCTCGCCTACTCCTCCTCTTTGGGCCGTTTTGAGAGGAGCTGGATGCACAGCCCCTCCCTGCCCATTGCTGCTGGGCCCGCAGAGCGGGGTTGCTGTGCCGAGTGGCTGGCGCCCCCCCCCCCCCCCCCCCCCCAGTCTCCTGCCTTCTCCTGAATGTGGGCAGTGTTTGTGGCAGCCTCCGCCCCATCTGCCTCTGCGGGAGCTGTGGCTGTCGGCCGGGCCTCCCCTCCAGCCAGGGCTTTCCTGGCCACCCTCCTGTCACTGGACTTAGGCTAAAACCTCGTTATCATTGAGATTAGCTGTGGTGAGAAGCACGCACACAGCGCTCTCCTAGGTGTGACACACTGGGGCCAATCCTGTTTCCTCCTCCAAGAGCCTGCTCCTGACATTGGCCAAGAGTCAGCCCCCAGCCCCCGGCGGGCCCTGCATCCAGCCCTTCCCCCCAGCTCCCTCCCATGGGGCAGAGATCTGACTGGTCAACGAGCCTGCTTGGGTTTGCTTTGGGTCTGCTTCTGCTGTGCAACCTTTCGGACATCACTTGCTCTCTCTGAGCTTCAGTTTCCTGGTATCTGTATATAGCAGGGATAAAGTGAGTAAAAATAGAAATTAAATACAATATTGCAGGGAGGGACCAGAAAGAACAGGCACCGGGCTGAGCGCCCAGCAAGAGCTGAGTGAGCGTTAGCTGCGCTCCGGTCCCAATGATGATGCTGACAGCGATGATGATGGTGATGATGATGGTGATGATGATGATGATGTTGGTGATGGCCCAGGCTAAGAGAATGCAGCCACACAGTCTGGGATTCAATCCCAGCGCTAACACTTCCTGGTTATTTAACCTTGGGCAAACGACTTGATTTTCTTTTGCTCCAGTTTCCTTATAACTGTTTGAGGGCAGTGCTAACAGCATCTGGCAGGGCGGTAGTAAAGATCTGAACTTGGAGCACACGTAGGGGAGACCGACACGGAGTCCCCATTGGACGGACGTGCTGGCCAGTGCGGATTCATCCCTACAGCTTACGACTGTGACTGTGGCATTACTGTCTCAGTAGCTGTGCCATCGGTGGCAAGTTAGCTACCTCTTCGAGCCTCAATTTCCCTGCAGCGGCAGAGAGCCCGTGGCAGCGGGTTGTCCCCCTGCCAGCCGCGCCCTCCGCGCCGCCTCCCCCAGCCCCCAGGCTGTGACGTTCCGTAGCTAAGTAACCCTGGCTCGCGTGTGGCTTTTGACGGTGGCACTCGCAGGAGAGCCGCGTGTGCCGCCTCCTCCTTTGGGTGACAGCTGTTTGCAGGCAGATGCCTGGAACAGTGAAAAAAGGGGAGAGTGTCCCACATTTAAATTTGGAATCTGCTTGGAGCCAAGCCAGGCTGCTGTGAGCCCTCGGGGGCCCCCGGGCCGGCTGCTCTCTGGGTGACGGTTGCTCTGGTCACGAGGGTGTCAGCCACGTGGCTGGGTCCTCGAAGCCTTGACTACAATGGGAATCCCACAAGGGCTTGAGGGGGCTGCGGGACAGCTATTGTCCATCTGAGGAGTGTCTGGCTCATCTGGGTGAGGAGCGGGTGTGAAACACGCGTGGGGATTGTGTACACAAGGGAGGGCGAGCTGGAACAGGGGCGCATTGGTGCCCTCTGGTCTCAGGTGCAGCCTTCTCGTCCGAGGCAGGGACCTGCTCTCGGGGCCGCTGGCCTTCCTGGGAGTGAGGGAGGGTCCCTGGGCCAGGGCTGGGTCTCTTTGATGGACACCGCCACTCCAGGCTGCTCCATGTTGGTAGTGTCCCGGAGGGTGACGGGAGGATGGCCGAAGCTCTGAGATGCAGAGGGAGCTGGCAAGGCTGGTGGCTGCTGCAAGTCGCACAGTGGACTTCTCTGCTGTCTGTCACCCCTAAACGTCCCCCCTCTTCCCTGGATGCTGTGCCTGCTTCCCACCTAGGGTTGTCCCACCGGGGAGCGGGGCAGTTCATGGAAGGGAAGCTTCTGTGGGCTTCCTTGTCTGACAGAGGGCAGGTGGAGTCCCCGCTCCTCCTACCCTGGCCCTGGCAGCCTGTCCCCCCACCCCACCCCAGCCTGGCCCAGCCCCAGCGGAGAGGGAACAGGACGGAAGTTGGTCCAGCCTGGCCTCCCGGGGCTGACTTGGAGAGGCTCCTTCTCGCTGAGCGTCTCCTGGGGAAGGCAGAGATTTCCCAGCCCCTAATGGCTGGGTCTCTGGGGGAACAGAGGCCGTGGAACCTACCCAGGAGGCCCGAATCTAGTGGTCCCATTCTTCCAAAGTGGCCTCAGGGGGGCTGGATGAGCAGAGTTGGAACAGCCCTTCGGACACGTCCCAGACAGTCAATCAGGTCTCGGACGGGGAGGTCCAGTGGGGCCCAGCCCTGCTCCCTTGACTCCCAGTGCAGTGCCCCCTGGGCAGCAGTGTGCCCTGGGCACAGGGGCTGGGGGACACCCCCATTCTCGCCCTCCTTTGGGACTTGCCCAAAGGCAAACCTTGCAGGGCACAGGGCGGGGCCAGTTTTCTTCCTGCACCTCTGAGGAGTCCGCCCCTGCTCAGGTGCCGTCGCAGTGGAGTCCCCGGCTGCTCATCATCTCACACCTCGGTGCCTTTTCTGGGGATGCAATTTGCTGTCTATTTTTAACTTGTACAGAGAGGGCCGGAAAGGAAACCCAGGGAGGAAGAAGTGGGAGTGCGTTGAGGTTGCAGGTCCACCAGCAAAAGGGTTGTCCTGAGTGACATCTCGTCGCCAGCGCCAGCCTCTCGGGGTGGGGGTGGGGGTGGGTCCTTTGGCAACAGGCGTCGTGTGTGTTTTCTGTCCCTTCTCTTCTGCTGTGCACTTAATTTGGTTCCAGCCATGTCAGGAAGACTTGAGCAAAAAAAAAAAAAAAAAAAAAAAACCACCATTAAAGACATGCTCTTTGTTTTTTCAATCTGTGACCCCAGCCATCTCTTTAGCAAGCCACGGTTCAGTGAACTGGCACACAGCAGCCGTTCAGCAGTGGAAAAATCATAAAACAGATGGAAGCTTTACATTTTTGTTTAGTTTTTAAGAGCAGTTTTTATAACATCGCTTAAAACCATTCTGATGCATCATACTGTTTACACTCAAAGCTTTGTAGCTAAGATGTTTACAGTATGGAGAATGTTTTAAGATATTTTATAGTTATGATATTTAGATAATTGGCAAGGAAAAAAATAGTTTGTTGAGATTGTAGTGATGTTGGGAACCGTGAAGTAACTTATGAGTCTCAATAAATATGTCCAGTCCGGTGGAAAGTACAAACTCAGTTAAAACAAAACAACACAAGAGGGAATATCTTTTTAGTGAAATCATTTCCTTTTCTTAATCAAAAGATGACAGGCAGGGCCTCAGAACTCCATCTGCAGGGCACCGCGCCACGGATGTGTGCGCGCGCGGCTGCACCCCTTCTGATTGACAGCTGCATCGCATCCGCCCATTGCTATTCGGCGAGAGTGCCTGCAGACCCCGACGTCACTCGTATGCAGTTTTCGGGGGCCACCGTCAGCTGCGCCCAGGGCAGCCCCCACATCTCTTTGTATGGTGCAAAGAGCTTGCAGAGGTGTTTTTTTTTTTTTTTCTTTCTTCATGTTGAAGAATTTAGGCAGTTAGGATTTGGAACTCCTTGCCCCCTTTTCTTTTAACTGCCCCAAAATGGCATTAATCAAAAACAATAACTCCTTTTAACTTTCCTAAGTGCTCTAAAGGAAAGTATGAAATAATCTGTGTGTGGGCCACAAATGTGGAGAATGCAAACATTTCACAATAAACATGTTTAAATGGAAGTCCCTGGCAAGATAGTCGGCAAGATAATACATGCTGGGTTAATTAATGCATGCTCATAAAAATAAACTTCACTTTTAAGATTGGACCAATAAAAATCATTAGCATATTTGGATCAGATGACTTTATGTATACATTGAACTTCTCCGTGGCAAACTGTTCCTGGAGATGCTGCAACAGATTTCGGTCTCCAGTGCACACTCCACTTCCGTCCTGCTCTTTGCGTTTCTGAACACAGCGATGTGATGATCCATTCTGGGTTTACCTGCTGTACATACCTGCCGTAGATCTATTGGCGGTGGGATTCAATTTGTCATTTTAGATGCGTAAATCCTAGTTCGACTGCCAGCCAAACATTTAGTTGCGTGGAGATTCCTATTGTTTGCTAAAGACACATAGCATTTGAGCTTCATTGCAATCAAATCACTGTAGCGCATTGTTTTCACTCCGAGATGTTTAGTTTCTCTCTCTTAGATGGAACCATTTTAGCCTATCGGCAAATGCTATCATAAAAAAAAAAAAAAGATTGTCCTGCAATCAATTTCTCCAAATGCATGTTGGTTTTGGGGTGTGGACTGTGCAGTTGTTCCCTGGTCCTGCTGAATGAGAATTCCTTTACTTTTTTGAAGTCCTGGCTTTATGCTGTGTTTTTCTGTACAGGAAGAAGACAGACTACTACAAAGGCCCCTTCCGTAGGAAGCTGACAGTAAAACCCAAGTCATTTGAAAAGAACTGAAATTGGAATTCCATAAACTCGGTGGAAGTTAAGTTGTAACTACTCAGACAGTGAAATTCTGAACCTACCATCATGCCGCGTTTCCAATCCTTAGGAAAATAAAAAACACCCCGACACAAATTATTGAGGAAAAAAAACTCCAGCACAAGTTTAATTGTATCCAAGTTTATCGGCAGCTTACTTTAAACTAATGTGCAATAAACTTGCCGAGCTGAACAACTGAAAGAAATGCGAAGAAGCATTTTGGGTCCTTTTCTTACCCTGTCTGCTCTAATAAGGCTGATAGGGCAGGAAGTGAACACCTCAATGGACCGTTGGGGTTTCTGGGGCTGCCCGTGGCCATGCTTGGCTACCGTGCTGTCCGTAGTCCCTGGTGGCCAAGGTGTTCTCAGCTGGTTCTACACCAGGCCACGTGTGCTGACCCACAGACGGCGGGGGCGGCTGACCCTGGGGCCTGCTCCCTACACCCTGCCTGGAGACAGACAGGGACCTCCGGGGAAGCCCTTCTAGGGTAGCATCGCCCGAGCTGGCCCCGGGCGTGAGACAAGTCCCCTAAGAAAGAGCATTTCACATGAATGTCTCTGGAAAAAGGGCTTGCAAGTCCGAGGGTTCCAGGAGACTGTAAACAGCGTCGGCTCCATACCCTCATTTTGTGCCAGAGACTCAACATTGCCTATTTTAGAGGGCCTGTGTTTATGCCTGCAAAACAAACCTCTGTGCCTGTGTATATTTGTGCAGAAGCCACACCTAGCGGCTCCTGCCGAGGGTGTGCCCGTCCCGTCATGCCGGCCACCATCAGCAAAGCTGTGCAGCCCCTTCCCTGCCCCCACTGCAGGGTCTGGCCCCGGGTTAGGGCTCTGACTTAGGGACCGCCTGCAGGAGGGCCTTAACCCCAGGCAGCCCCTGTGCCAGCGTGGAGATAGATGGGTGGAGGAGGTGGTGCCCACGGCAGGGCTGCTCACGAGGACTTCCGGAAGACTGCGAAGCCAGAATGAGGGAGCCCTCCCCCCACCCCATGGTGTAGCTGGGATGGGAAGGGACTCCTCTGGGCTGGCAGGGGGTTAGTGCAGACTGAGCCAGGTCCTGATTCTGGGTCCGGTGGTCTTGTCCCTGAAGGAGAGTTGCCAAGCAGAACAACGGGAAAGTTGGCTAAGTGCACAGCAGCCGACATGCCGTGGAGGACCCGTCGTAGCCGGCCGGTTCTGGAAGGCTTCGTCCCGCTGTTGCTTCTGTCTTTTCACACAGAAGCAGCAGCTGCTAACCATGCCCCAGTGGACTGTCTCCCTTCATTAATCTTTATGGACTTACCTCGCTTCGTTTCACTGGTCCTCGTAACAACCTGGTGAGCTAGGAACTACCAGCACTCCCATTTTACAGATGAAGAAACTGAGGTTCCAAGCCATTCTTAGGTACTCGTGGAGGAGGACTTGGGTCAGGGCTGCTCGCCCCAGGGTTGTTCTGCTCAGCTCCGTGCTGTACCCTCACCTGCAAGACGGCTCCCAGTCCATACGGCTGAGTGTTTTCCTCTCTGATACATTATCTATTTTACATATATGGATGGGAGTGAATATTGGCTTTTATTTTATGCCACTGTTACGTAACGTTCCCACTGGTGGGAAAAAAGTGATTGAAGGAAATTGGTGCATCGATTTCAGGAAAGAACTAGTTTGTGGCACTGATGTGGCCTTCGGCAAAGGTGGCACACACACAAAGGACCGAACTGGGTCAGTGTGGTCCCACCGTAGCCGCAGTGAGAGCCAAGAGGCCCGAACGGTGACCCCGCACAGAGACATTTCAGATGGACCTCATCTCCATTTGGGGAGTTGATCTCCAGCACTGTCCCCTGAGAAGGTTGTCTGGGGGGAAACGAGTCTTGGGTGTTGATGTCCCAGCTGTATGTTTAAGGCTCTTCACCCTCCGACGGACCCCACGGAGACTGGGGTCTGGCCTTCCTCCAGCATCCTGCCTGGGGTCTCCATTAGCCAATCGGGGCTGGAAGGCAGATGGTGAAAGAAGGCTCAAGTGTCTCATCTGAGCCCCCACGTGCTGGTGCTGAGTTGCTGGGGCGCCCAGATGTTGGTGACTGTTCTAAGGCTGCCATGCCGCCCTATTGACTACCAGGCATCCTTCCATGCCACCATAATTTTCCCTCTGAGTAATGGCTTCACAGGTCATCAGCTAGTCCAGTGGTTCTCAAAGTGACTTCCATGGAACCCCAGGGGTTCCAAGGAGAGGCCTGAGGACCCAAAGGGAAGATTCGCGATTCTATTCCGAGCTTTGGGCAAAGCAACTATGCTTTGATCGGTGCAAAGGAGGCACAACTGCCCTGGGGGAAAAGATATTGCTTCTAGAAAATACCAAAAGCCACAAACCTGGACCCAGTTCTTGGTCCTGCAGGTGGGAAGCCAAGGCCTGTAGAAGGGCAAAGCCTCGCACAGGTGGACTCCGGCCAGTTAGTTGCAATAGAAAAGATCTATTTATGCAGAATAAAATATACACTTAAATGAAGATGTGAGGTTTCAAAGTCCCTTGGCAACCAGGGTGTTTGGTGGAAATGGATGTCCACCCATGGGCAGAGCACCCAGAGCCCACAGGGCAGAAGTGCTTACTGCTCTCAGGAGTGCGCAGTGATGGCTAAGGGTGAGCGTTCCGTGGGCACGGGCAGGTACATGGTCTCCATCCATAAGACGGAGCCCTGGAGGCTCAGCGGGACGGTGCCACTTCCCCCTGGCAGTCCTGGAGCCTATGGGCTCTTCTCTGGGGTCTGTGCTCTTGGGTCCCATGGTTCCTGCCTCCCAGGAACGGCTGGCAGGATTCCACTGGGGCAGATGGGGCCGGGGTCAACACCTCGGCCGAAGTCCTTTCCCGTGGAAGGTTCAGACAGGACGGGGAAATATTCCTGTGACACCCCCCCCCCCCCAATCTGCAAGCATTTGTTGCAGAGTCCTATCAGCTGGAGCTGAACATGGGTCACCAAACACCAGGTCAGCTAGCAAGGGTAGGGACCCAGCACGTCTGCTGTCACGTCTCACGTCAACCCGCAGGGTGGGCAGGCAAGAGGAGCCCCTGTGTCTATTGTTGATCTAGAGATTACAAAGCTATTCATTCATGCCTTCATCGGGCAGTTCTATTTCCATATGCATTTGTGCTTTTACCTATTAATTCATGCACTTAGTACTTTTTTTCTTCCTCCATTCATCACAGTATCTCTCCATCCATCAGTTCATATAGGTGTTTAAGCCTTCATTCACTTATGCCCACATTTATCTGTACACTCATTAGTTCATTCATTAATGTATTCATTCAACAAACCAAACATGTTGGAATGAATGAAAACCTCTGGAGGTGAGTATCAGAGTTGAACAATACCTAGGCTGGACTCCAGGCATCTTTCTCGTCCTTGGCTACAGGGACAAATGAGGTTGCCTAAAAACCACCAGGGACCCCGCAAGGAAGTCTTTGTTCAGTGATTCGTGCGGGTTAAAGTCGTCGACTGTAGCCATGGGATTCCAAGATCGCTTTATGTGCTGAGGCCCTTGTGGGCACCTCCCTGGTTTTTCTCCAAGGCCTAGGGACTCACGTGTCTCCCAGATCCCTCCAAGAGTCTTTTTTGTGACACTGGGTTGTCCTTGAGTTGCTCTTAGGACTTGAGAACTGTCCGAATCCCATGTAGGAAACTCGGGTTGTGGGGTGACAGTGGGAAGCCGGTCTGACTATGTAGACCATCTCATGAGGACCAAGCGTGGGGTGGGGCAGGAGATGCAGCAAAGGGCTGTGTCTACCCATTTTCTTTCTTTCTTTCTTTTTTTAATTTTAACTTCACTTTATCCTCAAGAGTTCAGCAGCTTGAATGTCACCATGGCTGTTTCACCAGCTCAGATCTTGTACTTGAAAGCTCAGAAACCATAAAACACAACATGAAGGTGAGATGAACCTCCCAGCAGTGTACTGAGACTGGCAACAAGCCAGGCTAAGGAGGAGAGTGTTTGCACTGAGGGCTCCACCGAGGAGCGAGGGTGGGACACATCTTCTGTGTCCGTGAAGACTGGTTGGTTGGTTGCTCCAGTGGCTGAAGCGTGGACCTCTTTGGGTTGATTGAGCTGCTGTTTGATGTCCCTGCCACCACCTTCCCTCCCGTGTGTGGCTCCCGGCACCCGCCTTGCTCCTCAGACTGCCTCTCAGGGATCTGGCTGCTGGGACTCCTTGGATCAGTAGAGCATCAACACACAGCTTTCATACGCGCAGGCTGGCATGGGACACCTGTTGTTGCCAGATGTGTCTGGCTTTAACCTCTCTATGAATAGTGTCCCTTGCTGGTGGGCGTGGCCACAGCCTTCCCTCCTTATGCCGTAGACATCACTCAAGGTCTTCATTCAGAAAAACCTCACCCCCAAGAAGCCAAGCCCAGGTGGCTTGTCTTACCTAGGGTCAGAACCCACCAGAGTCTCAACTCATGGCCAATGGAAAGAGTTGTTACTCCATGCTGGTTCCCTAGGTAACAGAAGTACAGTTAGGAAGGAGTAGAGGAAAACGAAGACTCACAGAGAGACATCCTTCCCTCTTCCGCGCCTCTGCTCCCTCCGCCTCAGCCCCCAGCCTGTCCTCCAGAGTCGCCCAGCCTTTTGCCTATTAGTCTACATGATTTAAAATACACAGCCATAAACACTCAGGGCGGCCAGCAGCATGGCCAGATATAATATTAATTTCTTTTCTGGTTTATTTGTGAAGGAGTCAACCATATAAATCACTTTAAGCCACTAAGACAGAAAGCAAAATCACGTCTTCACATGGAGTGGTATAGTGTGTTACCATTAAAATCGAACCAGAATATGTGATCCATGAGGTTGTTAATGTGGGTATAGCTTTGTGGACCTCTCTTTAGCGTAGGAGATGCGAAGAAAGTTTCGTTTCTTTTCTTGTTTTCTCTCTTGCTCGCTCTCCCTGTTTTAGGGCGAAGCACTGCTTACCTATCCACAGGATAGCATCAGAAACTCTGCTGGCTGCCGGACAGTCTCCTTGCAATGCCATTTTTCACGACTTGTTTAATTAACCACCATTTTTTTTGACCTAGGCTTGTTATCAAAGTGTTGCTATTCTCTCCTGCTAAATTATGTCTAATGAACATATTTGCATGTTATCAGATACAGCAATATATCATTTCAAATTTCGGCGTTTAAGCCTGCATCACTCAAAACAGCTTTTGTGGATTAGTAAGCAGGTGAAATCAAAAATCTCATTTCATATCTGACATTAATAACTTTCAGGGGGAATGAGCATTGGCATTTATGTCTGGACCAGAATCGAGCCCAACGTCCTAGAAACACAAGGGCAGCAGACAAACCTACTCACCAGATAGGAAAATAAATCATGCATAATGTAGAATTTCTACCTTACATGTTAATTAATGTGTGCAATCAATTCCTGATGTTACAATATGAGAAGGAAACTGGTGGGGAATGGGGTAATAAAAAATACCTATAGATTTATCTGCTTCTTTTTTCTATTTAAACAAATAGTCTTCAAGCCTGTGAATGCTGTGTTGAGACATGCTCTGAATAATAAGCATCATAAAATCTAATCAGATTTATAAGAGGAATTGATTGTTGTGGCAGGAGGAGAGGGTAGAAAATAAGCTGAAATTTAAGTGTTAATTTTTATGCTAATCCACAGCGGCTTCATATGAAGCAATTTTGTCCTGTGCCACAAATATAAAATTGTCCCTTGCAGAGAAATGTCAGCTTGCTAGACCTGAAAGCGGTAATTTATTAGGTATGTTTCTATTAGTGTGTGTCACAGTTGTTAGCAGGCTATACACACAATGGCGCTTCATACTTCTCCTCAAGTCTCAGAATGTTTCAGCTCAGTGGCTGGAACGTGGGGCATTAATACATTATCATATGCGGGGTGGTCTGTGCCCTGTGGACAAAAGGCTATTTAATACAATTTAATGTCATTCGGAGAAGAAGTGGAAAAATAAAGACGGGGAATCAAATGGCATCTGTGTGTTTCACAGTGCACTCAAGCACAAACCTCCAGTTTAAGAGGTATGACATTTCTGCCAAGAAAAAGAATAAAACTGGGCCAGCTTCTTTATAACCTGTTCCCCACTGCAGTATTTTCTAAATGCTATTAAGTGATCGATTTACACGGCCACATGATGATGTCATCCATAAGAGGGGGGAATGCAGATGACAGCAAAATGCTGGGGACAGTGACCTTGTTTCAGAATCCTTGGAACCCTGTCAGCTTTGCTTCCAGTATATGGTTTCAAAGAATGTACTTTTTGGACAATATCTAGTTACTGGGTAGTGAATTAATAGAGTTAAGGGTTCTGATGCAATTCACATATAGGTCAATTACATGCACCAACATCTGCTCTGTCACTATCATTTGCATATAGCATTCATATGTTAATGATGCCTCTTTTTACTCAAGTAATATATTTAAAAAACAAGATTTGCATATCAGTTTGGATCAGTATATTACAAGCCATTTATCATTTTCTCCTTCTTGTTATGATTTTTAAGAACAATATCTTGAGTGATGGCTGCTATATTTGAGCACGGCTCTGATTTATACGAGGACCCCCTCGGTGGGAAAGCTTCCATTCGAAAGCTGCTCAAAGCCTTATAAATCAATAATGACACAGATGGACTGGTGATAATCTATTTAGAATGCCTGATAGCAAATATTGTTGTACAGATGATTAGAGTGGTAACTGTCTCTGCAGAGAGCCCGTGCTCTCTCTCTGTAAATGGTAAGTTTGAGCACACACACACACACACAAAGTACTTGCACACGGACTTCATGTCAGGAAATCTCCTTGCTGGGCCTGGCTTGCAGAGGAGAAAACATGGGGAGAAGAACAAAGAGACTTCCCGCTCCTGCCAATATAATCATATCAATCCCTGTTTCTTTAACAAAACAGGGCCTCTTAATGGAATTGTGTCTTCAGGTGTAAATAGCATTAAAAGCTGCTTCCCCTCTCCTCTTTGCCCTGATACAGCGCAAGGAGTGAGAAAATAAAGTGGAGGTTGTCAGAAGTGGCAGCTGCTTGGAATCCTGATAAATATAAGCTTTTATTGATCTGATGAAAATGAAAGATCCCAGTGCTAGGCAGTATTTAGCTTCTTGTCTACAGCACGTCACCGGTGGCCTTGCATGGGGATAGATTTCCATTCTCATACACCGGATTTGATTTCATCTTTAACCTTTTCACTTGAATTTCCTTGACCTCTGCGTATTGCTGTGATTTCGTGAATTTGTTACATTTCACTTTACCTCGTTTCCTTTCTCTATTTTCCTTTTGTGATAGGGAACGGGGACGCCCCTCTGGCCATCTGTCAGGGTCTGGATCGGCTGCGTCCTTTCTGGGGTGTTCTCTCAGCACACTGACAGTCCGTAAGACAAATATGCAGTCAAGCTGGTAAGGTAAGTGTGACGCTGCCGTCGGAACTCTTCGCCTCGGCTGGGTCGTGTGTTGACCCCACGCGAATCCGAACCAAGCTGCCGCCCCACTCTCTCCCCGACCCCGCGTGCACCTGCCCAGTGAGTTTTGGGCGAGTAGTGCAGGGGAACTGTTGCCCACGGGGAGGGGGCAGGGCAGCTCTCTGGGGCCAGGGTGTGTTTGGGGACCGGTGGGGAGGGCGGAGGACAAAGAGATCCTGAGAATATGTTGTTTCCCCCCTCCCTGGGCTTAATTCCTTTCTGAAGTTCTCTTCTGGGATGAAGATGAGGTTTCGGTTCAAAATCCTGAGGTGCTGCTAACATATTCCAGTTCCAAGAAAGTGCCGCTGTTATTTTGAGTAGTTTTGATACAACCAAATCAAAGTGAAGATTTGAAATAGCTTTTCTGAAAGCCCAAGCTGAAGTCATAAATTATTCTGCACCATGGTTCTTTCTGATAGTAAAACCATACCTCTTAGCCTGACATTGCTGAAATGTGGAAAAGTGAAAGTTAAAAATAAAATGAAACATTTAAATCCGGGCTGTTGAGAACCTCAGATAGACATCAAGGCCAGTCGATAAAGGCCCCTATCAATTAGGTTTCCATGGGTATCATCAGATATCGGTTTATTAGCAATTGCACAGGTGCAGGTTCCAGTATTCGGAACGTGGAAGGCTGGGAAGAAGGCAGGAGAAGACCATGAAATGGAGAGCGAGGGTCTGGGGCTCTGGGGTTTGCCTGGCGGCAGGAGACGGGGCGGGCAGGTGCGGTGCCCCAGCTTCGTGGGATCTCACAGGAGGAAGAATCCACCGCTAGTGGGCTGCAGGTTTTCCTGTTTTACCCTTTTTGATTTGAGTTAGAAAGTGTTGATTTCACACGGCGGCGAGTGTTTTCCATCAGCTTCTTGGTGGGTGTATTTTGTGCTAAGAAAAAGGAGCATCCAACACCAGCAGTTGTAGCTTCTGTCTTGCACACGAGCGCGCGCGTGCGTGCATGGCCTGCCCTGGTGCCGGTGACTTGGCGGAGCCCTGGGTCCCCTCGGGTGAGGGTGACAGCCCCCAGGCCTGATCCCTAGAGCCTGGGCTTCCGGTCCGAGCAGGCTGGCTAGTTGCTTCCTCATCGTATCACAGGCGGGAGCAATTTTTGGTTCCAGAGCTGTTTGGTTGGGAAAACAAGCCTGCGGTTGCCAGTAAGGTTTAGAATTTGCCTGCCAGATAAGGGAATGTCTGTGAAGACTATTTTCCCTCTTGGGAGGCAAAACACAGATGGGGGAGTCAGGATTCTTACAACATTTAGCTGTGACGTTGATGCTCGAGACTGCCGCGTGGATGCTCACAGCTTCTGCGGGCCCACTTCATGTCACCCACCAGGGCCTCGCGTGGGGGACCTGGGTGAGACACTGGCTGTCCCCAGGGGTGGGGGTGAGGGTGGGGGGGCTGAGTGCACCTGCTTGTTCTGGAACATTCCCCAACTGAGCCTCTCGAGGTGGAAGAGGCCCAGCAAGGATGCTGGATGTTTTTCTTGATGTCTGCTGGCCTGGGAAGGGAAGAGAAGGAGGGGGAGGAGAGCTTCTTGGGCTCGCAGACCGGATAACGGGTCTAGTCTCACCAGGTTCTCTGCCACCAAGGCACACATTTTAAAGGGTTAATCACCTTGGCAAACCCTGAGTTCTCATGGAAGATAAAAATTATGAGTGTTTGGGGGATTGGCCATGAGACAGCAGGGGGATTTTCTGGGTGGAAAATGTACATTTTCGATTAATTGTGGGGTCATGTGAACTGGAAGTAGGGTGGGAACATTATATCCAAGAGCAAATTCTGTAGCCCTGAGACCAAGAGCAGTCTCACAGAGAGCAGGTGAGCGCCTTCCTCCTAGCCTCTCCCTGACTTTCCCCAGCACACAGTTCCCTTCCCCAGGACGCCTTGAGATGGGCTGAGAGGGGGCTCCTCAACCCCTGGGGGCAATTCTGGACTTCCAGAGTTACTTGCTGCTGGGGAATCTTTATTATTAGGATTTGGGAGGCGTGCGCACGTGCACGTGCGCGCGCGCACACACACACACACAGAAAGCGACAGAGCATTTGTTGGTTCACTCCCCAGATGCCTGCAACAGCCAGGGTTGGGCCAAAGCCGGGAGCCAAGAATTTGATCCAGGTCTCCCACATGCATGGCAGGGACCCAACTATTTGAGCCATCACCTGCTGCTTCCTAGGGTGTACATTAGCAGGAAGCTGGAAGTGGGACCCGTAGCCAGGTCTGGAGCCCGGGCACTTCGGTGTGGCGTGTGGATGTTCCAACCGGTGTTACCTGCTCGTTACTGGTGTTAACCACTAGGCAACATCTATCTGTGTACTGCTCCCAGCCCTCCCCATCAGGTGTCCCCCATGTCCTTGAAAAGCACCCATAACCTTATCTGCAGTGTGAATGAGGCTACGTCAGAAAGTTTGTGGAAAATGAAATTAAAAGTTGTGGTTTTGTCATGTACCTGATCCATGAATTTTTCAAGCTCCCATGCAGAGGTGCACCTTGGGACAACATCTTATCACCCATGGAAACTGGAGGGGGCCCCGCTGGTCACTGCCCCCCACACACGTGAGACAGTCTCTGCATGTGGCTGTCCAGGGGGTGCCCTGCACAGCCTCGAGAAGCGGGTGCTGTCCAGCCTGTGACTTTTGCCTCCAGAAAGACCCCCAGTTCCCAGGGACATCGGGAGGGAGCATTGCCCTTCCTCCCATCTGAAGACACCCACGGGATTTGGGGAGCGTTGTGCGCTCTCTGCTTTGGGTGCCAGTCTTGCCGTGGCCCCGGCTGTCCCCAGGCAGGGTTGATGCCCTGGTGCCCACACGGGGGGCCAGCAGCCTTGCCCCCGCAGTCGTCACCTTAGCTCAGTGCTGCAGGGGTGGGAGCTCAGGAGGGCAGAGCGGAGTGCACGGTTGCAAGTTCTCTGTGGCACCGGTGATGGGCCCTGCGTGTGTGTGTGGGAGGAGCTCTGCGTCCTGTGCCATCATCCCCGGGGGCTCCCCGGGCTCCTGGGGGTGTAGCTGCTGAATGAGGAGGAACGGGAGGACCCGCTTCTCACCACTTCCCTGGGAGAAGGGCACAGGGGCTTTCAGCACCAGAGCGAAGCCTGTTCCGGTCTGAGCGTGCCTTGGGATTGTCAGTTCACACCCACAAGTGCGTAGCAGGTGGATGCCCTTAGCAGTTCCATTGCTGCAGCTGTGGAGGCTGAGAGCCGAGAACCTGCGTGCCCAGTTTCCGCTCACACAGGTGGTCCACGCATGGCTAAGGCCAGGGTTTGAGCGTGGCTCCTCCTGGTTTTGAAGCCTGATTCCTTAGCTATTGAGCAGCGCCAGGACAGCCAAAGTCCCCGCCTTCAAGGAGGGGTTGGGGGTGGGGGAAGCAGTGCACAAGGCGAGCGCTTGGTGAGTTGGGATAAATACTGTGAGAAAATGCAGAGGAATGGGAGGCAAAGGGGAGGCGGGGTATCTGTACCTGGGAGGGGGTGATGGTTGGGGGCGGCCCCCTGAGGAAGGGGCAGTGGCGGAGCCACCTGGGTGATGTTCCTGGCAGAGGGCACAGCCAGTGCAAAGGCCCTGTGGTGGGGAGGAAGTTGGCATATCTGCAGGATAGAGCAGAGCACGGTGAGCTCAGGGAAGGTGGGTGGGTTGGAGGACCTGGAGCAGGAGGCCACTGGGGCTACAGCGAGTAGCATCAGCTTTCTTTCACCTTTCTGTGGCTTTTAGCCAGAGGGAGTATCTGAGAAACTCCCTCACAGGGGTGGAGATGCTCCCGGAGGTGGGATTCTATGGCCTGGACTGGCTCTGGGTGGGTTACTACTCCCTGGCCGTTGATTTCCAGGGCAGGCTTGTGCAAAGCTAGGAGTCAGAGTCCGCTGGCTGTGTGGGTGTGAGAGGCCCTGCCCTGGGAGCAACCAAGCCTGTGCTCCCAGCTGCGGGTGCCTGGGCCGAGTGGCAGGTGCATGGTGCCAGCCTGTGCACAGAGGCAGGGAGAAGACAGTGGTCCCTAGGGGTTGCACACGTCTCCCACTCACCACGGAGCAAACTGAACCACAGCGGGTATCCAGTGACTACCTGCTTGAGAGTTTTAAAGAGGCTCAGTGGTCGTAGGCCCCTTTCCCTGGGGCAGTGCAGGGGCAGAACCTCCTTCGCAGGAATTCGCAGGCTGCCAGATCCCTGGGGTTAGCAGAGACGTCTGTCATCAAAGGCACCTCCTTTTCTGTTTTCAGATAAAGGAGGTCCAGAGAGGTCAAGGCACTCGCCCAGGGTCACAGAGTGAGCCCACCTGTTTGTGTGTGGCCCAGTTCTCACCTAGCCATAATGGGCCACCCAGAGTGTGCTCCCGGGGCGGGACACCAGGCAGCTGTGACCCGGCCTGTCACTGTGCATCCTGGACAGCTCCCATCCCTCTCGTCCAGGTGTCATGAGCCCAAATTCAGGGTCCAGGTGCACGAGGCTGGGGGTGCAGAGCAGCCTGGGGGAGATGACCCCAGAGAAAGGGGTGACCCCACTCAGCTCCCATCACTTCCGGCTGCTGGCGGGCGGGGCATGGGCAGAATTCATCCAGGGTTTGCAGCATTTTAAAAGACAAGTAAAAAAAAAAAAAAAAACAGTCTGGTGTTTTATCGTTGTTCTTTAATGCAACTAACTTTCACACTTTCTGCAAGCCATGGTGTGTCTGTGGCCTGCACTTTGTGGTTCCTGCCCTCGTCCCGTGTGCTGGGCACCCAGTGCTGCCCTGAGCTGCCTGCGTGACAGGCCAGCTCTGTAGCAGGTACAGCACAGAAGGAAGGAACAGTGGCAGGCCCTGGGCCTCGCTGCTGAATGTGTGTCCTGGGGCAGGCCTGGGGCCAGGAAGCCTCCTGTCATGGGAAAGCAGTCAGGATGCCGCTCCGTGGGCCTCTGGCTTCCTCCTTCGTGTCTGTCTCCCCAGCACCCGAATTCCAGGGTGTCCAGCGTGGAGAGGAGCTGATGCCGGAGGAGACTCCTGTGTCCCGATTTGGGCCTTGCCCATGGCTGCCCGTCTGATTTTCTCTGTAGTATTTGGGAAGGGGCAGTCTTGACCCTCCTGTAGGCTGACTAGGAGCTTCCTCTTGGTTGTTATCAGACGAGGGTGAGGCAGGTGGACGAGGTGCCTCCTGTTCCGAGAGAGAGCCCCCTGGGGTGGGGGAGGAAGGGTCGAGGCTGTTCACCCCCAATCACCAGTCCTGCTCCGGCCCTCTGGCCGCTGTATCTCATCCAAGAGACCCCCTGGCCTCAGCTTCCCTGGGATGGGGGCCCAGAGGGTCAGAGAGGTGAGCAGGTGCCACAGCATCTCCAGGCTGGAGCGTGGGCAGCCCCTGCGAGGAGCGGCTGAGTGTTTTCTTGCCTAAGTGCTTGGGACGGCGGCCGGCTCCTGGGTGGGTTTCACTTCCTGCCCGATGCCGTTGGTTTCTGTGCGGTGACTTCATCCGGTCCACATGCAACGTGGAGTTTTTGTGTGTGTAATATTATTTGTTTTTATTTCTGTAATCCCTTTATTGTTTGCACAACTGCTGTCAGACTGTTGCCTGAAAGTATCACAGGATAATTGCAGAACGCCTGCATAAGTAATTTCGTACGAAATCGGGCCTTGTCTGCATATAAAATTGTTTTTCGTCGCGGCATCCGTGGACTTCATTAGATGGAAGCTGTTTCCCTCTCCCCACAGGCCACGGGGATGGGAGGGCCCGACCCCGGGAAGGAACCAAGCACCATCCGCAGTCCCTTTTTTCGGTCAGACGACATTTCTAGCAGGTGACAGCCCGTCTGATGGCGGCGTGGCCCTGCCACGTAGGAGAGGCGCTCGCCGAGTTGGGGACAGCCAGCGGGTTGGGTCTCCGGGCTGCCGCTGGGGGGACGGCCACAGGCTAATCCTGGCCTGCGCCAGGCATTTCTTCCGACCACATTTCTGCGATATTAATGGTGTGTGGTAGTGAAAGAAATGTGTTTTATTCTCGAATCTAACCCTGCTGTTATCAAAGTAACTTCCAGCTTATTAGCGACAAAGGACTTTTCTCCTCTCGGCTGCCCTGTTCGCCGGGGCTTCCTGAATTAAACTGCTGCTTCCTGTCCTTTATATGCATGACCACATCTGGGTAGCCTGCTCACAGCCCCGCTGCTTAATAACAATCACCTTCCCTTTCAGTCTCTGTTGATTGTTTCTAATTCACTCTGACAGATAGCGCCTGACAACTTGCCGGCTTTTCCCTCCCTCCGTGACCTGAAGTTACTCACAGCACTTATATAGTCTGTCATTTTTAATATTTGATTTCATTTTAAGTTATGTGTTTTACTGAGAAGATGAAACCAAAAAAAAAAAAAGGGGCCTTGTAATGGAACATAAATTTAACCCTTCTCGCCACCGGCCAGCGGCGGGGAGGACTCCTTCCCCCAAGGGTGTGGATTGCTGGTTCTTTGCCCCTGGATCCTGGGGCGGCTGCTGCTGCTTGGCTTCTGAGTTTCCCCCTCCTGCTCCTTCTTTTTCTTTTTTTTTCCTCTTGGCCCTCTCTAATTTCTGCAAATCTAAGAGCTCCGTGTCATCACCATCTCTCCCTTTAATGGTGCGTGCTGGGTTTGTGGTGCTGACAATGGCACTCGCTGCTCTTGCAACCAGGTGATGAGTGGGAGAACTTTTGTGGGGGGGGCTTTTGGCCAGGGGGTGAGGGCCTCGCGGAGAGGCCTGCTGGAGTCCAGATGACCCCGGGGTCGTCCACAGAGCCCCCAGCAGGCAACAGGGCTGCAGTGGGATCCTTCCCCGAATCTGTCCCCGTGAGCACCCTCACAGGCGGGGCAGGCGTCCTGTGTGTGACTTTGGGCACCCACTTTGCCATGACTTTGCCTTTGTCTGCCCTGGACAAAGGCTCTTGTGTTCCTCGTGGCTCTTCAGAGGTTTAGAGCTGGGAGGCCGCGCATTAGGTCAGCTTTGCAAATGGACACCACCAAGTAAAGAAAGAGGCCCCTCTTGGCCAATACCTCCCTCCTGTCAACCCTTCCATGTGAGTCACTGCTCCCCACCGTGGTGGGCCATGGGCAGCTCAGGAAGGTGCAGGGAGGGGTCAGCTCGGACCCCAGCTTGAACCACGGCCTGGAACCCCCAAGTCTGTGAACTGGCAGTGTCATGTCCCTATTCTTCGAGAGAAGGCCTGAGAACCTTTGTGTCTGCCAAGGGCCATTTGGATATAGTTATGCCACTCACGGGCCACACAAAATTATCAGCTTAAAAATCAGCCTGTCCTAGGGGTCCTGAATTTGGAGTCTTGCCTGTGGTTGCTTCGGCACAGCCAGATAGGATCCCTCGGGCCTCCTCCAGCCCATGGGCTGGACGTTCACCACCTTGTGACTGAGCCTGGGGCAGAGATGTGCCCGTCCCAGGGACAGAGGCGGGTGGCTCCCCTGTGCGCTTGGGGGACAGCAGCTTCACAGCACCTCGGAAAGGCAGCCTGCTGGAGGTGAGCAGCTCAGCCCAGGCCTCTTGGGGAAGACTTGGCAAGGGAGGCCCAGGCTTGGACAGCATGGAGGCGAGAGGGCTCCAATTCTGGCTGGAACCATCTCCACAGTGCAGCCCTTGTCCAGCCGCTGTGCTTGGGCCCAGGCCCCAGGGCAAGGTCCCGTGTGGGCCAGGCACGTCCATCTTCCCCCAGCCTCTCCCAAGATGCCTCATCCACTGGAGGGGGGGGGGTCCCCTTGCCAAGTCTGCCCCTTCTGGAACCCTGGTGCTTCTCTCCACCTGCACACTGGGGAAACGGAAGAACCAGCCTTGAGGGGACTTTTTTCTCCGTTTCGCTTTGCTTCTTCTGAAGGGGGCAACAAAGGCCGGCGCGAGGGTCTATTTAGGCGGTTTGGCGCTGCCGCTGGTTTATTTGGTTATATGATTGCCTTGGTTTTGGGGATGTGCAGCTTCAGGTAAAAAAGGAGGATCATGAGCACAGAAGCAAAGTGGGCCCAAGGCGGTGCCTTCCGACTGCGCACTGAGCGGATCTGTGCATACAGCGATGCGCGTTGGCCGCATGCAGACAGACAGCTCAGCTTCTCCTTCACGGCCCAGCTGCTCCTATGTACAAGGAAGTGGGCCAGGTGGGGGCAGGAAAGATGGAAGAAGTAGTACCTTGTGATTTCAGGTTTTCCCTGATGCACACGTGTGTGTATGTGTGTGTGTGAGAGAGAGAGAGAGAGGGAAAGAGAGAGAGGGAGAGAGAGGTGTCCTATGGGTGTCCTTGGGAGTGACGTTGATTCTTCCTGGCTGGGACGATACTCACATTGGGCCCTGCTTGGTGAATTTGGGCTGAAAGACTCCAGTGTCACAGAGAAGAGCACACCCAGGTAGCCCAGGGCCCCCATTCTCTCCTGCTTGTAGGAGGGCAGCTGAAATTGGAGGAGTCCCTCCTGCAGGGTCATATCATGCCTTTATCCCCTCCACCTCCTCCGTACAGCGCTGGTTCCTGTTGGGAGAGAGACTGAGGATTGAAATTGAGTGAAGGCTTTGACTTGGGCTTTATGAAGTCAATCTCCATGTAGGTATTTCTTGGCGAGTTGGAGGGAGCCCCTGGGATTCTAGGCTGATGGGTGGAGGGGACGCAGGTTTCCTGTCCTGCTCCCTACTTGTCTGGAGGCCTCACAACCCAGATGTGTGTGGGAGCCTGTGTGTGTTCAGGTAGGAGTCAGTCCTGGAAGATCCTCAGTGGCTCTGCTGCTTCGACCCCCTGTGAGTTTTTCCAGGGGGCAGCCCGCATCCAGGGCTGTACATTTTTTTTTAAAGATTTAATTACTTATTTGAAAGGCAGAGTTACAGAGAGCCAGAGGCAAAGAGAGAGAGAGAGAGAGAGAGCGAGAGAGAGAGAGAGAGGTCTTCCATCCGATGGTTCACTCCCCAGACAGCTGCAATAGTCAGAGCTGTGCCGATCCAAAGCCAGGAGCCCAGAGCTTCTTCTGGGTCTCCCACGCGGGTACAGGGACCTAAGGACTTGGGCCATCTTCTACTGCTTTCCCAGGCCATAGCAGAGAGCTGGATCGGAAGTGGAGCAGCCAGGACTGGAACCAGTGCCCATATGGGATGCCGCGGCATTGCAGGCGGCGGCTTTACCTGCTACACCACAGTGTGGGGCTCAGTGCTGTAAATTAACATGGCCCCATATGGACAGAAAGAAACACCGGTATAACCCTGAGAGATGCAAAGTTTCCAAAGAGCAATCCCCTTGTATGATTTCAAAGGCCTGAGAGTGCAACTTCCACCTGGGCTGGGACCCCCTAGCCCCTAACCCTGCTTTTCCTGTCTCCTCCTGCAGTTGCTGGGAGTCCCCAAAAAAAGAGACAGGCAGCACCAAGCTCCACCACAGGCTCACAGGTTCAGCCTCCTTCTCCCTTTCCTACACCCAGGCCTAATAGGGTGCTGCCTGTCAGGCAGGAAGCAGCCACTTCTCTGCTACCACTGGAGGTGACCGAAATGCAGAGAGAATACCGCTACTGTGGCTCGCGGTATCCTGACAAGGAAGGGTATCCAAATGCAGAGAGGGAGAAGGTAGCACAGAAAGCCAGGTCACAAAGTAGGACACAGCCGGCACCACCCCAGAGACTAAGCACAAGGCCATGAATTCAAAGGCGAGAGTGAGAGATCAATTCATAGAGCAATGAGAATAAGATGCTAATTAATAATAAAAGACGCCAACAATGGCCAGGTGCTCATTTCATGCCCAGCACTGTATTATCATTAAAGAAAAGCAAACCTGACTGTGAGGGTGCTTCAGAAAGTTCATGGAGGGGTGGCACTGTGGTGCAGTGGGTTAAAGCCCTGGCCTGAAGCGCTGGCATCCCATATGGGCACTGGTTTGAGACCTGGCTGCTCCTCTTCTGATCTGGCTCTCTCCTACAGCCTGGGAAAGCAGCAGAAGATGGCCCAAGTCCTTGGGCCCCTGCACCCACGTGGGAGACCTGGATGAAGCTCCTGGCTCTTGGCTCCGGATCAGCTCAGCTCCGGCCATTGTGACCAATTGGGGAGTGAACCAGTGGATGGAAGACCTCTCTCTCTCTCTTTCTCTGCTTCTCCTCTCTCTGTGTAACTCTGACTTTCAAATAAACAAATCTTTTTTAGAAAAAAGTTCATGGAATGGTGGACTGGAAAGATTTGTTTCTTTTGGTGCAAATCCAATTTTGAACTCCATGCAGGTTTTCTCACCATATGCATTTTCCTAGAGCATTCTAATGACGCCTCATCATTTGAGGAGGAGCTAGATCTTGGGGAAACAGGATGATTTTCATAAACAGAGGTTGAGAGGAGAACAGAGGTTGAAGGGAGGCCAGAGGGAAGTCACTGTGTAAGCCAGGGACGTGCCAGGTGCATCTGCAGCTGGCGGAGGGGTAGTGGAGGTGGCCATGCCAGGTAGAGGCCCTTACAGGGTGGCTGGCAATGCTGGGGACGGGATCGGTGTTCTGGGGTTCATGAGCGGCTCTATTTTGCTGGACTTAGGGTGGAGAGATGCATGAGAGCAGATGGAGTGGAGGTGTGGGCCGGAGCCTGATGATGAGCGATGGTGTGTGTGCAGGCAAGATATCTCTTCAGTCGTGGTGCATCCGAGAACTGGGTGCCCGAAGACCCTTTGCCGACTTGAGACAGGGAAAGTAGGAAAGGGAGAAGGAGGCTGAACCTGTGAGCCTGTGGTGGAGCTTGGTGCTGCCTGTCTCTTTTTTTTGGGGACTCCCAGCAACTGCAGGAGGAGACAGGAAAAGCAGGGTTAGGGGCTAGGGGGTCCCAGCCCAGGTGGAAGTCACACTCTCAGGCCTTTGAAATCATACAAGGGGATTGATCTTTGGAAACTTTGTATCTCTCAGGGTTATACCGGTGTTTCTTTCTGTCCATATACAAAGGATGCATTTTGGGTGTGTATTTATGTCAATGTCAAGAGAAGGCAAGAGCAACATTAACAATTGGAGTCATCAGTTTGTCCGCATAGACTTCAGTCCCCAGCGGAAAACGCATTCAACTCTCTGCCCCATGCCTTGGTCACAGTGTGAAACTGCTGACTAAGCTTAGCTTCCTGGCCAGAGGGTCGGGACTCGTGGCTTTTAAACATACTTATAGGAAATCCAAACATTCACGGTCACTGGTGATCTGAAATCAAGGCACAACTTATGAAACGGACACGTAATTATCTTGTTTATCCAGGGTATAAATAGAGTTCATGCATTTTAAAATTTTTCTTCCTGATAAGGACTTTGACCAGCATTTGGTCTTCAGATCCTCTTTCCTCCTCTGCCTCCCTCCCTTCCTGCGGCTCCTTCTCCGCTCCTTTAGAAGGGCAGCACTGGCTGGCACTGTGGAAGAGGCAGATCCAGGCGGTGCAGTTCTTTCTTTTTGAAAAAAATTATTTATTTGTTTGTTTGAAAGGCAGGGTAACAGAGGACGAGAGAGACACAAAAATAGAGGTCTTCCATCGGCTGGTTCACACCTCCCAAATTCCCACAACAGCCCAGGCTGGGCCAGGCTGAAGCTAGGAACCAGGAACTCCCTCCGTGGCTCCCAGGAGGGTGGCAGGAGTCTGAGGACTGTGGCCATCATGTGCTGTCTCCCAGGTGCACCAGCAGGAAGCTGGACAGGAGGCCGAGGAGCAGGGCCTTGGTGCTCCGGGTGGGCAGGAGCAGCGGCTTAACCCACGCCGCCGCACTGCCCGCCTCAGCCCGCGAGGGGCTTTCTGCAGCCTTTCCTGCTTCTCACTCTGCTTTGGCAGAGAGGCGGCGGCGTGCCCGGGGTGTGCTTGGACATACCTCCCAAATTCAGGGCAAGGCCATCAGCCCGCACCTGCTGCTGAGAGCCTGGCCGAGGACCAGATCAGCACAGCACACCTGTCCCAGGCCCTTCCGGTGTCTGGGACGGGGGCAGAGGTCTCTTCTGCCTGCGGACCACGGCCCTTATTCTTACACCTCCTTCTGGAGGTTCACCACGCCCACTCCACCTGCTCCTGCTCTCGAGGTTTGTGTAAAGTACACCCACGTCTTTTAATTACATATTATAATTACCGCTGCCTTAAAAGGTATCTGCGAAACCTCTGGTTTGACGCGCCAGCTACATACGTTTCATAGGAAGCATCAAATGGTTTAAATAGCCATTGAAGCATTTGTTTTTTGAAGGAGCTTTTCTGTGGATCGTGTGAGGGGTCCGTGTGCAGCCCTGGGTCGCACGACGTGGTCCCGTAGGCAGCCCTTGTGTCCAGCCCTCCCTGACCCTCCCCCGGAGCAGGCCCTTCGCAGCCCCGCGGCGCACAGCAAGGTCTCCTCTGTTCCTACTCCGCCCCAAGAAAGCCGTGAGTGCCGTGTGAGCATGCGCCGCTCTGATCCCAGCGGACTCTGCCCAGCGGTGCTCTGTTTCCCTCCTACATGGGAGCCTTCGTGCTCCGCCCCATTGAGTCAGCGCTGGGTCTGTCTTCTCCCGTCTTTCTTTGGGGTCAGTCTATTCATCTACTATCTATCCACCTACATCTATATCTATCTAATAGCATCCATCATCTCTATCTTCCATCTTCTATAGCTATATTCTATCATCTATCTCTATATTCTGTCTATCCATCTATCTATATCTTCTACTATCTGTCTCTACATTTTATCTTTTTCTACTATCATCTATATAGTCTATCATCTATCTATCTCTGTATGCTATCATCTGTCTCTACTATCTGTCATCTATTGTTTATCTTTACTTATCTATCTACCTACCTATCTTGGGTCTACATACTATTCATAATCTGTTTACCTGTAGACCTATATATCTATAGATCGAGCTACCTATCATCTATGGGTCTTCAAAACATTCATGGAAAATATGTACTATGAAAAAACTACGCATGACTTTAAAAATTTTTCACAAAAATCATCTTGTCTTTTTGATTAACTTATTTAGTTTTTGGAGATTCATTTGTTTATTTGAAAGGCAGAGTGACCAAGACAGAGAGGGAGAGAGAGAGGAAGAGTGGGGGAGGGGGAGAGAGAGAGAGACGGGGGGGAGAGAGAGAGAGAGAGGGAGAGGGAGAGGGAGAGGGAGAGAGAGAGATAGATTTTACATCTGCTGGCTCACTCCGCAAGTGGCTAAAACAGCCATAGCTGGGGATGGTCCTGGAACTCCATCCATACCTCCCATATGGGTGGCTGGGGCCAAGTGCTTGGGTCATCTGCTGTCCTAGGCCCATTAGCAGGGCAGCCAGGACTGTAACTGGTGCTCTAACATGGGATGCTGGCAATGCAAGCAGTGGCTTAACTCAGTAACTCACTATGCCACAGAGGCAGCCCCAGATTGACTTTTTTTTAAAGTATTTTATTTAAAAAAGCAAGACACGAGAGAGAGAGAGAGAGAGAGAGAGAGAGAGAGAGAGCACTCCCACCTGCTGGTTCATTATCCAAATGCCTGTACAGTAGCCGGCTGGGCTAGCCTGGGAATTCCTGAATGTGGGTGGTAGGGACCCAAAGTACTTGAGCTGTCTCCTAGGGCGTGCATTAGGAAGCTGGGGGGATCTGCAGCGGAGCTGGGGACTCCGTCCCAGGCTCTCTGATGTGGGGTGCCATGGTCCCAACTGGCATTTAACTGCTATGCCAAACACCTGCCCTGAACTTTTAATTCCATTTTCCATGAAGGTTTGGAAGTGCCCTTATCATCAGTCCATCTCCTTGGTGTTGATTTTCCCTCCTTCCCTCCCCCTCGCTCACCCTGCCTGATGAGCCAGACACCATTTGGGGCTCTGGGAATATAACACCAAACAAAGATGGCATAGTGCCTGTCCTCAAGTGGCTGACATTGTAGGGGGAGAGAGACAGATAGACAAGCAGACAAAGCCCCGGGAGAGTGACTAGCAGGGATGAATGCCACCCTGGGTACTGAGACAGGGAGCTGAAAGGGAGAGAGGTGGGGCCACACCTGGACGTGGCCCGAGGCAGGAGCAGGCTGGACAAGTTTGGAATAAATAAAAAAGAATAAACTTTATTTTGCTTCCTGCTTTCTACTCCTCACTTCGTAGGAGCTACAGCCCTGTTTGCATCTAAGCCAGTTTGGAAGGCCCTGTATCCAGGGCCTTCTGCTGGGGACTTGTGGAAGGTGCTCTCTGCTGCCCCCTGCAGGGCTGGAGGACTGAGGGGGGCACACAGCGACATGCCTGCTATTTTGTTTTCATCTTGAGGGCCAGGTTCCTTTCCAAATGAAGTGTCTCAGGCAAGGCTCTAACTCACGGGATATAAAATAGTTTCATGTTAATTACACATCGGGTGACTTCTGAAGCCATATTTACTGAAGATAAAAGAGCACCGTGGAGGTGGCTGGAAATGCACTGTTGGTCCTGGGACTCACAGCACACCTGGCTCCCCACACGTGGCAAAGCCATGGGCAACCTGGAGTGGTCCACTGAGCTTGCTCTACCTTGTAGACAGATGACTGTCTTCCATGTGCTTTGGATTCAGGGGGTCTGGGTGGAGCCTGCACCCCAGACTGGAAGCGCTGATGGTGCTGCCCACGGAGCAGTCAGAGTCTGGAACAGTCCGAGGCTGAGCCAATCCTGGCCCCTGTACTGGTGATCTTGCTAACTCTCCCTCCTTCCTGCCCTTCCTTCTTCCTGTGCCCCTGGCTCGGCGCTGACATCTGCTCTCGCAGCCCAAGGGCAGTGATCTCCAAGCCCGATGAAGTCTCCGAGCAGCCTGCGGCCTGACAACGTCCACCATGTGCCTTGTCCCTGGTTGTCTGAGCTTCCTGCCTGGTCCACTGACCTAGACTGGGACCTGGCCTCTGCCTCTTCCTCCTCCTCCTCCTCCTCCTCCTCCTCCTCCTCCTGTCCCTCCGGGATGCACAGATTCCTCCTGTGATGGCCGGGAGGGGCGTGTATTTCCTCCCCTTCTCCAGGACGGGGACTTGGTGGTGGTGCGGGGGTGGGGGTGGGGGGTGGGGGCAGAACCGGCTCTGTTAGGCAGCCACGTGTTGGTTGGCTGGGTGTGGTGGGAGCTGGAACACAGCGGTAGGTCCTTCCTGTCCACTCCCCAGCTTCTCTTTGGTGTAGCTTCTCTCTGATGCATCTCCCTTGTCGGAACTGGAGTGCGTGCAACAGTGAATGAGGCTGTGACTACTTGAGAAAACTCGCTCTAGTGGTTGCTTATGGGAAGATGGGTACAATTGTAGTGAGAGCTTTGGAATTTTCAAGCAAGAACATGAATCTGGATTTTCACATTGGACTGAACCAGGTGACAGTTGGGACATATTTTCCTGAAATTGCCATGTGTGTGTCCATGTGTCTGTGGACCATGGGTGTCCCTGGAACTCGGCGCGGAGCAAACCCTGGTGCCCCCCCCCCCCCAACAGCCTGGGGCAGATTCTGTGGATCTGCAGGGGAGAAGCCAGTAGGGGTCCAAAGGCCTGGCTAGGGCTGGGTCCCCAACAGTGCCCCTTTCCTGGTAAAGGACTGGCACAGGGAAGAGCCTGGGAGGACTCAGAGGTGCCCTCCCCCAGGTCTTGGGAAAACTCCTTCTTCCACACCGGCTTGTCTGCAGCCCACCTATAATTAGCATCTGAAATTTCTAAATGAAGTGAATTTAGCAGACTGGCTGCGAAGTGTTAGTGAATCCTTCTCCTCCAACTGTCCACGCAGACGCCAGCGCTACCTTGCCTGCCTCTGCTTTGCGCGGGAGCAGCCGCCTCTGCGTGCCGTGTGGCAGCCACGCAGACATCCCATTTATGTGCTCTTTAATGAGTTGATTAGTGTTTCACTGCCTTGTTGCTATTAACTTTTATCAGTTTCAGCTTCAAGAGCACAAGGTTAAATTTTCAATAGAGTTTCCGCAAAGTTTAAGTGGGATTAAGATTGTTAAAAATACGTTCAAATGGTGGAACCAGGTATTTGGTTTGAAGATATTATAGCAGCTCGCCAAAGAATTTTGATCTCTTATTTATAAATTTAGCACTTTTCTGATATTCAGAATGTCAGTCCGGGGCTCTTATTTTATTTTTGCCAACGAAACACGTGCAGAGAGGCAAGCCGGAGCTGTAGCTGTTTAGACTGGCCCGTGTGAGATTGTGCAGTGCCAGAGTTAGAACCAGCTGTTGTTCAACCCGGCAAATATGCATAAAGGAAGAGGAGAAATTCTCCCACACCTGACAACGGGGGTGAGTTAGGGTCTGATGTTCTCCCGGTACCATAAGATAAGTTGGTTCTCTTATGAACACACCAATGCACACCGCTGAGTATTATTTACGTGGGTTCCTCCTGTCGTTCATGAACAATTTTTTTTTTAGGAGGAAACCAATTCAGGAGTTTCTTCAGTCGCTGCAATCAGACGAAAGTGGTTCCACTTTTAGGTTAAGAGGAGAAAAAAAAAATCCCCATAATAGCCCGAGCTGCTATTATGGAAAGTTTATTATTATGGGTACATAAGCTAGCTGGGGGCTTAAGCACAAAGCAGTTGGGTAATTTAGCTAGCTCCTGGATCCAATTAAAAAAAAAAAATCTATGCCGTGTCCACAGCAGGGGGATGGCCAGAGCTGAGGGCGCATGCTATCCCAGGCAGTGACACACCTGTGGCATCCTCTTGGTTGCACACAGGTTGGGATGCAGAGTGCTCTAAATCCCCTCATTACTGCCTCCCAGAAGACGGACACCTCCAGCAGCTCCCCATTTATCCGAGGTTATCAGTTCAACTCGTGAAAAGCCAACTCTGGCTTGCTCGCCCGATTGGCGGTTGCACAGATTTCAATGTTCTTCAGCCATGGCTAGAGTGTGGCTTTGATTAGTCGAGGGCCAGACCTTCGAGGGGAGATCTTTTCTAACTTAATTTATGGCTCCGGGTGTATGGCGTCTGTGCCGGGGTATTACGTGTTTCCCCAACTATTGTACCTGGTGTCAATAAAGGCACGGGGAGGGGAATTTCAAATAGAACTCCAGGGTGTTTTTGTTCTTTGGGGTGAGCAGGGCACCACAAACATTTGGAGCTTGGACCAAGAGCTCTGACTGTGACTGCAAATTACTGTAGGATGTATAGATGGCTGATGGAACACTATTGGGAGACACCTGTCTTTTATAGAGCGTCACTTTGATGCATAATCCAGGCGAGAGAGAGAGAGGGTGAGAGAGAGAGAGAGAGAGCAACTAATCTACACACTATTCTCCCCAATGAGGATTATGAGAAAAATATTCACCAAAAAACAAGCTCTACATACGGCTTTTTGTTTAATCATTATTACATCAACCATCAATATCAATACTTAATAGCAAGCTGATAATGTAGCCAGTAGGTGAAACAGCTATTAAAAAGTGTAAAAAAATGATTAATCAGGTACGGGGGGTATTAATGCTCTCCAATTATTGAATGATAAGTACATATTTTTGAAAGTGTTTGTTTTTAATACTCGACTGTAATGTGAGTTTGCAAAAAATGTAATTGCTTCTTAATTTTGCATCTTGGCTTCTTTGTGCCGGGTACAAAGGTAGTATATTTCTCTCGTTATTGTTTGCAGCACTCCGTGTAAAAAAATCACGTTCATTTCAAGAAGCTGTTATGGTATTGATTCTGGTAAAGACTTCCATTAACTGACCAATCTAAATCTCATAAGTGATGTCAGGATAGTTATGCATTTGCTTGGTTCAAGTATTCAGCCATTATGTTAGAATGCAGGCAGTGTCTGAATATGGCTGTTAAATTATTTCTAAATACCGAACCAGAACAGCTTAACAGTTCTGCAGTTTGAGACCGACACAAAAATGACAATCTGCCACCTCTTTGTTTTTTAAATATTAACGTTGTATTGGGATAGTATTTTTGGAGTGAAAACCTGTGGCACGAGAGGATAAGTGACATAAACAAAGGCAGCTGGGCTTCAAGAAATAATGGAACAATGAGGCCCTCGCAGCCGCTCTCATCACTCCAGTATGTTAATTAGCATTCTGTTGTGGCCGCAACACTGAAAACATGTAATCTGTATTGGTGTACAGTACAGCTGTGAGCACACATTCTGCCTTGTGAGTCCCTGGAGTTAGCCTTGCCATTGGCATATGCGTTTGGGCCGAAAGTCAAGCCATCACCACTAAAATAGCACACTATAGCAGCAAAATGTCATTTGTCTTTTCTGATTTTTTTCCTCCCCTCCACGCCACATGCTATCCAGTGATGTAATCCAGTATCACGGCATCTGCCTCTCTGCTCTATTTTTTTTTTTTTTTTTGCAGAGGGTGTTGGGGGTGGGGGCTGGGATGGGAGACAACAGGATTTCAAAGGCCCCGGCCTCAGAAGGGTCAAATTTCCCAAACTTCTCTTTGCATTATTTGTGTGTGTATACATGTATGCATATATATATATATATATATATTTTTTTTTTTTTTTACCTTCATGGATTCTTCCTCAAGTTGTCTTGAAACTAGAATCTGCTTCATGTTATCTTGGAGGGAGGGGCCCCAGCATCAGGGCTTAGCGGGAATAAGACTGAAGAAGAGAAGACCACTAAACCCAACACTCACTTTATGGTTTAGTTGCGGAGCGTGGTCCACAGTGCTTCCTGCAGGCAGCACCCCACCTTGGGGTAGAGACTCTTCCCCATTTCAGAGCTGACCGAACTGAGGCTGGAGCGCAGGCGCATCACAGCCCCTCGCCTGCAGGGTCTCTCTGAGCTCCGCCTGCAGGCTGGCATGCTGGCTGCCCAGCCTGGGAACAATTGGCCATTCTGAGGGCAGGGGACAGGCACCAGTGCCGAGCAGAGGCAGTAAGCGGCTGGGCGCAGCAACTGTGGCTCAGAAAGGCCTCTCTTGTGTGATCTTGCTGCTCACAGGTGGCCGGCTGGGCGCCGCCCCTGGTACTGCCGGGACATGGCCCTGGGGGCTTTGTGATGCCAGGGGACACATACCATCGGGTCTGGAGGTGACAGTGTCTGTGCTGTTGTCACAGGGGCTGGAGTTAAGTAGCCAAAACCTTGCTGGGATTTTTACCTGCTTAGAGTTTGGCTTGCAAAGTAAAACTGATTCTATTTTCATTTGCTCTTTTTTCAAAGCCATTCAGCTTGTGTGTGTGTGTGTGTGTGTGTGTGGGTGGGTGCACATGTGCAAGTATGCAGCCTCCCCAGCACACACACACACACACACAGTCTTCATAAAGTACATATCCCTCTGCAAGATAATTTTTGATCAAAAATTGTAGTGTCTAGTCCTTTACATTTATTTTCTGTTCAGACAGGGACCATCTAGAAGCTAAAACTTTCCCTGCATTTCAGTTGAATTCCCTCCATCCCCAACTACCACCTGCTTTGACACAAACCCAAGCAGAACCCCAAACTTGCACCCACCTGTGTCTACAGCAACTTTCAGACTCGGAGCCAAGCTTCTTGTCTCTGTAGTTCCAGAGTTTTCTTTGAATCTGCCTGCAGGATGACTGGAAAAGTACCCCCAGCACACAAAGAAAACACAGGTCCTGGGTCACCAGGCCGATCTCCTTGGGTTTCTGCTTTTTGATTGTGGATGAACAGAATCATCTGGTGATTTGGTGACGTATGTGGGTGCCCACCTGGGAGTCGACTGGGTGAAAGGTTAATAGCACTTGCTGTTGCTTTTATATATTTTTTTTTAACTTCAAGGGAATAGAACTCTTTCCTAGGTACCTGGTGATTGTCCTGAATCCGATGCCCAACCTCAGCCCTTGTCTCCCCAAAGCCTCCACCTGCGCTGTGGGGTGAGACAGGGCTGGCATTGATATTTTAGGTCTCTCGTTTCTCTTCCTAGAAATTCTCTCTCTCTCTCTCTCTCTCTCACACACACACACACACCCTTGGTTAATGGCTCTTTAAATATTGAAATGCCTGGAAAAAGAAAACAAAATAAAATAAAATGCAGCCTGTCAAAGAAACAAGAACAACAACCACCAAAATGTTGGTATCTTTCAGAATTTGTCTTGCTAGTGGTAAAAGTATATAATTAATAGGAGAATTTTCCTCCAGATGTGGCTATACTATAATAGAGCCTTATAAATGCTACAGAAAGAAAAATTGCTTGGAAGGAAGGCGTTCTCAATGAGAGCACACCTGGGCCTGACAAAGATTGCATTTAGGGACTGCTGTGCTATCACAAGGCAGAGAAAGACCAAGTCTCAGGGAGCAGCTGGAGAGAAAGCCCCGGCAAATCTGCATGCAAATAGCAGCACATTGTTAACTTAATCAGATGCCAAGGAAAAGAGGTGCCAGAACCCAGAGGATGATCTACACACACGGAGGGAGAGACGCTGGGGCTGTGCTGGGCGCCGCGGGGCGGCCCTGCCTGGGCAAGGTGCAGGCGGCCGGCCCAGCCCACTGGCCGGGCTCAGCTGACCACAGCATGCCCCATGCGTTCTTGGAAAAACGACAGCAACGATGGAATGTCCTTCAGCTGGATGGGAGCTTTATTTTTTCTTTCTAAGATGATATAGGTATGGGCATTATTTTGCCTGATTCCATAACTCCAATTAAATAATATTTCTGCTTAAACATCCGGGTGCAGGAAGATAAGAAATACTGCCCTGGTGTGTATAAAGAAAGGTTTTTTTTTTTTCATTAAAAAATAATAATAAAAGAGCAACTCTTATAGATTGAAGTGCTGGGGATAAATTGTACCTTAAGAAGAAGCGGAAGACACCTGTTATTTATATTTTATATTAATATTAATGGAACGCATGTTTGCAATCGCCTCCATCTTTCAGTCTAGTTCCAGAAAAAATAAAAAGTAATACTATTTAATCACCCACAGCTTAATAGTGCCTTAGTTGTTTACTTCCATTGTACTAATTGCTCTATAGTAATGTGTTTTCCTGTGATATCCAGTAGTGCTAAGAGAACAGAGACCCATAACCAATTAAATATAGTGTTTTTTATGTTAAAAATATATCTGGTGAGGCTAGGAAAGGAACCGAAGCCGCCCTTAAGACAGGCGCGCTGGCACCGCCTGGGCGCCCGCAGAACGGGCCCTCGCCGCCTCTCCCGCGCAGAGACAAAGGGGGTGATATTTTGGCAAGAAAACAAACCCGAGGAAAACACGACAAACTGTTTCCTAGTTCCCCCTCTCCTGCAACTCCTCGGGCTGTTTCTGTGCCCTCTCTTCTCCCCAGCGAGGAGGCGGCGGCGGCGGCGGCGGGGGGCGGGCGGCGGGGCCACCGCAGCCGGTGCCGCGCGCGCCGCGAGCCCTGCGGGTCGCGCCAGGGACGCCGCTGGCCCCTGGCCCGGGCTGGGCGCCGCCGCCCGCGAGCCGGAAGAGCGCCCCATTCACGCGCGGGCAGCCCCTGGCACGGGGTTAATTGAGGATCATTGTCGTGGGTTCCAGAAGCGCCGGAGATCGGGGCGCGCGGGCGCGGCTGTTGGAGGGAGGAAGGTGAGGGGAAATTGGACATAATAGCATTAATAATAATTACCAAAGACAGGGGGAGTAACAAAGGAATGCGTCACGGAGACGCTGCCCGGGCCCGCGCGGCTGCTGGCACAGTCATGGTTCACAGCGCGAGCCCGGCCGCACGGCCGCCCGCCGCCCGCGTTCGCGGGCCCCGCGCCGCCCCGCCGGTCCCCGCTCTCCCGCGCCCCGGCCCCGCCGAGCGGCCGCACTTCACCTTGCGGAGGGGGAGATAATGAGATCAATTAGAGGCGCCGTCCCCGCGCCGGAGACAGCTGCTGGCGCATAGTAATCACTGGCGGGCCCGGCGCGCGGGGGCTCCCCGCTACCTGCGCGCCCGAGGCTGCTGTGGCTGCGGTGCCCCCAGCGCGGCTCGGGCCCCGCGCGGGACCTCCCAGCTCCCCGGCCTCCAGCCTGCACTCCCAGAGGGTGCCCCGTGCCCTCCTGGCACCGCTAGTTAGGGAGTTCACCCTGGCCCAGGGGGGCCGGAGGGTGCGTGGCCCTGTGCGGGTGGGGAGTGTGGTTAGGAGGCAGGGAAGGCGCCCAGGGAGTGCGTGGGTGTGCGGGCCCTGTGCCTGTCGGTGAGAGCATGCGTGTGGCCAGGTGGTGGACGCGTGCGCCTCGGTGTGCCCAGCTTGGGTGACCCCATGTAGGTGTTCATGAGTGTTGGTGGCAGGCGTGTGTCTGAGTGCTGACAGAATGTATGTGTGCAGGTGCCCCGTGAGCATGTGTGTGTCCATGAGTGTATGTAGATAGGGGTGTGTGCACGCGAGTGTGACTGTCTCACCCGTGTGTAAGTGTGCATTTGATGCTTGTGTGTGTAGACTAGCTTTCTATGTGTGTGATGGGTGAGTACATGTGGGTGTGTATCCACGTGTATTTGGGGCCTCGTCTGTGGCCCCTCCCCCTGGACTCCTTGGGTTTCCAGCTTTGCCTGCCCACCACTTGACCTTGAGAAAGTGCCAAGGGCCTGTCTCAGGCGTGCACTTGGTGCCCCAGCCCTACCTATTTGTTGATGACCCCCAACTCTGTGTCTTCAGCCTTCGGGACAGGTATTTGTAGGCTCCTCCTCAGGGGCCGTGGGGGTCTCTGATCTGCATTCTAGGGGGCTCCATCCGGTTAGCATCCATCAGGCTGAGAATGGCCACCAAGGCCCAGGTCCAAGACAGCCTAGCCCACTTTCAATTTGGCATGTATTGAGCACCTGCTGTATACTCACTGGAAGGTATTCATGTTATTTGCAGTTCTTAAAGGGGGCTGGCCAGGACAAGTACTTGAGAAACGGAATGGGTGAGGCCCAGGAAGGCAGCGGCGAGGTGTTGAACCAGTCCTGTAGGCCCCCTTGTCCGAGACCCTCAGGGACACCTGCAACCTCACACACAATGAATCCTACATAGGCCATATGTTTTTTAACCATACATGCATACTTAAGGATAAAATTTAATGTATAAATTGGACACAGAAAGATAATGATGGAAACTCATATTAAGTAGAACAACTAGAACAGTATGTTGAAATAAAAGTTCCGTCCATGTGGTCTCTGTCTTTCAAAGCATCTTGCTGTACTGTGGGCAGCGTTCTTGTGACGCTGTGATGGCACAGTGCCTATGTGAGGAGATGAGGCGAATGACATGGGCATTGCCAACAGTGTTGGGCTGTGCTCAAGGGCTACTGGGAGCCTCAGAACCCAGGAGGCTGCCCAGTGACTGACAGGTGGGTGGGCTATACGTCATGGACACAGGGCCGAGTCATTTCTGGGCAGGACAGAGCAGGATGGCACAAGATCTCATCACACAACCCAGAACAGCCTGCAGTGGAATGCTCATGAACTGTTTCTGGAATTTTCCATGCAATATTGTTGGACTTGGGTTGGCCTTGTGTAACTGGATCCATGGAAGTCCAGGTTCCAATGACAAGGAACTCAGGGCCTTTGGATGTGTGCATTTCCTGTCTGGAACACTCTTCTTTTGCTTCGTCCATGGCTCTCAGCTCCACAGCCCCCAGTCCACTCCATGGCAGGTGTCCCCTTTCCTCATGGACATTGCCATCTCTGCCTGCCTGCCTGCTGTCACCCGCCTTCCCTGTTGGAGCTGCGTGTGGCCCGGGCCTTGCTGTGCACTCACTGTGGTGCCCAGCCCTGGGCATGGTGAGTGCTGGCTGAATGGCTGTCCAGTGGGGCGACACTCACATCGTAGCCACATGTGGGCTGCATGCGTGGCCACTCTGAGCTGGGACCCTGGAAGGAGGCTGGGAGTTGTCCGAGGAGCTCTCGCTGTGAGAGCCGTGGTGGCTGGACATGGGGCAGAGGTGTGCAGACGAGAGCATTCTAGAGCAGCTGGTGCAAGGCCAGCAGAGACAGGTGGGGGACCACTGGCTACAGGTTTTCCCCCCAGCTGAGGGTGCGGTGAGAGCAGGGGAAGGCTCAGCTTCTCGGGTGGGGGGAACCAGAAGCCCTTCCACGCTCAATTTCAAGATGGGGGAAGGGGCCCCGCTGTTTCCTTTTTGGTCCTTCTTACGGACATGGTTGTGTAGACCCTGTGGTGCCCAGCAGGCTTCCACTCCCAGCCCCCTTCCTGGGAGGACCAGGAGTGCAGCCTCAGCCCTGTCTTGGACCTTGACATGCCCTTGAACGAGGGAGTTGACCTTGCTGCAACTTGGCTGTCTTGTGTTTAAGATCCGAGTGCCAGGGCCCCCCATCCTGTGAGCATACATTAAATAATGAGGCTGCAGATGGCCAGCAGAGAGTGGCCTGAGGGTCCCTGTGCTGCCTTCCTTCCGTATCACTGACAGAACTGGCCACTCCGGAGCATCTTCAAACCAGGGTACTGCTCCCGACTCCATCCCCGTCCCAGCCCGGGAACCTGCCCAGGTGGTTCCTGTTAATCATAGCTTGTCCCTGGCCCAAGCCTTCCAGGGTGGCCGTGTCCCTGCTGTGGGGTTGTTCCAGCTGCCCAAGGGACTCAGATCTGGGCCCATGGCTGACCTTTGTCGCATGGCCTTGCAGATGTCTGAATTTCTCGGTCATGAGGGCGAGAGGTTTCCATCGGCAGGGGTGACAGCTCCGGTCTCGTCCAATGTCCAATGCCTGCATTGTAGGAGTTGGAAACAACACATGTGCAGTTACTCTGAAAGCCTCCTATAAGTAGGATTGGACATATTCAGATTTTTACAATTATTTCTGTATCACAAGCATGAGCATTCCTGGTGTTTGGGTGTTCTCCTGATTGAGGCTTACCTGGCAATACTGCGGAAATGTGGGAATAAAAGGTGTATGAGGATCTAGCTGGCCATGGCCATCTAGAAGGAATCCCCCATGGTGGGCTGGGAGGGGACGCTCGCCTGAGCCATGCACTCTGGGGGGGTGGGGTGGGTTTCTTACCAGGGGCGGAGCTTGGTTCTCTGCAAGTTCTTTCAATGAATCCCTGACTTAACGTTATCTCCCTGGAGCCCTCTGCCATGTGAACAGAACAGACCGTGGAGATGTATTACGTACAAGCAGGAAGAAGTGGAATTAAAAGATAAGTTTAGAAGGACTTTGGTCTTAAGCTGGTGTTCCGCAGTAGCGTGCCTGGCGTGGATGCCTGCTCTGGCTCCTGACTCCAACTCCTTGCTGTTGTGCACCTTGGGCGGCAGCGGGGGATGCCTCAACAAAGTGGGTCCCTGCCGTCCACGTGGGAGACCTGGATGGAGTTTCCAGCTCCTGGCCTCGGCCTGGACCAGGCCAGGTCATTGCAGGCATTTGGGAAGTGAATCAGCAGATGGGAGCTTTCCGTCTAGATCTCTCTCTCTCTCTCTCTCTCTCTCTCTCTGCCTCTGCAATCAAACACGCAACTTTTTTTTTAAATATTATTTTTGTGCATGAAATTTTGAAATTTCCACAATACTAATTTTTCCCATGAACTTGTGGGAGATTGCTCCTATGCAGAAATCTCAAAATATGTTTGCACCCAAATGAGCCTTTCTTTTAATTCTTTTTGTCTGTGAACTTTCAAGATGACCTCCTGGGGTGAAGGCTGGAGGGTCTGGGTGTGAGGACCAGACAGAGAGATGAGAGGAAGGGCTAGCAGGGTGGGCACCGCTAGTAGGAGGGGACACAAGCCAGGTGGGCTGCCTAGGCTAGGGCAGAGGAAGGAAGGTGGAGGGGCCACAGGCCCGGAGTGCCCAGTTGTGCATGGGGAGAGGGTGAAAAAGACACTGAATTCAAGTTGGCAAAGCCACTGAGGCTTGCCTAGGAGCCAGGCGCTGTGCCTTTCTCTTGCCTCAGTTCAACCTTGGCACAGCCCAGACGAAGGGCTGGGGGCTGCGTGGGTGGGAGCACTCAGAGCCTGGCAGGGGCGGTAACTGCCCCCTTGGGGGTCCCAGAGCTTGCAGTGGACAATGGGGCTTCAGGGGCACGGGCACCCCCCGTGGCCACTCCAGCAGGGAGCTGGGCCGAAGACCCCAAAAGAAGAAATCAACACAAAACGTAGCCCCCGGTATGGAGCGTTCTTTGAGAGAAGGCCTTTTGCTGAAAACAGAATATTATGTTTCGCCAGCACTCAGCCTTTTGTCTAACTTTACGTGGTCCAATTAGGCAGTCGCACCCCTAATTAGCCAGCCTTAGGCACTACTTGTTGTGAGCCTAGAAATTCGCACGTGGGGCGAAACGTTGGCAGGGAACTCCATGAACAGGCATCCGTGGCAAAGGCGCTGCGGTCGGGCCACCCTGTGAAGCGTGGCCCGGACAGTGCTAACAGCCAGGCCCGTCTACCAGCGACAACCATGCACCGCAGCCCTGGGCTACACAGAGGCATGGTGCGTCTGGCTGTGACACCAAGAGGAGGGGGGATACTGAGGCCTCAGCAGTATTAATGTTTTTTAGCTCCCCATAATTCCAAAGTGACTGCTTGGTTTTAAACTGTGTGGATAGCTCAGCTGGGGCCTTAGGAGACTTCTGGCCTCAGACATGTAGCCTGGAGGCACAGTGAGGGTAGCCCATGCCTCCCTGACTTCCCTGAGCTGGGGGGGGGTATGGGGAAATTTCTAGAAGGTTCACATCAGGCTGCTTCTCAGCAGAGCCCAGCCCCATGTCCACCCAGGTGCCCGATGCATGTTTCCAATGATTGGTGCATGTCGCACCCCTGGAGTGAGCCCATTTCTCTGGATTAGATGGTGGCTTCTTTGTGTGCTGGGCGCTGGTGGCTGGCAAGGTGCTTGGTTAGGTTCTTGGGCCAGGAGATGGGTAAGGGAACAGAGGGCACAGTCAACAGATACACAAGCAGGGGAATTCCCATTGGGAAGAGACAGGAGAGGCAGGGTTCTGGATTCCTTGCAAGGGCAATGGGAGACCCTGATGGGTGGGGATGGGGGTGGGAGTGGGGGAGTGGCGTGAGTCGCTCTGTGAGGGTCTCTGTCCATGTTGGAGGACAGAGTGACCCGCCGAAGTGCTTGGGCCCTGGTGGGAGGCAGAGTGGACCTAACGAGGCACAGAGTCCCTTTTCTTTCATTTCTCGGCCCCTCCACCCCCATCCAAATATCTTTCACATATCAAAGCTTTGCTAAATAAATTCCCGTGAAGCTTACTACAGGGGAAACCAGCAAATATTTCTTAATTTGTTCTTTTCTTGGGCAAGAGTAATCGGGGGAAAGGAGAAGGCTTTTCCTGTTGCCCTGGTTTAAATCTCATCAAGATGGCCATGGGGGACGCTCTGAGTCTGGTGCACTCCTTGCTCTGCATTTTGGCTGATCTGGGGGCTCTCTGCCTACAGGAGGCAGCTCTGTGCCCATGTCCTGTTTCCCTGGTTACGGCTATGGACAGACAGTTATTGAAACAAAGCTGTCCCGTTTGAATGAAGCATAAACACGTCATGGACTGCAAAGCACAGAGCTCTTCTCTCTCTCTCTTATTTATGTATTTATTTGAAAGGTAGAGGTACAGAGAGAGTGGGAGAGAGACAGAGAGAGAGAGAGAGAGAGAGAGAGAGAGAGATCTTCCGTCCACTGGTTCACTCCCCAAATGGCTGAAATGGCAAGGGCTAGGTCAGGCCAAAGCCAGGAGATAGGAACTTCATCCAGATTGCCCACGTGGGTGGCAGGGGTCCAAGCACTTGGGCCATCCTCCACTGCTTTCCCAGGCATATTAGCAGGGAGCTGGATTGGAAGTGGTACAGCTGGGACTCGAACCAGCGCCCATATGGGATGTTGGTGTGGCCTGTGGAGGCTTTACCTGCTACGCCACAGCACTGGCCCCCAGTTAGCACTTTTCTTACACAAAGTTTTTGCAGGTGCAGTGGGCCAGTGTTAGCCATTCTTTTCCTCCAAGACATTTGGGTGGAAAATCCACAAAACAATAATAGATCAATACATTTAGATTAGAACTTTCAAAAATTCAATAATGGTATTTACAAATTAATAAAGCACTGTAAAGAAAATCTCTGCACTTCTTTATTTGGGATACAGTTAATTTTTTCATTGATTAAGCATTCTTTTGGTGGATGGCATGTAGGCAGGGAATTTTTTTTTTCCCCAAAGAAGGACGTGTTGTGGGAAAGTTGGAAGGACCTGCTGTGTCTGGTCTCACCTGAGAGTAATAGGTTTAAGATCAGCCAGCTGCCCCCTGCATACCTAGAATGAAATGTAAACCCTGCCTGCTCCCCCCTGGGAGATGCTGAGGCTAAGGCCAGTTTGCAGGACTCCGCCTGCTACGTCGGGCAAGGTGGCGCTGTTGCTTGCTCAGGCCTGGGGTTCTGCCTAGTTTGTGCAGTGAGCAACACTGGGAAAGACAGGAGCCAAAGCATCTCTGGAGACCCCATGGAGGCCGACTGCACCCCTGCTGGCCACTGGCAGTGGACATGGCCATGGCCTCAGCCATGTACCCTCCTGTGGCCGCTGTGCCCACAACTCACCCACTCTCTCACTCACTCCCCTTCCATTCCTTTTTTCTTTTTTTAGAAATATTTTTTTTTAAATTTATTTGAAACTCAGAGTTACAGATAGAGAGAGGGGGAGACAGAAAGAGGAGAGAGAGAGAGATCTTCCATCTGTTGGTTCACTCCCCAGATGGCCGCAACAGCTGGGGCTGGACCAGGTTGAAGCCAGGAGCCAGGAGCTTCTTCCGGGTCTCTCCATGTGGTCAACAGGGGCCCATGTCCTTGGGCCATCTTCCACTGCTTTTCCCAGGCCATTAGCAGGGAGCTGGATCGGAAGTGGAATAGCCAAGACACGAACTGGCACTCATGTGGGATGCCAGTGTCATAGGCAGTGGATTTACCCACTACACTGCAATGCCAGTACCCCACCCCCTTCTTAACTTCACAGAATATTCCTTGAGGGTGTAGACCACATGCTGGGGGCACGCTGGTGAGCAGCAGGACAAGGCCAAGGACCCCTTGTGGACGCCTAGCCCTCGAGGACCGGTGGGAGGTATAACTCCTGGAGCATTTCCTGTTGACTGATATCCCAGGCCAGACTTGGCTGTGGGTGCTGCGGGGCCTTTGGCTGTGGCTGCGGATCCTGACATGGGGAAGCCAAGATGTGCCTGGAGGCTGGGAAACCTCTGTGGAGTGTGAAAGTCAATGGTCAACCCCGGACTGCCCTGGGAGAGCTGGAGAGCAGGCGTGCCTTGGGATGGGGCACTGAGATGGTGCTTAGCAAGGGTGGGCTCCCAGATGGAGGTCGGGCAGGAAGACAGGCCCTCACAAGGGGCAGGAAGGGCCCCAAGGGGGAGGGGACAGGAGGCCAGAAGAGAGGATGGCCAAGTTAGGCTGGAGACTGAGGGGAACCATGACCTGGTGAGGGTCAGTGTGGGGCTGTGATAGGGGGCGCCCGCTTCTGGTCACCTCTCCTGCCCTAGAGGGTGTTTTCCTGGTTGCAGTGCTGGGTTCCTTCTCTTGTCACCTGGACCATCCCCTGTTGTGTTTGTTGTCACAAGTCCTAGCTGTTTGCTGGTCCCAATGTGGCAGTGGCTCCCAGTCACCAGCAAGACAAAGTTCTTTTTTTTTTTTTTTTTTTTTTTGATAGGCAGAGTTAGACAGTGAGAAAGAGAGAGACAGATCTTCCTTTTTCTGTTGGTTCATCCCCCAAGTGGCCACTACGGTTGGCGCATTGCGGCCGGCCGATCCAAAGCCAGGAGCCAACTGCTTCCTCCTGGTCTCCCATGTGGGTGCAGGGCACAAGGACCTGGGCCATCCTCCACTGCCCTCCTGGGCCACAGCAGAGAGCTGGATTGGAAGAGGAGCAACTGGGACAGAATCTAGTGCCCCGACCGGGACTAGAACCCAGGGTGCCAGCGCCACAGGTGGAGGATTAACCTAGCGAGCCGCGGCTCCGGCCTGCAAGACAAAGTTCTAACAGCTGCACTTGGAGCTGAAGGCCTTCTCCACATCCTTGGGCCTCTTACAAACCCCGGCGTGACACCTTGGGCTACTGTCCTGCTGCTGCTGCCTGCCTACTTCCTAATCCCAAGTCAGCCATTGAAGCCCAGGTACATTCCACCTCCTGCCCTCTGAGCTCAGCACACCGGCACAGCCTTGCGTCCCTCTTGCGTTGCTGCCTTATATCCCCAGTTGGGTGGAGCCGTGAGCCCTGTAGGCCACTGCGTGCTTAGTGGGACCTCAGCGGAGATGTCTGAGTGGACGCGAGCCCCTTGCTGTTGGACTGGCAAACAGCTTTCAGACTCATGTGCAATTGCCGCGCTGTCCCACTCGTCACTTAAATTTCAATGACCAAAACACGTGGCCTGGGGTGTCCCATGGTCCCCTGGCTTGCAAGCGCCCAAGGCTCCTTGCTTCTGGGGCCCACCCTACGTTTGCAGCTCAGTCTCCCACCACCCAAGTCTCCCGTCCTCATTGTTACCTGCCTTCCACATCCCTCAGCACTGTCAGACGCACCAGGCTCTTACACGCGCCAAACCTTGGCAGCCTTTCCTTGTCTCAGGAAGCCAGCCACTTCTCCTTCTCCACCCCTACACAGAAAACTCCTACTCATCCGCCACGACCCAGGTGGAACACTCACCTCCGCAGAAGCCCAGTTGTCACCACCCGGCCTCTGCCTCAGCAGAGCGGTGCTTCTCCTGTCTTCCAGAGCCGTCTGGGGCCTGTGAGTGTCTCTGTGTAGTCGAGCCTGTCTCTGAGAGGCTTCCCCTCTTGAATCCGCTCCCCAGACACACAGTAGGTCCTCCATGAACATCTGCCAGTGTGAACATCTGTGGAGCCCTGGAGGAGTGCCTGGTGCGCAGCCGGGGCTCTGGGTATTAGGTGTTTGCCTGGAGGCATTAAGGACGGGTTTGGGGTGGAAGAAGCTGGGAGATGACTCCTGCACCTCAGAGAGGTCTTCCATCACAGCACAAGCAGCCACGGAGCTCATGTGCGTTGCTGGTGTGAACGCCAGGGGGCCGCTTCCGAGAACGTACCCCCAAGTCACCGCCGATCAGCCGCGTTGGAGATAACGTGCTGAAATCTGCGAGTTTAAGATTCCGACAAGGAGATGTTGGTGGATGGCGAGTGCCAGTAGGACTCGGGCTGCTCCGTGCGTGGCTGACCTTGGGGCAAGGTGGATGGTGAAAAGGCAGGCATCGGTTTTAGCCTTCTCCTGTGCCTAGAGCCTACCTGAGCCCAGGGCAGCCTGAGAGCAGGGAAATGCAGATGGCCAGCTCATTCTCGTGCCGAGGAAGCCGCACCCAGCCCGGAGCCTGACTTTGTGCCTTTCCCTGCACGGGAGAGTTCAGGCCAAGGCTTCTGCGGCCTCTGGGTGCTGTGGGCTGGCCCCAGAAGACCCTGGTCCAGCGACGCTGGTAAAGGGGTGATGCTTGAGAGACGCCTGGAACCTGCCCTCCCGTGGGTGATGGCAATGAGGGATCCACTGCCTCTTTCCAAACCATTTATTGCCACTTACCCAGGGCTTGGTGTGCATCTGCCACGGAGAGCAGAGTAGTCCCAGTTTGGAAGCCGTGGAGGCCGTTTTTCACCCACACTGACATAAGCCATGACTCGGAGCTCATGACACACTCGAGATAAGGTCAAACGCTCGACAGAAAGGGACATTTGTTGCCTCCGTTGCTTAATCCCCGTTCTCAAAGAGGCTGCAGACACTAATGGCTGGTGGGGTGTGCGATCCTGGTTCCCAGGGGGCATGGCCCTGTCCACCACGTGGTCACATGGACGCTACTCAACTGAGCATCCTGTCTGGCAGGGCAGAGGCCTACAAAGACAGCCTAGGGAAGGGGCTGGGACTTGCAGGCTGGACGAGGGGCCTTGGGCCCTGGAAGGGCTGTGTGGGGAGGCCAGGCACTGATTGGGCTCCCCAAGGGAGCCCTTCTGTCTGCCCATTTCATCCCCTGTGGCTCTCAGATTTCGAGGTGTGGGACAGGTACTATATGGCCAGGGAGTAGGTGCCCCAGGAGATGGGAGGCGGGAAGGTAAGCACAGGGAAATGTCTGTGAGATTTTCTGGGGGAGCAAATCAGAGCACATGGTGACCTCTTGGCTTTTTTCAATTTTTATTGGCTTACATTTATTTTACTTGTAAGAGATAGAGACAAGAAGGTGGGGCTGGAGATACCTTGCATTGCTGGCTCACTCCCCAAATGTATTTAACAACCAGGGCTGGGCCTGGTTGAAGCCAGGAGCTGGGAACTCCATGCAGGTCTCCTGAACAGGGGCGGCAGGGACCCAAGTACTTGAGCCATCACCTACTGCCTCTGCGGGTGTGCATGAGCAGTACTGGAAGCATTGGATTAGAAGCAGAGTAGCCAGGCCTCCAACCAGGCCATGTGGTAGAGTATATGGAGCCCCCAGGCAGTGACGACCCCTGCACCAGATGCCCAGGCCTCTTCTGTTCACCCTGAGCCAGGTGAGCCAATGGGACCCCGTGACACTCTCCGTCCCCTCCCTGGGCCCAAGTCTAGTTGCATCTCCCTAGAATTACGGGTGCTCAGTGGGGTCATACAGTCCTCCTGGGTACCCACAGGAAGCCTTGGTAAGGATGTCCTTCATCTGCTGGCTGTTGTGGTCATGCCCACAGTGCTTATCGGCCAAGGCCACAGGTTTCCCCTCCACAGCCTCCGGCATCTAGTCTCAGCCTCCGGCTGTGGCCCCTCAAAGGCCTCGCCATCCTGGGTGCGGTGTTGGGGTGGGGCACCGCACCCTCTCCTGCACGTCTCAGGCTGATTCAGCCCCTGTAGGTGAGGGCAGGGCAGTGCGGTGGTCCACACGTCCACGGCGTCCATGGCCCCTGGGACTGTACTGGGGAAGCGGAGGCTGCTGATGGGAAGAGAAACCCCGTTCCCTGCTTTGCTGCGTGGGGCTGAGTGGTAGAAACTGGCTTTTCCTGGTCCACCCAGAGCAGCCAATGGGAAGACAGAGTCAGACTCAGGCTGCACATCGTGGGAGGGGCCTGTGTGTGCCCCTTACAGACAGCTGGCCAAGTGGCCCTTTCTGCAGCTCTGACTGACTGCAGGCGGCTCCCCTCCCTGGAAGCCTGCCCCACCCCCCCCGGAAGCAGCCAAGGCCCCTACCGCAGGTCTGAGTGCTTGAGGGTCTGCAGGGAGGAGGGTTCCAACCCCCTGCCTCTCTCGATGCACCAGGCACCTCCCAAGGTGAGCCCAGAATCTGAGACTGAGTCTGGGCACTCTGGTACCCTTCCTAGGGGCGTGGGACCACCCAGCACGGGTGCACCTGCTCTGCACACCTCCCATGACTCCTGCAAAGTCCAGTGCCGGCTTTCTGATTTCCAGACAGTTGGTTGGCCCTGGTTTTCAGGACCCCCCACTCCCGAGTGTACGATGGTTTGGGAGGTACTTCCGTGTCAGCTGGGCATCTGCTCCAAGGGCGAACACATGGCAATTGTGTCTGGGGTCCCTGCCGCTCCTTTCCTCTGTGGACACCAGCTCCTTATAAGGAAGATCCGTGTGTGCCCAAGATGCCTGTCCCCTGCTGGTGGTTTTCTGCCTTGCCCACAGTCCCCAGCTGAGAAGTCCGGCACGGAGAATGTGACTGGGGGTTTGCCCCCAGGGGCTATGCTGTGTGACACTGATCTCACACCGCGCTTGGCCTTCCTGACCAATGGGAGAGTTTCAGCACAAGACTGGAGCAGAGGATGGTGAGACTCCACAGGTGGCCTTGGAGGGCATTAGTGGCAGTGGCCTGGGCTCCTGTGTCCCCGTGGATTCCCTCTCCACCACCTCCCACTTCTCCCGCCGGGGTCCTGCTGGCCCGAGCCGGCGGCCGAGAGCTGCTGTGGGCTCCTCCCGCCTCTGGCCTTCCAGAAGGCCCGCTTGGCTGCCCAGTGTGTCACTGTGACATTTTCCAAGTTGAGCTGCAAAGGTCTCTAGACAAAGATGTTTCCAGCAGAATTAGAGAGGAAGGAAGTCTTGCCAGGCCTCCTGGCGGGCCGGTCAGCTGTGGCTTTCCCTAACGGTTCTCAGATGGCGGCTGGAACCTGAGCCTGTCCCCCTGCACAGTCCCTGCTTCTCCGAGAAGGCTCCCCAGACGTCCAGCTCAGTGTCCGAGGCGGGGCTCGCCAGAAGCACCTGCCGTGCAGGTGATCGGGGACGCCTCGCTGAGGCTCACCGAATCCACTCCCTCCGCTCCCGAGCAGGGCTGAGGTTGTGTGGAACAGCAAGGAGAGGAAAGACACACCTCCAAGCCTGCCAACTTGCTTTGCTCCTGCCTTTGATCTTTAGTTCAGCTGTCTTTAGTGTTAAGTTGGAACTTAGAAAATAAAAAAAAAAAAAAATGCGAGGGACTTCTCTTTTAATAAGCCCTGAAACCACAATGGTTTGGATGAGAAGAAAGCAGGTCCGAGTCAGAGCGAGGCAGCGGCCTGCAGTGGAGCGCTGGGTTTCAATGAACCTGAGTGGCTGCTGGCTGCTGAGTTCCAACACTGAAAAGCAGAGCGAGGGCTGAGGTCGGCACCCTGGGCTGTGCCCAGGCGGCAGGCTGCCCTGGCCCGGCCAGGTCCCCGTGGGGCCATTCCCACCTCCCCAGCCAGGCCCATGGGGAAAGAATTCTCCATCTCCGAGCAGCACCGGAAATCCAGCTTTGCAGAGTCTGAAGGGCTTTCCTGCTTCCAAACCCTCTGGGGCCTGCAGTGGCTTCCACAGCCCTGAGAAACACCCCGTGCCAAGTCAGAGGCCGGGTTGGAGGAGGCTGGTGTGTGACCTGGAGGATTCTTCTTTTTATTTTTTGAAGATTTATTTATTTATTTGAAAAGCAGGGTTCTATAGAGAAATCCTCTACCTGCTGGTTCACTCCCCAAATGGCTGCAGTAGCTGGGGCTGGGCCAGCCCAAAGCCAGGCGCTAGGAGCTTCATCTGGGTCTCTCGCATGGGTGCAGGAGCCACAAGCACTTGGGCCGCCTTCTGCTGCTTTTCCCAAGTGCATTAGCAGGGAGTTGGATCAGAAGTGGAGTAGCCGGGACTCGAACCGGTGTCCACATGGGATGCCTGCGCCGTAGGAAGCTGCTTTCCCTGCTTCATCACAATGCAGGCCTCCTCCTGGAGGGTTCTAACCAAGGAACAGGGAGGCTACAGCGCTTTCTCTCCCACCCCCACCCTTATGCTGAGGCCCCCTTAGCACCAGTATGGATCTGGAACTCAGCCCGATCCCTGGGGAAAACCCTCCCGATGTCAGAATAAGCAGAAATCCCCACTTGAGAACTCCATGAGTCTTGTCCGCCGAGCAGTATTTAAACAGGGGGTGCTTGTGTACTATTGAGCGCTGGCAGCATCAATATTTGTTCAGCAGGGGCTGAGCTCTGCCTTCAGAAGTGTGTGCTGGGGGTGGTTGGGTATTTGCCCTGGATCAGAGTCGGGAGCAGCGTGCCCAGCCTTTGCCATGGCACACACCTGGGCAGGTGTGAGGAGCGGGCTTGAAGTCCCTCCCCCTGAACAGTTTTGTTACTTTGCCTGAGGCGGGGCCAGGGGGTGCTGTCCACTCCTCTCTGATCCTGGTTGCACAGACCCAGGGCTCCGGCCCTGCCCTGCGTCTGTTCTGGTAGTTTGCACTTTGTTCTCGGTTGTTGGCTGTCAAAAACGACAAAGCCCAGGGCGGCCCAGAGGGAGATCTGAGAAAGTCCAAGAGAAAGAGAGAAAAAGGTGAAAGAAGACAGAGGCAAAAAAGGAGGCGCATTTTCAGATTTGCTTAGAACGGGAATCCTGCCGTAGACTTTGCCGGGAGCTGGTGGTAACTCCTGCACCCCTTAGCGCCCTGTCTCAGAAAGTAATTGTCTCGCAACTGCTGGCGCTGTAACCTTAAACCTTCTAATTGTGCCCCAGGACAAATCAGTATTAATTGAGCTGATGTGGTGTTTCTTATATATCCCACATTCTCCTGCTAGCCTCCACTTTGGCTTTTAAGGACTTCCCAAAACCGTGTGCCAGGAGAGATGGAGCAAGTGCGTGCAATTCTGCTCCGTGGAGCTCAGCTTCCCTGACCTCGCCGGGGAGGCGCAGGGGCATCTCCCCAGTGGATCTCAGCCCTGCTCCTGCTCTTGGGGAACTTTAATCCTCCTTTGGGGAGTCCCCGGGGGTCCAATGGGTGTCATCCAGAACTTGCAGGGAATCCAGAAGGAAACCACAAATCCACTGAGGCGGGGGAGGTGGGGACAGAAAGATTTTGTGGTTGAGTCTCAAATACAAAGGGAGGGTGGGCGCAGCCACCACAGGGATTTCATTAAGGAGACCGCAAAGTTTAGCCTAAAGTAATTCACGCCCATGTAGAGACAACACAAGCCCCGTCTTGAGGGGAGCGGGTTGCCAATCCCCGAAAGCCACTGCGGTCCCAGTGGAGCTCGGAACGCGGCAGCTTCCAAGCCCGCCCTGTGGCTTTCTGTGTGATTTTTGGGTTTTCCAGGATGTCTCTGTGCTTAGCACATCAGATAACTGCTCTTAAGGGAGCTCAAATTAAACTCCCAAACAAAGAGTTGTAAGTGCTGCTTTATTCCTAGAGATGAAAATTGCACTGGAGTAACTTCTTTATTTGACTACATTACATTACAGTAGAAGGAAGGAGAGGGCTGTGGTACAAAATAGTAATTAACTGTTTTTTTTCTCTGTCCTGAAAATTAGTGCATAGTTAGATCAAAATATGACAGGGTACATGCTCATTTAATTTTTAAATTGCTTGGTAACTTCAAATAAAACCACGGCCGTGGATGTGTAAGAGTGCGTGCATACTAAATACTCAGTGGCATTTTGGAAACCACTTTTGTATTATCTGCATGGCACAATGTAAGAGCGTTCATTCATTCATCCAGTCAGCAAATACATACGACACCCACCGTGAGACAGGCTCCTTGGGTGTCACCTCGGTCTGAGGTGTTGAGTGTGGGAAGCACCTCACCTGTCACTCATCCGCCCATCCACCCACCCTCCACCATCCATCCATTCATTCAGCAACCTCATTTTCATGCAGAGGTTCCTGTCCATACCATGTTCTCAGTGTATCAGGGAGGAAGCCATGAGCCAACTACCATGGAGATTAGTATGTGAGAAGCCCTGAAGACTCCAAAGAATCCAATTCATTCATTCTCTTATCCCAAAGATTTTATTGTGTATGGGGAATCTGCTGGTGAGCAAAGATAGACTTGATCCCTGTCTGCATGGAGCTTACTGTCTGGAGGGCGGGACATTCATCAGTGTGCATGGACTGCTGGGAAGATGTGGCCCCAGGATGCACCTTCCAGAAAGGGGTCTGGGACTCCCCGTGCCTCTGGCCAGGGACTTGGACCGTGTCCAGGTGCTGTCTCGGCAATCTCAGGTGGGACTTAACCAGGCTCAGCACCAGGAAGGTCATTTCAGGCAGGGGGAACAGCAGGTGCAACAGTTAATGCAGGTGAATACGGCAGAGGGTGCTTGGTGAACACGGGACCGGAAGAAGAGCAGGGGCGCTGGAGGCAGAGAGGGAGGGGAAGCTGTGAACTGGATTGGAGGCAGCTGGAGTCAGGGAGAGCCTCTGAGCCTTGTGTTGAGACTTTGAGTCTTTGAAAAGCAACAGGCAGCCGTTTTGTGATGCGAGTGATTTAAGGTGTAATGCTAGTGGATTGCAAGCCTGGCTGTTGGGTGGTGGAGGTGGAGGCTGAGCAGGAGTCTGCCAGGGGGGGCTGGGCTGGGAGAGGAGGCACAGGCTGTGGGGGACACGTGCAGATGGGAAGCCAGCAGCTGCTCCCTCCGATTAGCAAGCCAGGCTCGGTGACTCCTGCAGGAAGTCGGCGTGAGAGGGGCTGCAGCATATAGCAAGGGCTTAGCGCTCAAGACAGCCCTGGTCCCTCGCTCCTTGCTGGGCTGGAGCTCTTTTGAAGGGACTTTAATTTCCTCCTTTGAGTTTTGTAGGATTGTTTACATTTTCTGAAGCCAGCCCAACAGGCGTGCCCACCTATTGCCTACTTAACTATTATGTTGGGTGATTGTGTGTACAAACAGGTGGTTAGGTGTCTAACTACAATGTGTGTGTGTGTGTGGGGGGGGGATATGTAATTACTAGATTTGCATTTGTAAATTCTCATCTCCTTAAACAACCCTCTTCCCACCTATACGCCTCTGCTACCCTCTTACCCATCAACACACAACATACACACACACCCAGGTGGATGACTGGGCGTGGCATCTCCCTTTGGTCTGCTCAGAGGCACCAGAAGTTCCCTCTTCGAGTGTCCCCTCCCCCACGTCCCTGTGCACCAAGGAAAAGGGGAACAGCCACACCTCCCCATCTTGCTCACCTGGTGCTCCTTGTCTGCTCACCTGTTTCTCTGCTCTTGGATCTGTGTGGCCTTCCCGAGAGAACCACCAGGGGTGAACTTGTGTTTGGGGGGATACTGTGACTTGGAGGAAGACTGTGGAGTCACACACGAGTGGTTACATCCCAGCTCATGGGCTGTCACTCCTGAAAGTTAGTGCAAGGCAGGTACAAGGTACAGTGCCCAGCGCAATGTGGGCCGACTGTGGTATTGTCGCACTTCATGTCATTGCATCAAACTGGGTCCCAGCCCTAGGGTCTTTGCTGGAAGAGACAGACCTTAATGGTGCTAATTTTCTTGTCATCTATAGTACGGTATTAATATGAGTGATAGAAAAGAGAGAATATGGGCCAGGTGCTGTATGTCCCTACAATCAGATAGTCTAAAATAATGGACAGTCACCAGGGGTACCCTAAATGGAATAATGAAGTCAGTGAAACATATAAGTAGCAACATTTTTTTTCCCCAATTTGCAGCATCTTTGCTAAAATACCCGAGGCCAGGCTGGGGTTCAGTGTTCAGGTTCAGTCCTGCTGGTGGATGTGAAGTCTTGGCTTTGAATGTGCCGTAGTGGTCAGCCAAGGGTGGTTCATCCTGCAGGAAGATGGCTGGGGTCACCCAGGACCTGGTTTGTCTGCCTAAGGCAGGGGGGCAGGGGTCTCCAGGGCACCATTGCTGGAGAGATCCCACGTGTTCCCCATCAATCGAAGCTACAGTCAGATTGCACTTCATTTTTTATTTAATATTTTCATTTTGCTTGAAGGCAGAGGAAGAGTGAGAGAGAGAGAGCGAGAGAAACAAAGACAGCTGACTCTCTCATCTATCTTCTGGTTCACTCCTCAAGAGCCCACAACATCGGGCTGGGGGCGGGGCCCAGGCTGAAGCCAGGAGCCGGGCGCTCAATCTGTGACTCCCATGTGAGCGGCAGCAGCCCAAATACTTGAGCTGTCACTCGCTGCCTCTGAGGGTGCACATTAGCAGGAAGCAGGGAGCTGGAATCAGGAGCTGGACTGAGACTCCAGCTCAGGTTCTCTGACACGGGATGCAGTCACCCAGCTGCTGTCCCGGAAGTCGCTGTGCCAGCGCTCGCCCCGATGATCCGCTGTTGGCACCGTGGTCTTCTCTGATAACATCTCCGTGTGTGCTGTAGTGAGAGGCCATCCTGTGTACCCTCTGCTGCATCTCAGATGCAACCAAGTGCCCGCTTCTCCCCAGCAGTTCTGTTCAGTAAGGATTTTTTATTGTTTTCGTGCAAGTTGAGGTTTGTTTGGCATTTAAGACTTATGATAACTCTGCCACTTACTTTTTTATTATAATTTAAAAATTTTAATTATCACATAATTTTATGTATATTTATTGGGTTCAGTATGATAATTCGATACCTGTGCACAATGTGTAATGATTGAATCAGGTTAATTAGCATTTCTGTCTCCTCAAACATTTATCATTTCTATGTGTTGAGAAGCTTCAAACTCTTCTCGTTATGTTGAAGTCTGGAATGCACTGCTGTAGATTGTGGCCACCCTACTGTGCTGGAACACGCCAAACAACTGCCTCCTGCCTACTCTGTGGTCATGAGGAGGGAGGGAGAGAGAGAGAGAGAGAGAGAGAGAGAGAGAGGAGAGAAGAGATATCCCATTTCTTGGTTCACTATCTAAATGCTTGTATTAGCCTGGCCCAGTCAAACCTGGGAGCTGGGAACTCCATCCAAGACTCCCAGCTGGGTGGCAGGGACCCAACTATTGGAGACAACACCTGCTGCATCCCAGGATGCCCATAAGCAGGAAGCTGCACTTGGAAGCAGAGCCGCAACTCAAACCCAGGCGTGTGTGGGCATCCCGGACTGCTTGGTTGAATGCCTGTCCAAATCAACTTGATGTTTAAGAAGAGTTTCATGTGCACAGCTAAAGTGAGTGGAAATACAGAGATTTCCCACATAATCTATGAGCCCACCCGTGTTCCACATCTCCCAGCCCAGCAGAACGATGGTTAGAGTCAGTGAACCCACCCTGGGAGCTCATTGTCACCCAGAAGTCGTGGTTCACGTCAGGGTTCACTCTTGGTGTACGGTGGCTGGGTTTGGACAAAAGTCCAATGGCCCATGTTCACCGTTGCGGTACATAGAGAATACTCGCACTGCCCTGACGGTCTGCCCTGCTTGCTGCATCGTGTTTTTAGAAACAACTTCTCCACAAACAAACGAAACGTCACAAGAATGCCAGCCTTGCATTCAAGCTCAGGGGTGCTGGCTAACTCTCTCCATTTCCACCCAGAGTAAGGGAGGTGGGGCTGGCAGGTTTCTGCCCCATCGGGGGCCGTCCCTCCTGCGGTCTGGGGTCTGCTAAACGGCCAGTTTGAAAGGAAATGTCCAGTTGGCCTTAGAGCTTCCGGATCCAGCTGACGCTCTAGAAACCTGGGGCTGCCTTTTTTGCCAATTGCTTCAGGGTTTCCCCTCCACTCATCTTCGGTTTCAAAGGTCAGTGCAGAGCGGCCGTTTCCTGCAGGAGTGGGTGCAGAGGGGAGCAGGGGGTGCAGGGGTCCCGCCTTGTTGTTGTGCCAGGCCTGTCTTCAGAGGGCTCCAGCCCTCGGGCCAGCCAGAGCCCGGGGCTCCCCGTTGGGCCTCCAGGAACACCCTGAGCATTCATTACTGCTCATTGCAACTCGGCCACTTGGGTAACAGACAGGGCTGGCAATGGTGGCTTGTGACTCAGGTGGTCACAGGCATGGGACTGGTCTCTGTTTGCCTCCTGAATGGCTCCTTGACCCACAACATTCCCCAGTGTCTAAATCCACCTGAGTCTTGTGAATGGGGGCGTTGTTTCCTTCCTTGGTTGGGGAATTCTCCAGCTAACTTCACCTCTTCCATCTCATGTCTGTTTTGTCAACCAAACCTACATGTGGTAGGATTTCAAGAACCAAACACACATACGCGCACACACACACATGACTGCATGCAAGACTGGTGAATCTGAATACAGTTGTAGGATTTCAAGAACCAAACACACACATGCACAAACACACACACACAGGAGTGCTTGCAAGACTGGTGGAATGAATATAGTTGGTGGCAGGGTCAATGTCAGGGTCCTGGCCATGACACTGAATCCACTTGTGTGTGCCATCACTGGGGAAAGTGACTGGAGGGTATGCGAGGAAGGTCCCTCTCTACTATTCCTTACAGCTTCATGGGAATCTACAATAGTCTCAAAACAAAACAGCTTTTAATGCTTTGTCTTAGATTTTGGTATTCTGTGTATTCTTCACTAATCTGCCTCATTTATTTAAATGTTAATTGGTCTTTGTTAATTTGATTTCAGTCCTAGAAACTAAATTCAACAAGGCGACCTCTGAGTGATTACAGAGTCTTAGGGATTGGAGAAGACCTTCATCCCTGCAAGAGGGCAACCAGTGTTTCAAAATGAGGAGGGGAGATAGGGAGAGGGAGAAGGAGAGGGAAGGCAGAGTTGGTGGGGGGGAGAGAAAGAGAAAGAAAGGGAGAATGGATGATGGGTTCTCCATGGGGACTTCAGAGCTTACAGGTTTGGGATGTTAGAAAGAATCCTCCAAAAATATCAAGTGATTTAAAAATTTATCCTTTAGTTTTCTTAACTTTATTTAAAAAAATGTTTCTTCATCTATTGACTTTTCAGGGGTAAATTATTGTTTTTAAGATTTATTTATTTATTTGTAAAGGCAGTTATAGAGAGAAATACAGACAGACAGAGAGGGAGAGACAGAGAGAGATCTTCCATCTACTGGTTCACCCCCCAGATGGCTGCAATGGCTGGGGCTGGGCCAGGATGAAGACAGGAACCAGGAACTCCATCTGGGTCTCCCCACAAGAGTGGTAGGAACCCAAGAACTTGGATCATCTTCCACTGCTTTCTCGGGTGCATTAGCAGGGAGCTGGATCAGAAACTGAGCAGCCGAGAGCAGTGCCCAGATATGGGGTGCCAGTACCCCATGTGGCAGCCTAGCCTGCTGTGTGCTGTGCTATAACACTAGCCCAAGCTTTCTTAATATTTTTAAATAATTGCAGATTTACAGGATGTTGTAGAGGTCCAGTGTATTCTTGATTCCATCTCTCCCATAGCTTGCATCTCATGTGTCAGTGACAGTCACCAGAAAGCTGACCTTGCTACAATGCGTGGGTGGTTCCCTGTCATTGTATCTCAGCTGTGGATTCCATAAACACCACCACCATGAAGAGAAAGAACTTTCCATCCCTACAATGATGCCCCCATTATCCCTAGCCCCTGGTGGCCAAGGTTCCGATCACCCCTTCTATACTTATATCAATCTGAACGTTATATAAATGGAATCATTCAGTATATGACCTTTGATATTGGCTCTTTTTTCCCCATTCAGCATAGTGCCCTGAAGTGCAATAACCATCCAGGTTATTGCATGAATTAATAATAGTTCATTCCTTCAGTTGCTGAGGAATAGCCCATGGTGTAGCTACACCAGTTTATAGACCCTGCACCCTCTGTTGGACAGTCGCATTGTACTCAGTCATCTAAATCAAAGCTTCTGGGGCCGGCGCTGTGGCGCAGCAGGTAAAGCTACCGCCTGCAGTGCCGACATCCCATATGAGCGCCGATTCGAAACCTGGCTGCTCCACTTCTGGTCCAGCTCTCTGGTCCTGCTTGGGAAAGCAGTAGAAGATGGCTAAAATCCTTGGGCCCCTGCACCCATGTGGGAGACTTGGAAGAAGCTTCAGGCTCCTGGCTTCGAATTGGCACAGCTCCGGCCATTTCCGCCATTTGGGGAGTGAACCAGCAGATGGAAGACCTCTCTCTCTCTCTCTCTCTCTCTCTCTCTCCCTCTCCTCTGTAACTGCCTTTCACTTGAATAAATAACTCTTTAAAAAATAAAACAAAGCTTCTATGAACGTAAGGGTACAGGTTTTGTGTGGACAGAAATTTTTATTTCGTTAAGATGAAATGCTCAGACATGTACATGCTGGGAAATGTCTTTTTTTTCTTTCTTAATGTAGAGAACTACCAAAGCTCTCCAGGGTGTACAAGTGCACATTCATACCGGCAGCATCGGAGCTATCCCGTTTCCTTGCATCCTCACCAGCAATAGGTGTTGTCATT